>NC_074688.1:18437576-18752576 GCF_029448725.1 Salvelinus fontinalis | reverse complement strand
CCCCCTGTATCATTAAAGACAATGACCTTGATCAGCGTGATGGGACAGCTTGGCTCCAGATGAGAGGACAGCTATTTCCATCCAGTCCATTTATTTGTGTGTTTGTATTAAGATACCTACACCAGGCAGAAGGCAGCAGGCAGCGCCGTGCTGATGAAGCAAAAAAAGCCACTGTTTTCCCCTGGAGAGACAGCAATGGGACAAGTGGATATGTGCCAGTGACTGACTGTTCATCTGACGCCCTGGCTCGCTGGGCGCCCGACTACTCCACTGACTGACTGACTGACCGACTGACTGACTGACTGACTGACTGACTGGCTGGTTGGAGCTTGGCTGGATGACTGACTGACTGGTTGGATGACTGACTGACTGACTATTCCACTGATTGACTGACTGACTGACTGACTGACTGACTGACTGGCTGGCTGAATGACTGACTTACTGGCTGACCAAAGAGCTCCACTCAGCGCCACCTCCCTGCCTGCGGGGACAGACTGCTTGCCCAGGTCTAAGAGAATGCACATCTAATAGCCCCCCTGACAAACTCACTGAGATTTGACTATGGATGGACAATGTCAGAGATACGGTATGGTATAACAGGGTCATTGTCACAGTCTGTTCCTTAGAAGAGGGAAGAGAAGCTAGCATGTAACGCTGCATTCAAATGTTACTCTGAATCTTATTTTCTAGTTGGTGAAGTCATAAATTGCTTGGTCGGTCTAATGAGATAGCTAGCTATTAGAGTATTATCAGAAACTGAGCAAGCTAATGTTGCCAATAATAAATTAGCTTGCTAACATTGACAATATAGTTAAACTATAAACATAGCTACATTATTATGTTGTAAACAGCTTTGTTCCATCATCTTTTATAATCTTTCATAGAAAATGTGAATAATCAGAGCGTTTACGTTATTCCGACTTGGAGGGTCGTTCAAATGATTCTGACACCACTTAAATGCATCATAAACACTTGCAATAAACTCACCAACAATATTTTCAGTGATACTTGCTAAAATGGTTGGAATTCATGATGATGTAAAAAACTAGGATATGGAAAACTATGGAACAGCAGCACACATGAAACAAAGCATCTTTGTGCCCACCATTTGATGGCCAATGAAAAACATAGTGGGCAATAACAAAACACACCACCATGAAAAGAATCCAGTAGCACATTCCAAACAGTAACCGACAGATCTCATAAAACTCTGCACAGGCCAATGCCCTGGAGCTACACTTCAACAAGAATGAAAATATATGGAAAATGGGTTGCACATTTCTTGGTAGGGATTTTATGTCTAAAAATCACATATTTGGTTAAGCATAATAATCCTGTCACTCTAGTGCAGACACCCACTGTAAATTCCAAACGGAGACAAATACTTTCTGCTCTGCTGCTTCTCTTAATTACTGGTTATACTTCTCAATCCGAATGTGGAGTGGTCAGCGTCAAACTGAGCATGATAGCAAAGCAATAATTGGTTATTCATTTTGAATCCCGATGGCCAAGGCTGAGTGGGTGCAAGCACGATCGGAATGAAAATTCATTTACACAGAAAATATGTGGCTTCACAAAGAAACGCTGCATCAATTCAGCAATGTCACATGGTAAAAGCTGGCATTGTGATGCGCAGTCTCCATCTTTTTGGCCAAATGACACAAATCCTCAAGGACAGCTAGAGCCCACTAATAATAACAATCATGAAAATGGCCAGTTTCTGAATCTCAGAAAATAGCAGTGCTTAGTCAGTGAGTTTACATAATGTTTCCATAATCTGCATTTAATCACATTTAGAAGGTTTTTAGAGGAGTTACATATTAATGGCAGATTTATTTGTGCAAGAGATTAACCAAGGGAAGCAGTGGTACTGGAGAAATGTTTGTTCCTTTAGGTTTTGGGGAGTTTCAAGTCTTTTTTTGAAGTTTCAAGTCAGCTAGAGAAGGCAAGAGCAAGCACTTCAATAACTCAATTTCTTCTTTATTTGGATATGACTTTTTTAAATCCTGAAAATTTTAGTGGATATAATTCAATACTTGTCACAGATACTGAGTAACATCTGCTATGACCTCAAATCAAATCAAATCAAGTGTATTGGTCACATACACATATTTAGCAGATGTTATTGCGGGTATAGCAAAATGCTTGTGTTCCTAGCTCCAACAGTGCAGAAATATCTAACAATTCACAACAATACACACATCTAAAAGTAAAAGAAATATATAAATATTAAGACGAGCAATGTCGGAGTGGCATTGACTAAATACAGTAGAATAGAATACAGTATATACATATGATATGAGTAAAGTGTTTAAAATATCTGATTATGATCAACTAAACTGACAACTTCATTTGAAATAAGCACTAAAGATATGTCTAGCGAGAAGGCCTGTAATGGCAAAATCCTTCAGCGCTGACATACTGTAGTGTTTGCGTGCAGCGATGTTTAACATCGACAGACATCTTAACTGCTGTTGGCTGTACAATAAATATACAGCTGTAATACATGGTATTATGTTTCTATGATAAACATGTCTGTTATATCTAGCTCAGCTGCAGAAGAACGCACATCTGCACGGTTTCACATTGTTTGTTTTCACACTTTCTCGTTTAATGAGATGTGCCACTCATTCTCACAACCCATTCATCCGTAAAGCAGCACACTGTCGTAAACCATAACAATGTACAGTACAACGTACAGCACATCGTACCATACATTACATTTTCCCCCCTTCCAAAACCAGGAACTGGTACTGTACCATATATAAAAATGTCCATAGGGCAAGAACCTAGAGTGATACCTGTAACAACTAGCCCGAACTAGCCAGTTCATTCCATTAACCTGGAGGTTGACTAAGACACCTAGCGGAGCCTTAGAATGACAGAAGGTTAAGTAGCTCCCCAGATGATCATGGCGAGTTCATGCCCGCATACGCCGTTCTTCAGCCGCCACTGCTTGTGGCTCTGACCCTTGGAGAGCCCACAGAGGCTGGGGCTCGGGTGGTAGCAGTGGAGAATGTTCATCAGGTGGCGTCCAGAATGAGGCCATTTTGTTGCACTGCTGATGCCGTCGGGCTTGGACCCTGTCTGGCTTTTTCACCCTGTGTGCCTTGTTGAAACGCTGTTTCATTTGGTGCCTGTCACTGCCTGCTTTTCTTGGGTGCTACTCTCTGAGTCTGTCCAGTGGCAGTTCCATCTCAGCCTAGCATGAGAGATGCCGGGGAGACCTGTGTTTTTGTGTGTTTGCTTGCTCTGTAGTGCATTAGCATTTGGTTCAAGGCAGTTTGGAACGTGCACCCCTGGACCTCTGATGCCGTTCTTCAGCGTTCCAACAGGTTGTAGAAGGCCTCATGGATGTTTTTGATTCCCTTGTTGCTGAGATAGGAGGAGAACTCGACAGAGGTTAGCTGGGGCCCATTGTCCGTGGTGAAGATGAGTGGTAGGCCCCACCTCGTGAACAGGCTGTCAAGGATGTCCACGATGGCCTGTGCTGTGACAGTTCCGACAGGAAACACTTCTGGCCACTTAGAGTGGAGGTCATACACCACCACCAGGAAGCTCTGATGGTGAGGGACTGCGCGCCCATGGATCTCACCACAGATGTCCAGCTTGATGTGATCCCAGGGGCGGGACGGGCTTCAATGTCAGGGTCGATGTCTGGCCACCACATAAGGGCATTGCTGCTTGACCTTCACTATGCCCAAGTGAGCTTCGTGCGCCATGGATAGAACACATCCACACAGGCCACTCAGGACCACAGTGCAAAACCCTCGAGAGACACAGTCTTCTTCCCAGCAAGTAAGTTTGTGATTCACCCTGGCGAAAGGCACCAGCTCTTCCGTTACACGTGCTGGCCATTCAGTGCGTATGTAGGTGCGCAGGGTAGACAGTGTGGGATCCTGTTCCGATGCTTGCTTCAGCTCCTCCAGTGAGACGGCTGACTGAAAGGGAGCGTAGAGCCTTTGTACGAGCTCTGTTTCATAGTCGTCTGGCAAGACGGTCAGAGTAGGAGCGTCAAAGGAGAGTGAGAGGAGGTCTGCCATTATGTTATCCCTCCCCGGAGTGAACTTCAGCTGATAGCCATACTGTCTGAGGCGGTCGGCCCATCTGTGCAGCCGAATTGGCTTGTGGCCAGTTTCTAATGCTGACAGTAGCATTGTGAGGGACTGGTGGTCGGTTCGGAGGGCGAACAGCCGGCCGTATAGATAAAGGTGCCACCTTTCACACGCCCAGACACAGGCCAGTGCTTCTCGTTCGCCCACAGAGTACCATTGTTCAGTGGGGATCAGGGCCCTTGAAGCGAAGGCGATGGGCCTCTCAATGCCATTCTGCAGCTGTGAGAGGACAGCTCCTAGTGTTTCAGCTGAGGCGTCACAGGTGACAATGGTGGGGCAGACAGGGTCAAAGTGAGCCAAGACTGGGGCTGTGGTGAGCTGGCTCTTCAGTGAGCGGACCGCGTCTGAGCAGGCTGCTGTCCAGGCCCATGGCTCGTCCTTCTTGAGGAGCTGGCGCAGGGGCACTGTGGTCTGAGAGTAGTGGTGCAGAAACCGGAGGTAGTAGGCTGTCATGCCCAAGAATGAGGCCACCTGAGAGGCTGAGGTCGGTTCCAGGATGCGGTGGATGGTTTAAATGTTCGACATGAGTGGGGCAATGCCTTTGGACGATAGGCGGAACCCTACAAATTTGAAGGCTGGAGCTGCAAAGGTGCACTTTCCACCCTTTGGGGTCAGGTTGTTCCTTAGAGCACTGGATACTCTGTGGAGTCGATGGTCATAGATGTGGAGGTCAGGGCTGTGGACCATGATGTTGTCCAGACTGTCACCTCGGGTATTCCAGCGAGGATGGTGCTCATTACCTTCTGGAAGCAGCTGGGGGCGGAGCTAAGTCCAAAAGGAATGTGTGTGTATCTGAACACAACACCATGTGTAACAAAGGACGTGAGATCTCTGCTGGCTGGGTGGAGAGGCACCTGAAGATAACCCTGACGGAGGTCGAGCTTTGTAAAGACCCTGGAGCCATGAAATTGTGCGGTCAGTTCCTCAGCTGTAGGCAAGGGGTACTTATTCGAGACAACAGCCTTGTTCACAGCACAGAGATCCACACAGGTCAGGATTCCACCAGACTTTTTGGTTGCAATGACCAAGTTTGAAATTCAGGGGGCAGTGTTGACTGGCTCAATTGTGCCTCCAACTGTGACTGTAGATCTTTTGTGACATCATCACGCATTGCAAAGGGAATGCGCCGCAGGGGCTGCATGACTGCGGTCACGTCCGTGTTCACCAGGGGCCTGTGAGTAAAAGCTGTGAGGCAGCCCAGTCCATCAAACAGAGCTGGCCAGTTATGTTGCCATGTGCCGGTAACTTGGTGGATAGCTGACCCACTGTCATCTCTCAGTGTGAACCCCAAGCCTGTGAAGAGGTCGAGGCCCAGGAGGTTGGCACCCCGCTTCGAAGGCAGCTGCTTGGCGCCGTAGTGCACTGGGACCTGGAGGGTGCCTGCAATGTCTATCTTGGATCTACATCACCCACACAGGGCAGTGGAGGGCTGTTGGAGTGGTAGGTGACCGAAAAACGTGTAGTAAGTGGCAAGGTTGAGGAACAACATCGCAGCGCCAGTATCCAGTAGCAAAGGCAAATCCACCTCACCCAGCTGCACAGTGCATGTCTTGAATGACACATGGTTGGTGGAGACGGTTCGAATTTCAGTGTGTTCATGTTGAGAGTGAGACGAATATAAGGGCCTGTTCTGAGTGGAGCTAGTAGCTGGGGCAGAACGACACACTTTTGCAAAGTGATTGTATTTTGAACAGTTCTTGCATATTTTCCCATGGGCTGGGCAGTTTGAAGCCCTTGAATTGTGAGAGCTAGCACCACAGTTGCCACAGCTACTTCTGTTTGTTTGTCTGTGTCCATGCAGCTATCGACGTGGGAGGGCGTGCGCAGCTTGTGATCGCTGTAGTGCGCCTGCTCGGTCTAAAGCTGCTGTGTGAGAATGGCTGGGGGCCTGAATGTATGCTGCAGAACTGTCTGTTAGCATAGTAGAGCATTCCAAAGCTGCTTCAACCTGGAGTGCTATTTTCTTTGCTCCATCAAGTTGTAAATGATCCGATTCCAAAAGCAGTTTCTCCTTTGACTTTTCACATAACGTCCCCTCTATTAGCTGATCCCTGATGATCTCGTCCTGAAGTGTCCCGTAGTTACAAGAGCTAGCCAAATCCCTCAGATTAGCCAACAAGCTTTGAATGGTCTCTATCGGCCGTTGTTGTCTTCTCCGTAGCCGGTAGCGTCGGAGGAGGCTCTTTCCCGGCAAAGTGGTTCCATAGGAGGCTGACTGCAGTGTTGACATGTGCCACTCATTCTCACAACACATTCATCCATAAAGCAGCATACTTTCATAAACCATAACAATGTACAGTACGACCATTCATAACAATGCCAACCCAAGCCTAGTCATTCGCTGTTTCTCTTTACTTGAGTAATCTTCATGTGTCAGACTAACCTAATTTAAAATATTTAAATTTGAAGTATTATATGATACCATTGTAAGTCTGAAAAACACTGATGAAAACATTGTCCAAGTGGATGGCTATTGTCCATGTGAGGCAGTTGGACAGACTCTAAAAGTGCTGTTAACCAGCCAGACTAAAACGCTAGCTGTGTTGCTAGCTGATCTTCAGTTTTTCTTGACACTGAGCCATGAGAGGGAGTTGGTGTTGGGGACAGTTGAGAAGCCATCACATTACTTGCTGCAGAGAGAGAGAAAGGAGTGGTGGCGGCAGGACCAGATGGCTAGCTCTCTGGACTCAATGTACCATCCCTCTGATAAACCCAGACAGAGCCGTTACACTTTCCAAAAGAGAGATGAAAGGAAATACAGGGAGGGAGGAAGGGGAAAAAAACAAAGGCTCGCCTTTCGCAAATCTTTAATTACCCAACTGTCGGCTGCTTTTCAGATTGCTGCTTTTTAAAACAACCCCTTCCCCAAAGAACACACACATATACACATATACACATATACACACACACACACACACACACACACACACACACACACACACACACACACACACACACACACACACACACACACACACACACACACACACACACACACACAGACACACACACACACACACACACACACACACACACACACACACACACACACACACACACACACACACACACACACACACACGCACACACACACACACAGCGACCCCCCGCCAGAGGATCCCTATATGACAGTCTTGCTCTGCTGAAGAGGGGGAATCAAAACTGTTAAAAAAGGAGGAAATAACACATAAAAGATATGCAAATGCAACTGTCTGGGGGCGACGATGAGCATTAACCAGCGTTGAGGTTCTGCTATTTTTAGCTGGCGTCTCTTTGCAGACTCTGGAAGATGTGTGATGACTTCCTTAAGCGCAGGATTTTATGTGCTACAGAGACAGCTTGGCTGTGCAGATATGTCGGGAGAAATATTCCCCTTAATTGAGACACTTCACAAATGAAGCTGTCAAACCAAGTACAAGCAGAATACAGTGAGAGTTGAAACTGGATTTCGAGGAAAGAGCTACGTTGGAGTCTTCACTCTTCACACATAAAAAAGTAGAGTGTATAAAGTGACTAGCGAGGTTTGGAGCTGATCTTACGGAGACGGTTAGGCAGTAGCGCAAAGATTCTCTCCCTTTTACTAATATAACCACTGGCAAGTGTACAGTGCATTCAAGAAGTATTCAGACCCCTTATCCTTTTCCATCTTTTGTTACTTTACAGCCTTATTCTAAAATTGATTAAATAAAAAAATATCCTCATCAAGCTAAACACAATACCCCATAATGACGAAGCAAAAACTGGTTTTTAGACCTTATTTACATAAGTATTTAGACCCTTTACTATGAGACTTTGAGTGCAGCTGCATCTTGTTTCTATTGATCATCCCTCAGATGTTTCTACAACTTGATTGGACTCCACCTGTGGTAAATTCAATTGATTGGACATGATTTGGAAAGACACACACTTGTCAATATTTATAAAAGGTCCCACATTTGACAGTCCACAGATATGGGGAAGGGTACCAAAACATTTCTGCAGCTTTGAAGGTTCCCAAGAAAACAGTGGACTCCATTATTTGCAAATGGAAGAAGTTTGGAACCACCAAGACTCTTCCTAGAGCTGGCCACCCGGCCAAACTGAGCAATCGGGGGAGAAGGGCCTTGGTCAGGGATGTGACCAACAACCCGATGGTCACTCTGACAGAGCTCCAGAGTTCCTCTGTGGAGATTGGAGAACCTTCCAGAAGGACAACCATCTCTGCCGCACTCCACCAATCAGGCCTTTATGGCGATCTTGCATGGAGCCCCAGACCGAGGGTGATTGACCGTCATCTTGAACTTCTTCCATTTTCTAATAATTGCAACAACAGTTGTTGCCTTCTCACCAAGCTGCTTGCCTATTGTCCTGTAGCCCATCCCAGCCTTGTGCAGGTCTACACTTTTATTCCTGATGTCCTTACACAGCTCTCTGGTCTTGGCCATTGTGGAGAGGTTGGAGTCTGTTTGATTGAGTGTGTGGACAGGTGTCTTTTATACAGGTAACGAGTTCAAACAGGTGGAGTTAATACAGGTAATGAGTGGAGAACAGGAGGGCTTCTTAAAGAAAAACTAATAGGTCTGTCAGAGCCGGAATTCTTACTGGTTGGTAGGATATCAAATACTTATGTCATGCAATAAAATGCAAATGAATTACTTAAAAATCATACAATATGATTTTCAGGATTTTGTTTTTTGATTCCGTCTCTCACAGTTGAAGTGTACCTATGATAAAAATTACAGACCTTTACATGCTTTGTAAGTAGGAAAACCTGCAAAATCGGCAGTGTATCAAATACTTGTTCTCCCCACTGTATGTGTTTTCATGCATGCATGTGTGTGTGTACAGTATGTGCATGCATTTGTATGTGTATGTGTGTGGTATTTACAGTAGAACATAATTGGTGCGGGGCAGCGGCAGCGGCAGATGAGGGGAAGGCCAGTGGGTCTGACAAAAAGCAGGGCAGCCAGGCAGAGGCAGTGCTAAGGCCTGGTGGGTATGAGTGGTGTGCAGGGGGACAGACAGAGAAAACTGAGCAAATCTCACTGGGAAACAATATGCAGTTTCATCTGAGGAAGACATTTTGCAGCTCTTTCTCTCTCTCTCTCAGAGCCAGAGAGCCGACAGCACAAAGAGCTCCATTGTTCCTTCTGCAGCAACCTCACCGCTCTCAACTAGAGCAGCAGGGTCGAGGCCGCATAGGACCTGCCAGGGGCTGTTAGAACCTGCTCCCACTGTGTGTGTGTGTTTGTGTGTTTGTGTGTGTGTGTGTGTGTGTGTGTGTGTGTGTGTGTGTGTGTGTGTGTGTGTGTGTGTGTGTGTGTGTGTGTGTGTGTGTGTGTGTGTGTGTGTGTGTGTGTGTGTGAATATCGCTTTTCTTCAATATAATGTTTCATGCTAGTTCTTGGTCAGGATTATCGTACAGTTATATCTGTTTTTTTTCTGTACTGTATAAATGGAAGCGAGTTCTAACACTGTACCTACCACACACTGTATGTGGTTCTAATGTTTCATACAGGGATGTGTTTCAGCGGGTTGTGTCAGTATCAGATCATGAAAAGTTAGGACAGATATGCCTCCTTCTGTCCGTCTATCGCTCTCTCACCCTGTTTCACCCTCCATCACCGTCTCTCTGTAACACACACTTACAGTACTCGAGCACGCACACACACGCACACACACGCACGGCTACAGGATCATTATTAGACTCTGTTAGCTCGCTGAGCTCAAGCCTAGGCATTAGTTCGGGGAGCGAACACAAGTCTCAGACAAGGTTACTTATCACACTACCGTGGCTCACCGAATCACCTTCATTATTACACTCATACTAGTTTTCACCTCTCTGAAAATGGATTTCGACTTCACTGAATGATGCAAGCATTTGTCTCGCTACAATTTACGGGGATTACTGTGGTACCCGGTAGTGGAGCATTAGGATTTTCCAACTGCTGATTAGTCGCAGCCCTCCATGTCTCTTAATTTTCTCATAGCCCTTTGAGTTTGAAGAATTCTCTCATCCAGCCTTTGATCTTATCTATTCAATTAGTCGTTAGCCTACCCTCCCTCCCTTCCCTGACCTCACCTCCCCTCCCTTCTCCTCCCTTTCCCTCCCTCTACCTCTCTTCCCCTCCTCTCTCCACAGACCTTGCCTGCCTGCCAGAGTATTATGAACTAGAAATCTGCTGGATCCTCTAAGGATGTGACCCGCACTTCTATATAAAAGGATTTTCCATTATGTCCTGTAGCCGTGCGTGTGTGTGCGTGTGTGTGCGTGCTCGAGTACTGTAAGTGTGTGTTACAGAGAGACGGTGATGGAGGGTGAAACAGGGTGAGAGAGCATAACGATGGTCATTATGGCCAAACAGTTCTATTTTTGTTTCATCAGACGAGAGGCCAAAAAGTACGATCTTTGTCCCCACGTGCAGTTGCAAACCATAGTCTGGCTTTTTTATGGCGGTTTTGGAGCAGTGGCTTCTTCCTTGCTGAGCGGCCTTTCAGGTTATGTCGATATAGGACTCGTTTTACTGTGGATATAGATACTTTTGTACCTGTTTCCTCCAGCATCTTCACAAGGTCCTTTGCTGTTGTTCTGAGATTGATTTGCACTTTTCGCACCAAAGTGCACTTATCTCTAGGAGACAGAACGCGTCTCCTCCTGAGCGTTATGACGGCTGCATGGTCCCATGGTGTTTATACTTGCGTACTATTGTTTGTACAGATGAACGTGGTACTTTCAGCTATTTGGAAATTGCTCCCAAGGATGAACCAGACTTGTGGAGGTCTACAATTATTTTTCTGAGATATTGGCTGATTTATTTTGATTTTCCCATGATTTCAAGCAAAGAAGCATTGAGTTTGAAGGTAGGCCTTGAAATACATCCACAGGTACACCTCCTATTGACTCAAAGTATGTCAATTAGCCTATCAGAAGCTTCTAAAGCCATAACATAATTTTCTGGAATTTTCCAAGCTGTTTAAAGGCACAGTCACTTTAGTGTATGTAAACTTCTGACCCACTGGAATTGTGATGCAGTGAATAATAAGTGAGATAATCTGTCTGTAAACAATTGTTGGAAAAATGACTTGAGTCATGCACAAAGTAGATGTCCTAACCGACTTGCCAAAACTATAGTTTATTAACATGATGTCACGCGGGACTAGGTGAGCGAAAGAACCAGACGCAGAGAGAGAGAGCCGCTTGGGAAAAATATTCCTTATTTTTACTTTTACCAACAAACTGAATAAGCCCGAACATCCAGGGCGCAGTGAAAACACTTGCCAAACACCCAACATACACACACGTAACAAAAACAATCCCGCACAAAACAAGGGTGGGTCAAACTCCTAATTATAGGGAAGCTCATTACGAAACAAAAACAACAGGTGCAACTAATAAGACAAAACAAACAGACAAACGAAAAAGGGATCGGTGGCGGCTAGTAGGACGGTGACGACGACCGCCGAGCACCGCCCGAACAGGCAGGGGAGTCAACTTCGGCGGAAGTCGTGACACATGAAATTTGTGGAGTGGTTGAAAAACGAGTTTTAATGACTCCAACCTAAGTGTATGTAAATGTTCGACTTCAACTGTATATATAAAATTATAATTACATTTATTTTGTATGAATATTACTAACAACAACAGATAAAACACATTTTGGCCAAGGGATATGAGGAATAAGTTTAGAGATTGTAATACAATACAATGTCATAATATTAAAGGAGCTATATGTCATTTTTTTGTATTGTAATTTCATAAAATGTCCTTGATATACAGTATACAGTAATAGTGGAATGATAGTATTTCACAATATTTCCTCCCCCAAAAATGTATGAAAAACTATCATTCCTCTACTACTGTAGATACATTAAGGACCTTTGCTGAAATTACAATGCAAAAATATGACAAAATAGCTCCGTTAATCTACAATTGATGTGTTTAACCCTGGGAAACATTGGCCTGGAAGACTCACAGGGATATTGGCATCCCCAGTACTCCACCAATAATCAATTGTTCAACTCAATACTTCTTATATTCCCCTTAAAACGTTTTGTAATTAATTAATTTTTTACATAAATACAATGTTATTGAAGCTTTAAAACTGCATTTATTTTGCTCTGCCTCATGGCAAAATGTGTAGAATTGCAGGATATTAGCTTAAAAGCTGTAACAACAAAAAGTCTCTCTGCTCCATGACAAAATTAATAGAACTGCAGAAAATTAGCTTGAAAACTACAACATTTCTCTCTGATGCCAAAGGGAGGGCCTTTAACATGTTCCTTCCCAGGGCCAAAGACTTGGCTTGTCCAGCCATGCACTGCCAAAGTCATGTTATAACTCCTTGTATGCTATTTTAATCCCACTCGAGCTGTGTTCTGATTATGAGGGGGTCCCTGATGAATTTGCTATCACAAAAGGGGTCCCTGGCCCCAAAAAGTTTAAGAACCCTGGTCTACCTAACATTACACTACCAGTGTCTACAATGTTTCAGTTCATGGTCTCTACTATTCCTTCCCTACCTTTGGTAGGTAATGTACACACTGGACATGCCGCACATTAAAGCAATTTACTCAAATCAAATCAAATTTGATTTGTCACATGCGCCGAATACAACAGGTGTAGTAGACCTTACAGTGAAATGCTTATTTACAAGCCCTTAACCAACAATGCAGTTTTAATAAAAAATAAGTGTTAAGAAAGTATTTACTAAATAAACTGAAGTAAACAATCAATAAAAATAAAGAAGAAAATAGAAAAATAACAAATAATTAAAGAGCAACAATAAAATAACTGTAACTAGGCTATATACAGGGGGTACCGGTAGCGAGTCAATGTGCAGGGGTACTGGGTAGTCATGGTAATTGAGGTAATATGTACATGTAGGTAGAGGTAAAGTGACTATGCACAGATAATAAATAGCAGCAGCTATGCCATTATTATCTGAATTAATAGTGTTTCCCTGACCACAGCATACCAAGTTGTTTGCCACATATAAAACAATGACTGTATTGAGAATTATTATTTAGAGTAGAAATGACAACCGCATCCTCTGTCAAAAACAAAAATGCAGACAATCTTGTTTTAAGAAGCAATGGCTCTTACTGGTTGATGACAGATTATCAGATCCTCTGACAGCCCTCACACAGGCAGGCGCTTGAACACACACACACACACACACACACACACACACACACACACACACACACACACACACACACACACACACACACACACACACACACACACACACACACACACACACACACACACACACACACACACACACACAGGGAAATGCGCTGGTGGAAAGTCAACAGCTGTTCCCATAGTAAAATCCTTCATCTGAAACATGCTCAGAACTGCTCTGTTTCAGTAGTGTTGTATGTTAACCCCAATAAGACAACAAGCTCTAATCATAGTTGTTTTTTCTTTGTTTAATTATCTACTGTTGCAGCCTAGATATCGCTGCTTTGTAGAGGTTCGCCGTCATATCAGCCGTAACTATTCACAACAGTTATGCATGAAGCGTTTGGTGCTTAACTTCTCTCATTATTAGGTTTCAATAACCATTTTTTCACTTTGACAGGTTCATTAAAGCCTCTCGAAAATATTCAAATATTAAAACGTGCCATCGTACATTTAATCTCCAAACAACCGCAGAGCCATGTCTCCCTGTTACCAGCTCATCTCTGTCACCATTTCAAAGGCTCTCTCTCAATCCCTTTCTCTCGTCCTCTCTCTTTTCATTCTCTCCCCTTCTCTCTCTCTCTCTCATTCCCTCACTCTCTTTCTCCCCCACTCCCCCTCTCTCTCTTTCTCTCTCCCACCCTCTTTCTCACTCTGCCACAAAACACAGACATCAGCTCCTATTGGCTGATAGTCTGTCTCGAACCACGCCAATATTCCCTGACTCATGTGTGGGTATTGGCAGGCACTAGCTCAGCTAATGGCAGGTGAGGCAGTAGCGCTGTGCTGTGCTGTTTTGTGTCACTTAATCAATGCCCTGCAGAGGGGAGAAGTGCCAGACAGCTCAGCACTGGCAGCTCCCTCGGCGTTGGGCACGGCAAACTTTCTGGAGCCAGCAGAGCTGGGGAGGGCATGGCATTGCTGCATACAAACACACACACACACGCGCATACCCAACCCCTTCCTCTTCAAAACACCCTGCCCCCACCCCCAAACCCCACATCGGCTCTAGTGGTGTGTTGTCGGGTACATACAGCGTATGCCAGGCTGGTCTGACGTATCCTACACCCCACGTCGCCCATCCTGGCTTGGATCAGGGACAACATCCAAGATTCCGTCTCTCTCTCTCCCTCTCTCTCTCACGCTCTCTCTCTGTCTCTCTATTTCTAGCAACTGCGGTAGCCATGAGCTGCAGTAGACAGTGGCTCCAGGACCCAGACTGAAAAACCCTCAGCTTAAAGCTTTCAGCATTATCTCTGTAACCCCAAAGCAATTGGCGAGAGGAACTTGGCCTTTTCTGCTGTCCTCAAAATGTATTCCTGGCATCGGGTCCTTATCCCACTTCTCTCTCTTTCGACGACGTGCTGCTGGGCTTTAACCTTGCAATGACTCCTTCTCCTCTGCACCAGGTTAATGCCTGGGATTGTTTGCCACGCTCACTCAGTCAAATCCTTGCAAGCTTTCATCTGCTCATTTCATTGTTCATTTACAAAGAATTGTAATGGATGTCTGTGGTTGCAAGTGTTGTAGACAACATGTACTTGAGGCTGTTTTTTTTGCCAAAAACAATAAACAGACTGCATTTGAAATGATAAAAATGAAAGGTATAAGAGTGGTCCATTTGCTGCTGTCGTGGGCAGCAGGCAGACTCTGCTGGGGTTAGTATTATGTGTGTTGGTACAGGGATTTTGCTATCGCTCACAAATAACATCCATGCGGTGAGAACTACCATTATACCGTACTTGTGGTTTGGTATTTTAATGAACATACACTACATGACCAAAAGTATGTGGACACCTGGTTGTCCAACATCTCATTCCAAAATCATGGGCATTAATATGGAGTTGGTCCCCCCTTTACAGCCTCCACTCTTCTGGGAACGCTTTCCACCATATGTTGGAACATTGCTGCAGGGACTTGCTCCCATTCAGCCACAAGAACATTAGTGAGGTCGGGCACTGATGTTGGGCGATTAGGCCTGGCTCGCAGTTGGTGTTCCAATTCATCCCAAAGGTGTTCGATGGGGTTGAGGTCAGGGCTCTGTGCAGGCCAGTCAAGTTCTTCCACACCAATCTCAACAAACCATTTCTTTATGGACCTAACCTTGTGCACTGGGGCATTGTCATGCTGAAACAGGAAAGGGTCTTCCCCAAATTGTTGCCACAAAGTAGGAAGCACAGAATCATCTAGAATCTCATTGTATGCTGTAGCGTTAGGATTTTTCTTCAGGGGGCATATTATTGTGACCCTGGTGGCACAAAATAATCAAAGGTCTGACTGCACAGAGACGCTTGGGAAAATGGTCACAATGGGGGACCAGTGTGTTTGTGTTTCAGGGGAAGGGAGTGTATCTGATCTCCATCAACTAGGACTTGACATTGGTTCATCAAATCTCCCCATTTTTGCAAATTTTGCTCAATCTTGCATGCTTTCTCAAACAGCTGAAGCTGTATATGCTTTCGTAAATCAAGTCCTTTCTTGAGTTGGGCTCTGGGATGTAACAACTGTTGGGCATCTGAGCTTATGGATGATTGTAGGGGAAAGGGGTTGAGTGTGTAAGAGTATGTGTGTGTGTGTGTGTGTGTGTGTGTGTGTGTGTGTGTGTGTGTGTGTGTGTGTGTGTGTGTGTGTGTGTGTGTGTGTGTGTGTGTGTGTGTGTGTGTGTGTGTGTGTGTGTGTGTGTGTGTGTGTGTGTGTGTGTGTGTGTGTATCCCACATCTGTTGCTTGGGAGTAATGATGTTATGGACAATATAGGATGACACAATAATTGTTTGCTAAAATAATAATTGCTTGACAAAAATGTAACGCAATGGCAATCCTGGTTATCGGTAACAATCGTTTGCATGATCTGTCGACATTATTACGCATATTAATTGTTAATGATGGGAATTAAGTTAAGCAATATTTTTGAATATATATCGTTTTTTATATCTATATATGAAGCAAATTGAGGTGAGAGCATTGGAAATGCTTTTGGCGGTTGATCTACTTCTGTTCTGTGGGTGGCACCGTGTTCTCTTTTCAAAGAATAGGTCCTGGCCTCTCGGGGGGTCTAGGGATCCGGGGGGATGGGGGTGGCCTGCCGGTCACTGGGATGACAACCCAACTTAGGATGGGGAGGGGCTTTAGCGGGTGGAATAGAGGAAAACAATGGACACTCAATCATTATGGTACTTTTCAATGGTAAATTTACAAACATATATTATGATAAATAGATCTGAAAATTGTATCTCATTATGGTAATTGGTGAAATAAGTATAGCCAGTTTTAATTGCAATGGCTTAGCAGATAATAAGAAAAGACAAACAATATTTTCCTGGCTTAAAGAGAAAGAATATAACATCTATTGTTTACAGGAAACTCATTCAACTCATGAAGTTGTGTGGAAAAAGGACTGGGGGTGAAATATACTTCTCCCATGGGCAAAGAAACTCAAAAGGGGTGATGATATTAATTAACAGTCATTTTGATCCGAATGTGCAAATTGTCCAAGCAGATCCGCAAGGTAGATGGATGATTTTAAATATGTCATTGGACCTTAAACAGATATGCCTCATTAACCTTTATGGACCAAATAATGATGATCCACATTTCTTTGAAAATCCAGTAGCAGTTAACAGTTTGGACACACCTACTCAATCAAGGGTATTTCTTTATTTTACTATTTTCTACATATGAAATAACACATATGGAATCATGTAGTAACCAAAGAAGTGTTAAAATATATTTTATATTTGAGATTCTTCAAAGTAGCCATCCTTTGTCTTGATGACAGCGTTGCACACATTTTGGCACCATCCCTACGGTGAAGCATGGTGGTGGCAGCATCATGCTGTGGGGATGTTTTTCAGTGGCAGGGACTGGGAGACTAGTCAGGATTGAGGGAAAGATGAACGTAGCAAAGTACAGAGAGATCCTTGATGAAAACCTGCTTCAGAGCGCTCAGGATTGGGTCAGGGCGAAGGTTTGGGGTGAAGATTTACCTTCCAACAGGACAACAACCCTGTGCACACAGCTAAGACAACGCAGGAGGGGCTTTGGGACAAGTCTCTGAATGTCCTTGAGTGGCGCAGCCAGAGCACGGACTTGAACCTGATCGAACATCTCTGGAGACCTGAAAAAGCTGTGCAGTGTCGCTCCCCATCCAACCTGACAAGAGCTTGAGAGGATCTGCAGAGAAGAATGGGAGAAACTCCCCAAATACAGCTGTGCCAAGCTTGTAGCGTCATACCCAAGAAGACTCAAGGCTGCAATCACTGCCAAAGGTGCTTTAACAGAGTACTGAGTACATTTAGATTTTTTTCAAATTATTATTATTTATTTTTAAATCACCTTTATTTAACTAGGCAAGTCAGTTAATTAAGAACAAATTATCTTTTACAATGACGGCCTACAACGGCCAAACCCGGACGATGCTGGGCCGCCCTATGGGACTCCCAATCACGGCCGGTTGTGATCTGAATACTTATGTAAATGCAGCTGTTGGCAGGTCAGCTGATGTATGTATAGGCTGATGACCATAAAGAGGGAACAGCTGCAGTAGTTGAACAGAGCTGAGAGAGGAGGCCCAGACTTCACTGTTTTTGTTTACCATCTCCTCCATCTCAGTAGACCGTTCAAGGTACATTCCAGCAGGGTGGCTAGCTCCAAGGACTGCTCCAATACAGATACTACAGGTACACTTGAAATGCGGTTTGGTAAAAGTAGTCGTGGTAAAAGTAGCTGGATCGTTCCACCATTTCAGTGCCTTTTGAGTAGTTTAACTTGGTCAAAAGAAACTTTTGATTTCACACAAATGTTAACATTCTGTCATAAAGAGCACCTGCAACGTAATAAAAACATGTTGTCCCATCTCGAGAGGTTAAATAAAATAACAGGGTTGATGATTTCATCTTAAATCAGCCAAAAATCCCCTTGTGACAGGGGGAATAGAAGCTTGTTGTGTGCAACAGGGAGTAGCAATTGAATGCAAATTTCACCCAAAAATCGCAATTGTTAAAACATTTCTAGCCTGGGTAACAGGGTTGAAGTGTTATGCTTATCCCGCTCAGTTTTCCATCACAAAACACCAGATAATGGTCAAGAAGAGTAGAACCAGCTCACCTGCTTTCACACTATGAGTTGACTATTAGAATGTTTTGGAAAAAAATATTTAAAAGGACTAGTTTCAACATATTAAAAAGAGAGTTCAGTTCACTAACAGTGTTGACCTTAAAATGAGGGACAGACGTAAATGAATCACTAATCACATAAAATGAATAATACTCTTCTGAAATGACTTTGTCAAAGCAACAAAAAACAGGGCTTTACAATGATGGTGAAAACTTTAAGAAATGTTGGGGTTAAGTGGCTTATGTTAATGTAAAGTGCAGAATTCTTTAATTATATTTAAAAAATCTGATTCATTGAATTCTCCAGGGCACTTAATATAGCAGGCTTTTAAATTCAATATTGGTGCACAATTTCTACTTAAAATATCAAAGGGATGCAAAAGGCACTCTTTTCGTGGAACGACCCAGCTGAGAATACTCTACTCACAGTCCAGAAGTGGTGCTAATGATCATGTGAGGCTGCTCTCTTCCACTCATTGGCTTCTATGGTTACTGTCTCTGGTTCCTGAAAAACATGAAAAACTCCAATATCTTATCATCATGCCACTATGTTGACATACACTGAGTATACAAAACATTAGGAACACCTTGTAGAGTCCATGCCCCGACATATTGAGGCTGTTCTGAGGGCAAACGGGGGTGTAACTCAATATTAGGAAGGTGTTCCTAATTTTTGGTATACTCAGTGTATATGGCATGAAGGATCTAAGATAGATGAGCAGTATCTGATGCTTCACTAGTATCAGTCTATGTACAGAACTGCTGAATCACATGCAGAGATGGTGGTTTACACAGCACACTAATTTCAATAGAGGGAGAAACAGATTCTGGTGTAAAATATGATCTTCACATTGACTGAGAGTGAACAATAATCATTGTTGTAAATGATTGTTGCATGACACACTAGATTCTCGACTACATTAGGCAGCCATGATGTAGAATAGAGTGGAAACAAGTAGTGTTTTACAGCCATTATCTTTATTGTAACAATTACAACCCAAATAAAAATGCAATTCCGCTCATTCCTGGCATGTCGCATAATGCCTGGAAAATCTGGGAATCTTTCAAAGGGGAAATTCTAATTTTGAAAGTTTTTTTCCCTTTGCATTTCTCAAGACGAGTGGTCTATTCTGGGCACCGATTCAAAAAACACAGGGAAAAAAACCTCTCTCTCCAAATTAGCCGGCGGTTCCTTTTATTGGAGTGGATTCTGTTCTAATTGTAAAGCCTTTTGTAATAAAAGGTCTTAATTATGACCTTGCATTCCAAGTAACAGTGGTGTAACCAGAAAGCTATTACAGTGAGGCTCCTACTGGGCGTCCATTAGCCAATAGCCATGCACTACACCACCAGTCTTCCACTAGGCAGCCTCTCTGCTTTACTGACGGCCTCTGCGTGTTCCCTCCCAGCCTACCTGGTAACACAGCTAATCAAAGGAGCAGTTAATGCCATGTACTTTGAGTTAATGTCTATAGCGGTGTTGTGTAATTATATGCGCCCTGGTCATGACTCAGACACGGATTGACGGACAACGGTAGAGCGCTCCTCTGTCTGGTGTAGAAGACACAGCCGTTGGTGTAAGATGTAAGGTAATAGGAAATGGTTAGGAACACCAGAACAGGTAATGACGCTATTCTGACTGTAAGGTAAACAGGGAAAGGGGGAAAGGAATGAGTATTTCAGGAACATTTGAACTGTGAATGTGTGTTTTGTAGGTTCCCACTGGTATCACAGTTTGTCAACCTAAGTGTATTCTAAACGACACCCTATTCCCTATAGTGCAGTGCTTTTGACCAGAGCCCTAAAATAAGTATGCTTCAGTATATAGGCTAGGGAATAGGGTTCCATTTCAGACCCCTGTCCCATGTTGTGTGTGGTGTGGACTGAGGGTTAGGATGGCTCCAGTCTGATGCCGGGGTGTACTGCAGTCATCAGGGGAGCTTTGAGAGATGTCAGTATGAGAGAAGCTTTCTTTGTGTGTCCTCAAATAACCCAGTGTCCCACCCTCCTCTCTGCCTCTCTTTCGCCATTCCACTCCACACCACCCTCCCTCCCTCCCTCTTGTCCTATCTTCCTTGCCTATCCTCGTTCCCGACTCCTCGTATCGTTCCATTTCGTTCTCCCTCCTTTCTCTTTGTCGCTCTGTCTGTCGTCCGCCCGTCTCTCTCAACCTCTTGCCAACCTTCCACCCCTGTTTCTCCTCAGCATCTCTTCTATTAAAGACTATTATCTCTTCTATTATCTCTTCTAATATCATTTTTTTGGGGGAAAACAAACTCAAATGAAAACTGAGTAGAAAAGATAATGGACCTAAATTCATAGTTTCTTGACTGTGTCCAACTCACTAATAATCACTGAAATGAAAGCTAGTCAGTCAGGGAGCATCAAAAATTCTCAAAAAACAATGTATAGAGGACTATTTTTTTCAAACGTTGACGGCAAGGAAATATAACACATTTTCAGTGGGGCCCTCCGGACCTCGTTGAAGACTGAAGGCGGCCCGCGGTGAAAAATGTGTTCCACACCGTGCTGTATTCCATCTATTCAGGCTATCTATCATCATATCTTTTACAGGATACCCACCCAGAGCACAAAGACAGAAAGCTATGGCTAGCCTGTAGCTACCTTCAGGTTGGTACCTTCCTTTCCGCTCCCTCTGCCCCAGTTTTCAGATTCATCAGATCCTTTAAAATATCCTACTAGATTGTATTTACATTCTAAAATATATTTGATCCAGGGCCTCCGGAGTGACGCAGCGGTCTAAGGCACTGCAAAGGCACTGCATTGCAGTGCTAGAGGTGTCACTACAGACCCTGGTTCGATCCCAGGTTGTGTCGCGCACAATTGGCCCAGCGTTAGGGGAGGGTTTGGCTGGCTGGGATGTCCTTGTCCCATTGCGCTCTTGCGACTCCTGTGGCGGGCCGGGTGCATGCACGCTGACTACAGTCGCCAGCTGTACGGTGTTTCCTCCGACACATTGGTGCGGCTGGCTTCCGGGTTAAGCGAGCAGTGTGTCACGAAGCAGTGCGGCTTGGCGGGTTCGTGTTTCGGGAGACGCATGGCTCTTGACCTTCGCCTCTCCCAAGTCCATACGGGAGTTGCAGCCATTGGATAAGACTGTAACTTCCAAGGGGAGAAAAGGGGGTACAAAAAAATATATATTTGATCTATTAAAAGATATAGGCCAATATAGACCCCACCATCTATCTCTCTCTCACGCTCTCTCTCTTCCTGATGGAGGGAGGGTGGGGTAATCCACACTGGTTGCCATGACACCAGACAGCCCTTGCTCGGTGAAGGGTCGAAGCTTCCTCTCTGGTCTATTTCTTCCACAGAGGAGTGAGTAAGTGAGTGAGAGAGTGAATGAGTGTGTGTCTGTTTGTCTATGTTAGTGTGTGTGAGTGTGTGTATATAGCTCCATTCTTGTGTATTTTATTCCTCTTGTGTTACTGTTTTTCTTTTCTCATGATTTGTTGTACTCTGCATCGTTGGAAAGGGCTCATAAGCATTTCACAGTAAAGTCTACACTATTCGGCGCATGTACAATATTGAACCGTTATTATTTTAAAACTTCTCAATCAAATTCTGATTTTGCCTTTGCTTATATCTGTATTCCATTTATTTTTTATCATAAAGTCCGTGCCAATAACAAGCATACCCATAACATGATGCCATCATGCTTGAAAATATGAAGGGTGGTACTCAGTGATGTGTTGTGTTGGATTTGCCCCAAACATAACACTTTGTATTCAATTTATTTTCCACATGCAGAATTACTTAAGTGCCTTGTTGCAAACAGGATGCATGTTTTTGATGCATATTTTATTCTGTACAGGCATCCTTCGTTTCACTCTGTCATTTAGGTTAGTATTGTGGAGTAACTACAATGATTTCTCATACCATTAAACTCTGTAACTGTTTTAAATTCATCATTGGCCTCGTGGTGAAATCCCTGAGCAGTTTCCTTCCTCTCCAGCAACTGAGTTAGGAAGGACGTCTGTATCTTTGTAAGGACTGGGTGTATTAACCACTATTAATGAACATGGAAAGAATCCTTGCAACTTATTATGTGTGGGGGCGGCAGGTAACCTAGTGGTAAGAGCGTTGGACCACCAGTAACCGAAAGGTTGCTGCATTGAATCCCCGAGCTGACAAGACAAAAATCTGTCGTTCTGCCCCTGAACAAGGCAGTTAACCCAGTGTTCCCCAGTAGGCAGTCATTGTAAAAATAATTTGTTCTTAACTGACTTTCCTAGTTAAATAAAGGTCAAATTGAAAAAATATAATTTGTTAAGCACATTTTTACTCCTGAACTTATTTTGGCTTGCCATAACAAAGGAGTTGAATACTTATTGACTCAAGACATTTCAGCTTTACATTTTTTATTAATTTCAAAAAAATGTCTGCATACAAAATTCCACTTTCACATTATGGGGTATTGTGTGTAGATCAGTGAGGCTGTAACACAACAAAATGTGGAAAAAGTTAAGGGGTGTGAATACTTTTTGAAGTCACTGTAAGTCATTCACAAGGGGGGGGAATTCCGACTGAGTTAAGTGCATGAAATGGAATGTAATTCCCTTTTTATGTACTTTTCTCTCTAAGCATATTCTGACCTTGAATTTAAGCATGAGAAAAGCATGCTATTCACCCACTATTCATTTGGGGTGAAATATATTTTCAATAAGAACAAATATAATTTTTACAGCTATTTGAAGCTGGTGGACCAAAAATGAAAGTTACTTTTGGTTTTGGTCTACCAGCTTCAAACAGCTGTAAAATCTAGATTTTCTGTTATTGAAAATATATTTCACAGAGATTTAGATGATACAATGATTCCCTACACTAAACTGAAATTGAGCGAACAGTGTAGAATTTTTGCAATCAGGAAATGAATGATTTCCACTCGACAGATGCTGCTAAGGCGGAATAAATCCATACGCGAATGAATATCACAGCCAACCACAACACTGGCACGTAAGTAATACTGTAAAATCTATCATTCCACTATTAGCGCCAGATATAAAATGAACATTTTCTGAAATGTTCAATTGATCCCTAATATTCTGGACTGTTCTCTCCATATATTCTATTGACTCTAATTAAAGGTACACCAAATTGAAATGGATGGATTTAGATAAATGTAATAAAAAACCCATTGAATGAAAACTCCACAAGAAAATCTGTTGGCCAGCAAGTGTGAGGGTTTTCAGCAGTTAAATTAAATGTATTCAGTGTTAGCAAGCGAACCATGCATGGAAAGCCTGTTATGCACCTGCATAAGGTAAGTCTGAATACCAACAATGTAGAAGTGTGTAGGAAATCCATGCATAGGAAAGGCGTCTGAATTGGGCCCAAGGTAAATAATAATACACTTAATGTGTCATGCATCAGATGCAGCATGCAACAAAAATGTATCATGAATAAAGTGCAACGCTATCTTACTTAAACACCATGTAACCGTGTAATCATGCTCAACCCATTTACAGTAATGTAGACAACATGCTAAACAGTAAGGGGCCGATTCCAACTCAGGAAATGTACGCCTTTCCTAGGCATTTCTCAGACTAATACCTTACGCAGGTGCGTAATGAGCTTTGCAGGTGTGGTTCCCTTACGCGCTGAATACATTTAATTAAACTGCTGAAAACCCTCCCACTTACTGACCAACAGATCTTCTCATGGAGTTTTTTAGTACATTTATCTTAGGCCATCCCTTTAAATGTCAACAGACTAGAATACATATAGAGAACCGGTTCAGAATATAGGGATCAATGAAAGAATGCCATCTATGCATCTTTGTCTTCGTTTCAGCACCAACTGGAAGATTTAAAAATACTCTAATTTTATAGATTATTTTGGCAAACTGTAAAAGTTAAAAGTTGTGTCTATGTCCTCTTTTGTTGGCCTAGTCTTGTTAAATGTTTCCAGAATGTATAGTTTTTCATGAAATATTGGAAGGTGGAAAAAAGTGTACAATAGGTGTTGAACAATAGTCCTATTAATCTACCCTAATTCTCACTATTCATGGAACTGTGTGACAAAGGTCCAGTCGTCATGAACCATCGCCAGGCTCTAGAGGCTCCAGGTTTAACCTGCTACTTGTGGTCTGAGTTCCATAATGATTCATAGAGGCTACATGTCCCAACATTAGCCTAATATGATCCAGTAATGTTAGTGACCCTCAGGAACAACTACACAGACGTGACAGAGGAAAGAAAGGTCAACGGAATGGAATGATGCAAAATGTAGACTACAAATTGAAGAAAAGTAACACCTAAGTGACAGTTCTAAATGTATGTGGGTATTACTGACGGTGGCTCCCGATAGTGACTAATATTTAACATGGTACAAATTGTAAAATAAAACGGAGAAAAGCCAGGGTATATCATTTAAACTTTCTAAAGTGGATAAATCAACTCAGTAGGTTCAGCCCCACAGAAGCCTATAGCTTGGGTCTCCAAATTTCATCCACGCAAATTATGATGGCACACAGTTACAATTCTGAATAATGGCACAGCAATTTATAGCCTACTTCACTGTGGAAAAGGGGCCACAATACATTTCATGTTAATATCATTTTCAGTTTGCTTCGATATGACTGGTTTCACATTCGTCTCCCGGGATCATAAGGAAACATTTTCTAAAACAATTTCTATGTGTATTTACAATTCCCTTCCCCAAACGGATTACTAATTAATCTAGCTATTATCAATAGCTCTTATCAATTTATAAATTAAAGTGCGTGGAGAATGCTGATATTTATATAGGAGAAATTAAGTCGATGCTTTTTGACTTTGAACCGGCAGGTTTGCTCAACCTTGCAAGTAAAGGAGGTGGAATTATTCAAGAACGGAGTCACGGTCAGAATATGGTGTATTTGTAGACACACCTCCACCACACCTTCATTACTTACATCTCCAAGCCGAATGAGTAGCGGGTGAAGAACATGCTATTCTCATGCTTAAATTCAAGGTCAGAATAAGCACAGAGAGAAAAGTGATTCAAAAGGGAATTATGTTCAATTTATACACGCTTAACTATGAGTGCAGAACTGCTTGTATCTAGACTGTTTACAGTATCTCTTCCTCCCCTCACTCTCTCACTCTCTCTCTCTCTCTCTCTCTTCCCCCACCTCAATCTCTCTCTTTCTCTCTGCCCACCCACCCACCCACTCCCCCACCACTTCTCTCTCTCTGAGTCCTCCACCAACTCCTAGCTAATAAAACCGTCCACTCTAGCTAGCTTCCCATTCATCCCAAGGCTCCAAACCTGATGAATAATTTAGCAGTCTATATTTCCAGCCATCTGGTTCTCTTTGCCTGGCCATCAGTCCTCCTCCTAGTCTACGGACACTGGCTGCCTGCATAGGCTTCAAACATTCACATACCTATTCACACCCATAGACATATGCAGTACATAGGCACATTCATATACATTGGCATACATATTCATACTCAGTGTTTATATACATAATTGACCTTAAATGGTTTGCTTCTCATTCGCATAGCCACACTACAAGGAATCCAGGTGTTAAAGGTTTGAGGAGGAAGATAGCCACAGATCATTATAATGATAAAGCCATGACAGCCATGTCATGAATATTTATGAAGGTATATTTGTATGAATTTATTATACTTCTGTGAAGTAGCTGACTTTTACTCAACATGCAACAAAAGTGCAACTTAAGGGAAATGTACGACAAATGCAGCATTCATAATTTCCCCTCTGTAACGACAATCAAAAGGAATCGCTGTCATATGAACAGCACCTTAAAGCTAAAACGACTTGAACGAACACTTTCACCAGTCCAAATGCCACTTTCTGGTCATGAACCTGCTGCACTAGCCAACACCCACCAGCAGAGGACAGAGTAACCCCTCTGTCCCCTTTAACAAATGATTCTCCAGAGAGGACCATACCAGGTTCAACGCTATACAATAAAACAGGGTTAGGGTTCTGATCAGTGAGGTTCACGACGACAGCAACAATCCTGATCTAAAAACATAATTACATACAATTTCATATTGACACAGCACATGGTTATGAGCAACTAAAACTGGCGGACATCTTGAAATGACTGTTTAGATGGGGTTGCTGTGCTGTGCTTACTGAAATAGATCATTTGAGAAAAAATCAGATGATGGGAAAAGCTGGGAATCCCTCCCTCCTACCCTCCCTCTACTGAACACTGTCCTTTTCTCTGTTAAATTACAGCTCACAGAGATCAAGCCCCTGGTGGAGCGCCAACACAACCAGCCTCTTTGTTCAGGTGAAATTCTTCCCTGGTATCTCCGGCTCCCAAACTCCCGAGCTGCGTTTACTCAGCTTAAAGAAATGAGACGAGTCTTGTAGCTAGCTGCTTGGCGCCCATCCTCTTCCCCAGCCTTCTCCATAGACAGAGGATGCGTCCCAAGTGGCACCCTATGTCCTATATAGTGCACTAAAAAGAAAATAGGATGCCGTTTGGAAAGCAACCATAGACAGAGATGAGCATTTAAAGATGCAAATGTAACAGCCAAGATAATCCAGTCATTCTTCGGGTGCAGGCCTACCCTGTAAACAGGATTTATATGGTGCCGGCATAACGTAGACATACCTGCGGTAATGATATTAGGATTCATAAAAGACATTCTAGAATTGTAACATATGTCTCTGTAGTGTCATAAAATGAAATACCAGGGTAAATTAGGTTCATAAAATGAAAGCTCCAGTGAAATTGTGATGTGTATGAAATGACAGCACTGGATAAGCCACCGTGCCATGACAGTACCTAAGGAAACCACAGTGAAAACACTTTTGGTTCGGTGAAAAAACCCACATTTGTCTATTGTATGAGAGGTAGCCCAGCGGAATGAATGTGTGGCTCACTGTGCTCTCTGCCCTGACATCTTCCCCACCCATCCCAGACATTAAATATCAGCCCTCCAGCATCGTCAGTTGTGTGTGTGTGTGTGTGTGCGTGCGTGTGTGTGCGCGTGTGGTGTGTATGTGTACATGCATGTATCTGTGTGTACACACGTGTGCGAGCGTCCATGTGTGCACATTGGTCTGTGTATATGCACAGTACGTGTGTAGGGGTGGCTTGCTCTATCTGCTAAACATGACTGAGCCCAGTCTGGCTGGCTCAGAAAGAGAGAGGAGGTCAAACATTCATGTTACACTGCCTTTACACACACTGACAGATAAGGCTTTGATCTAACTTCAGCTGATCCTGTCTGTCAGTTCGCTGGTGGTGACGGCATGGTCAGGAAGCAGCTTAAAGGTTCTGCTTGTCCTGCGCCACAGAAAGATAAGCTACGCAATCTAACACTATGGGGAGAGGTCCAAATCACAGGCAAATACAAACACCAGTAAGGCAGTAACCCTTTGCTTTTCAATTCTTTACAGATGCCTTTCAGTGCACAACCAATCGCCCAGGCAGGGACACTACCTTGGTCTCCGTGCCATATAACATATTTCCAGGAACCGCAAGCTACTGTGGTGTGTGTGGCTCTGTGTGGACGTAATGAGGAGTTGTGAGGAGGGACAGTTAAAGGAGAGAGGGAGGAAGAGGGCATTGGGGAGGGGGTTGCAGTGTGCCAGGCACTGCACACAATGGGGTTTGCCCGCCACGGAGAGAGCAGAGAGAGAGAGAGCAGGAAGGAATCTGGCGGCTCTGTTTCTCTCTCCCTCATTCCCTCTCTCCCTGTCTCTCACTGGCTCAAATAGGAGAGGAGCGGCGAGGGGAGAGGAGAGAGAGGAGAGGGGCTAGGCGAGGGGAGAGGGGCTGGCTGCACTCGGAGCACTGCACGGCCAGGCTGAACTGAGTGAACTGCACCAGAGTGTTTGCTGTGAGGTCAGAGAGTCCAACATTCCTCTGGAGCTGTGTGTTTACACTGCTTGGGAGAGAGTGAGAGAGTGAGAGAGAGAGAGAGAGAGAGAGAGAGAGAGAGAGAGAGAGAGAGAGAGAGAGAGAGAGAGAGAGAGAGAGAGAGAGAGAGAGAGAGAGAGAGAGAGAGGGGGGGGGGGGGGGGCGCCAGGGGGGAATGAGGGGGCTTACAAAACAGGAACAAATCAACGTCCCGTCTCTCTTTGTGCCATACAGTCTCCTCCTGCTCTACTCTACTCTAACGCTGAACCAACGCAGCACTATCTATCACTTCAACTGGGGTTTTGAATCGTTACAAACTTTACATTATCTGTGAAGAAAAGCAACAGGCTGACAGCTTTTTATTTAAAGCCTGGGATCAAGTACAGATTTTTGAACGTTTGCAAGATGTGTGGTTTATTTAACATTAATAATTTATGTGTTGAAAAGTTGGGGGAAAACTGAAAGGAGCAGAGTTAGTTCTGGTAATAAAACGCATATTTCTCTGTGTCTCTAGAAACACACATGGAAAGGGAACTCCGACAATGGTAAATTCTGCAGAGTGAATTTCTTTTTTTTTTTATGATGTAAAACTCACAAAGTGAGATTCTACATAAAACTAGCTCGGCTTAACAATTGTGAAAACCCCGGAGCCTATGGAAAAACTAGAAACTACTGATATTGCTATTTATATTTATTTGATTCTGTTTATTTTACATTTACCATTTACTATAGTATACAAAAAATACATATTTTTCATCAAACATTCTTCAGTAAAATTTAATTCCAAATCACAAAAAATGTAATGATATTTGTTAGTAAATCATTGTAAAAATCAAACCAATTATCTGGTAAAAAAGTCCATAAGCATTTCCTTCTTAAAGCTTCATTTCTAATGAAGAGACATAGTAAGTAGTTCCTATGGAATAATCTCAACTTTAAAAACTAAAACCAATTTTGTCTTTACAAAATCCTTGCATCATTATTATAGAAATAGAATGTGTTAAGTATAAATTCTAGATCATGATCTTGACTAAACATGACTGGCTCATGCAACAAAATTGCAATTTTCACTATTAGCTACTAAAAGATCTTGGCTTAATACTAGGCAGACATATGCCATTCACCATTCATGTACATTGCTCATACTTATTTAAAAAAGGTTATTTAAGAAATGCATTAAAAAAACAGCTTGGCCAAAGATACAGTTGTTTTATGATAGTGCCCCTCTACCATTAAATCAACCAGACCTCTCTCAGATCTGGGCCTGTATTTAAAAAGCATTTAATAAATAAAATGACATAGACAGGGAGGAGCTGTTCCTAAACCAGCTCTCTTAAACTGAGAAGCTTTGTGAAAATGGGTACTGGTCTGCTGTACTTGTACTCAGAGCTGGGACGATCAGAAGTGCAGTTCATCGGAGAGATTTTCATTCACTGAATAAAGATGTTTCCTTTCCCCCTCTCCTGGACAGTCAGACACACTACACTCTATTCACAGCACACGTCTGCACTGCAGATTCCACAACACTTTAGGTAAGAACATTTGGCAACTGAATGAATCTGTAAACTTTTATAAATAACATGTAATATTATCTCTTGGTTGAAAGTATTCTCACAATCTCAGAGGCTATAATGAAGAAAGTATACAATTTACTGACTATAGAATTCTAAAAGGGGTGATTTCTACAGTAATCCTACAAAATTCAGCGAGTTAAAAGAATACGTCAATGTAAAGATCTTTGCTTTATGCTAAATTTACTACTTTAAAATATATGTCTATTTAATTGTACTTTTCAATTTGTAAAGTACAAAAGTTTCTCTCTCTTTCTGTCTGTCTCTCTCTAGTCTCCTTTAGTTTTCCGTTAAACACTTTTTTGTGGCTAAATAATCACACAATTTCTCAACAAAAGAAATGGAAAATCTATTTGCCAGTGTTTTAGTAGTATATATAACAGGGGTCCCCTCAGAACCAAAGAGTTCAGATTGCTCTCTTTAGGAAGCCTCAGCAATCGTGATAACAAATCACATCCAATCTACATAAAACAATAAAACATTTTAAAATTCCTAATGATTGATTCCAGAAATAGTCTCTGTTTCATCTGCCATGCCATTATGTGCAACCATGATCAGGTTTCTTGCCTTATACTATAATGATTTAGAATTACCATTTGAATTGCATGTGTTGGTTGCCTTTCAGGAAATCGTCACATCTGGCATCTGCTAGAATGTAATTTCAGCAAATCAAACCTGAGTGTTAGACTATTGGTTGTCTGGCATTCAAGACTGTTTAATCAATTTCAGACTGCTGCATATCAACACCAGTTGGTAGGAGCTCAAGTACGCACCCTGACAAAAACAAATCTAATACTGAACAGGGGAGGAATACGGCAAAATCCTGATAATTATTTCATAAATTTTAAATCTGCTGACTAAGACAATAGGGTGAGTTACAAAGTTGCTTAGATGGTCTATTTTACATTTCTGAAGCTGACATCTAGGAGATTGAAAAGACATTATACTAGCTTCAGATGACAGCTGTAATGCCACAGTATAGTTTCATTATTGTGGGAGTAGAACTTAAAAACTGTTTTTTAAAGCACAGTCAAAATTGAGAAACAAAAACAACAGCAGCTTATCAAGAACAAACAGGCACCACACTATCCAAATGAACTGAACCATCAAATTCTCTCACTTTTTACCATCTTTCAATTTCATCAGTAAAACAAACATGTATTATTTGTTGAAACATGTCATTCAATTCAGAACAATTTGAGTCAGTACCAAAACCTTCGGCTCTGTAAATCTATCAGTTAAGTATTTGAGCTCTGTCCTTCAAGTTATGAACGTTTACAGCAATAAAATCAAGTCACAGACAGAGTCAGGAAATGAGAGGAGGAAGTGCGCTTTGCTTCCAAAGGTTGAGCTATCCTTCATAGTTGTGTATTCTTTGGTAAAGTCCTGACGTACAATAACAATAGAAAAAGATCCAAACTGTCCCATCGTGCATTTGTGTGTGACTGGTGGTTGTGTGGATACGTTTACCAACGGCCTCAACAGCTCCAACATGACATTTTAACACTTCATTTAAGGGAAACATGCACTTAAAAAGCACTTAGTAACAACTGACAGGTAAGAGATAATTAAAAACTATCTTTACCCAGTGGAGAGCTGGAAAAGTGGGATGGGCGAGAGACAGAATGAAGAGGTATATGACAAGGTGGAGGTTTTGGCAGTTCAGCTACCGGTTAAGGGGATAGGGGACAACGGGAGAGAGAGAGGGAGAACTCACTCTGGCCAGACCTCCATTCCTCAGCTCCCCAGGGGGTACAGCCACAGTCACAGCCACAGCAGCCAGCCCTGCCGCAGGGGAGGGTAGCCAGACACCCACCCAGGACACCAGTCCCCCAAACAAACCGCTCCGGGAGGGAACCACCGCAAAGGCAAAGGCGGCAGGAGTTTTCCAATACAGCTGGGCACCGGGCAGCTGCCAAATCACCGCCACGCTTCTCTTCTTATTTTCTCTCTCTGTCAATCCCTCGCTCCAGAGCTGAGAGAGGCCCAGGATTGTGAGAGCAGAGGGAGAGAGAGAGAAGGAGAGAGGGAGAGTCAGCCACACAGACACAATGGATAGCCGTGGCTTTGACAATGCCTTCCCCAAACGCCAGAACCTTTGCTCCCTCTCCATGACACCCGCATTCAGCCAGACAGATTACGCTGGACACAGACAAAGGCAAGTGCAAAGAAGGACGGAAAGAATGGAGAGAGCAAGCAGGGGATAGCGGAGGGAAAAAAGGGGGTTAGGATAAATGGTAGGGTAAGATCGGCAAACTGCGCTCACCTTTCGTCCGACTCTGTTGTGTGTGTGTGTTTCATTCATTTTCTGAATTTCTTCACAGTAATCCATCACAAAGTTTGGCACAGAGTACCGCGACCGTAATGCGATGAGTACTGTTACGTATTTTCATATTCAGCCCTGCGCACTTTTGGTTATATGGGAAGTGTTTCCCCCTGCATGCGGTCATTGTCCAGTCCTAGTTGGAGATGACACAGAAAAGGAAAGGAATGTGAGATAGTCAGCTCAGCTGTTGATGTTTTGCTGTTGTTTCCCCTGAATCCTTCCTGCCTCTCAGTTGCGGCATAAGGACTTTCTTGTCCCCCTCCCTCCCTTTCCACTCACAAGTAAAACAGTAAGTATAAGTAGTGCCAATGAGTGTGTGTTTGTGTGTGTGTCTGTGTGTGTGTCTGTGTCTGTCTGTCTGTCTGTCTGTCTGTCTGTCTGTCTGTCTGTCTGTCTGTGTCTGTGTGTCTGTGTGTCTGTGTGTGTGTGTGTGTGTGTGTGTGTGTGTGTGTGTGTGTGTGTGTGTGTGTGTGTGTGTGTGTGTGTGTGTGTGTGTGTGTGTGTGTGTGGAGGGGGGTGATTGCGTGTCTGAGTGTGTGTACGTACATGCACGTTTGCTCGCGCATACATCCAGTGTGTTTTAATAAGGCACTGGGTCAAATGTGAAGACCTGTCTTCAGCAGCTCATTAAACTTCTCACGCCAATCATTCAACAGGAGCCTATAGAACATGGGAAACACAGGAGAACAAAGGTATGGTGCACCCAATAGCACCTTCGCTACGCTACCCCGACAGAACAAACCCACTTCCCTTTTTCTTAAACAATCGCAGCTTGGCTGTGCACTATGGGCAGTAACAATTCCCTTAGTGAGAAACAGACAGTTCTGCCCACTCCACAATATATTGTAGCTACAGGGGCTGTGCATACAGGTGTAGGATCTTAACTTGATCACCTTATTGCAGGAGAACTTTCCTGCAAAGCAGGAAATGTAAAACCTGTAGTGTATTTTAGGTTTAAAATGGCTTCTGAAGTTTGTAATTTCAGACTTGATTTTCCCTTACGAAAAATTCATCAACCCCTACAAAAATGTCCATTAATTATAATTCCCATTGCTTGTAGCTGCAGGAGTATTTTCCTGATGTAGCAAACTGGCTCAAATTAAGATCCTACATCTGTAGTTTCTTATATACAGACCCAGCTGAGAAAAAAGCTTGTTTTTAACGGTTCAGCAAAGAGAGGAAGCCAGGAGGAAACGTGCAACAAAGCAGGCAGAGGAGGAACTTTTCTAGTGAACTTGGTAAGGCAAATACTGTATGTGGCAATGGAGGAGAGACTATGGAGTCTTGGCATTTACTGTCTCTCAAAGACTGGGATGTAGGATTTGATTAGAAAACTATAATACATACAAATACACAGTAGCCAATTGAAAATGACCTACCTGATCATCATGTTCAACTTGTGGACCCAAACAGACCAATACAATATTTATGGGATTTGTTTATCAGGTTAATGTTAAATCTACAATTTCTGAAGAAATTACTTTCAGTTGTAACTGTCTGTGATACAGTATAATTGAATTACACATAAATAGCTTATAAATAGTATATCTTATATCTTAAATACAGTACCAGTCAAAAAAAAAATATTCTATGTTGTAGAATAAAAGTGAAGACATCAAACTATGAAATAACACATATGGAATCATGTAGTAACCAAGGTGTTAAACAAATCTAAATATATTTTAAAGTTTAGATTCTTAAAAGTAGCCACCCTTTGCCTTGATGACAGCTTTGCACACTCATAGCATTCTCTCAACCAGCTTCACCTGGAATGCTTTTCCAAGAGTCTTGAAGAAGTTCCCACATATGCTGAGCACTTGATGGCTGCTTTTCCTTCACTCTGCAGTCCAACTCATCCCAAACCAGCTCAATTGGGTTGAGGTCAGGAGATTGTGGAGGCCAGGTCATCTGATGCAGCACTCCATCACTCTCCTTAATGCTCAAATATCCCTTACACAGCCTGGGTGTGTTGGGTCATTGTCCTGTTGAAAAACAAATGGTAGTCCTACTAAGCGCAAACCAGATGGGATGGCGTATCACTGCATAATTCTGTGGCAGCCATGCTGGTTAAGTGTGCCTTGAATTCTAAATAAATCACAGACAGTGTCACCAGCAAAGCACCCCCACACCATCACACCTCCTCCTCCATGCTTCAAGGTGGGAACTACACATGCGGAGATCATCCGTTCACCTACCCGCATTTTAGGAACCAAAAATCTCAAATTTGGACTCATCAGACCAAAGGACAGATCTCCGCCCGTCTAATGTCCATTGCTTGTGTTTCTTGGCCCAAGAATGTCTCTTCTTATTATTGGTGTCCTTTAACCATAAAGGCCTGATTCACACAGTCTCCTCTGAACAGTTGATGTTGAGATGTGTCTGTTACTTGAACTCTGGGAAACATTTATTTGGGTTGCAATTTCTGAGACTGGTAACTCTAATAAATGTATCCTCTGCAGCAGAGGTAACGCTGGGTCTTCCTTTCCTGTGGCGGTCCTCATGAGAGCCAGTTTCATCACAGCGCTTGATGGTTTTTGCGACTGCGCTTGAAGAAACTTTGAAATTTTCTGGATTGACTGACCTTCATGTCTTAAAGTAATGATGAACTGTCATTTCTCTTTGCTTATTTGAGCTGTTCTTGCCATAATATGGACTTGGTCTTTTATCAAATATAGCTATCTTCTATATATCACCCCTACCTTGTCACAACACAACTGATTGGCTCAAACACATTAAGAAGGAAAGAAATTCCACAAATGAACTTTTAACAAGGCACACCTGTTAATTGAAATGCATTCCAGGTGACTACCTTATGAAGCTGGTTGATAGAATGCCAAAAGTGTGCAAAGCTATCATCAAGACAAAGGGTGGCTACTTTGAAGAATCTCAAATGCAAAATATATTTTGATTTGTATAACACTTTTCTGGTTACTACATGATTCCATATGTGTTACTTCACAGTTTTGATGTCTTCACTATTATTCTACAATGTAGAAAATAGCAAAAATAAAGAAAAACCCTGGAATGGGTAGATGTGTCCGAACTTTTGACTGGTATTGTATATATCAGTGAAATGCATGTAATCAAAATATTCCATTTGAAGAATGTTACTACAGGGTATAGTCTGACAGCGTGGCCATATCTTATGCATGCAGTTTGTGTACAAATATGATGTGTGTGATGATGGGGTCAGTCTGTCTCCGAAGACAGAGAGAAAGAGGAAGGAAGAGATGATGAGAGGGAGAAAGGGAAGAGACAGGGAGACAGAGATAAAGAGAGAGCAAGAGACAGACAGAGAGAGAGAGAGAGATGAAGAGAGAGATAGAGACAGGCAGACAGAAAAGAAGAGAACGAGATAGAAAGAGAAAAAGAAAGGGAGAGATGAAAAGAGGGAGGGAGGAGGGAGAGTCGAGGCGAGGCCAGGAAGAAATGAGGTGTCTGGTGCACATGCCCAGAAGAATAAGGCTGCTCGATACTTCTAAAGTCTTCACTTGTACTGCATGTATTATTTATTGTCCCCACTGCAGCTGTCTGAGGAACATTGAGATGTGTCTCTGTCAGATTCATAGCAGCTATGGGACCCAGCACAGTGCACCGAGGAGCCATTGCCATCCGTTTGACCAAAAACCCAGGGAAAGAGTATGTTGCTGGGGACATCGACTCATATAAATGAGTTATAGGAGGTGTTACCAAACTTGGTTACTTAACACTGGTATAATGCATTATGATGCGGTTCAAATGCATTGTAAGACTTGTCATAAGCATGTATGACCTTCTTAAGATATGTTATTATCATCTCACAATGACCCTGAATAAATAGCAGCCATTTTGAGTCAAGTGACATAGAGGGGTATAACTTTTTATAAGATTTATCATAAGACATTATAAAGGCTCATGCATGTTTACAACAAGTAGGCCTAATGAAGCATTATACAGTAAGTAAATGAAATGTTACCACTGATTAACCTTTCCATGCTTCTTTTCTCAGACAATCTCTAATCACCAGGGAAGGTGACGGAAACTTTCCGTCCCCCTTCTAAAATATGTTAATCCTAATTTAATGAATTATTAGATAATGATCATTCATGAGGATGAGGACATTACAGCAACATTCTGCAAAAACAGATTTTTTTTTATTCGCATAGCTTTCAGTTAAAGACAACTGAACATAACATGCTATTATTACAATATCATACAATGATCATATATGTCATGTATGATGTTCTGTCACATTCTCATCAACAAATTCAAATCACCAAATTCTCATCAACAAACTCAAATCACCAAACCAGAGGTTCTCACCTTTTGGCAATCTGTGGATTCATCATTATTAGGCATTTTGTCTAAACCCATCCCATGTCTGCCCAATGTACTACTGCTGAATGATGACTCGTCACTGAATTTAACATAAAGGCAGAGAATGATTTGGCTTGCCGCCTTAACAGCAGCCAAGAGATGGTTGCCTTACGATGGCAAGCCCCATACACTTTGCCACACCAAATGTACAGTACCAGTCAAAAGTTTGGAAACACCTACTCATTCAAGGGTTTTTCTTTATTTTTACTATTTTCTATGTTGTAGAATAATAGTGAAGACATCAAAACTATGAAATAACACATATGGAATCATGTAGTAACCAAAAAAGTGTTAAACAAATCTAAATATATTTTAAAGTTTAGATCTTCAAAGTAGCCACCCTTTTCCTTGATGACAGCTTTGCACACTCTTGGCATTCTCTCAACCAGCTTCATGAGGAATGCTTTTCCAACAGTCTTGAAGGAGTTCCCACACATGCTGAGCACTTGTTGGCTGCTTTTCCTTCACTGTGCAGTTCAACTCATCCCAAACCATCTCAATTGGGTTGAGGTTGGGTGATTGTGGAGGCCAGGTCATCTGATGCAGCTATCCATCACTCTCCTTCTTGGTCAAATAGTTCTTACACAGCCTGGAGGTGTGATTTGGGTCATTGTCCTGTTGGAAAACAAAGCGCAAACCAGATGGGATGGCGTATCACTGAAGAATGCTGTGGTAGCCATGCTGGTTAAGTGTGCCTTTCTAAATATATCACCGACAGTGTCAACAGAAAAGCACCCCCACTCCATAACACCTCCTCCTCCATGCTTCACGGTGGGAACCACACATGCAGAGATCATCTGTTCACCTACTCTGCGTCTCACAAAGACATGGCGGTCTTTGGAACCAAAACTCTAAAATTTGGACTCATCAAACCAAAGGACAGATTTCCACCGGTCTAATGTCCATTGCGCATGTTTCTTGGCCCAAGCAAGTCTCTTCTTATTATTGGTGTCCTTTAGTAGTGGTTTCTTAGCAGCAATTTGACTATGAAGGCCTCATTCACGCAGTCTCCTCTGAATAGTTGATGTTGAGAGGTGTCTGTTACTTTAACTCTGTGAAGCATTTATTTGAACTGCAATATCTGAGGATTGTACCTTGAATTAACTTATCCTCTGCAGCAGAGGTAACCCTACTTACCTTGTCACAACACAACTGAACTGCTCAAAGGCATTATTATTAATTAATTATTATTAATTATTATTATATATTATTATTATTATTATGGGGCGGCAGGGTAGCCTAGTGGTTAGAGCATTGGACTAGTAACCGAAAGTTGGCAAGTTCAAATCCCCGAGCTGACAAGGTACAAATCTGTCGTTCTGCCCCTGAACAGGCAGTTAACCCACTGTTCCTAGGCCATCATTGAAAATAAGAATTTGTTCTTAACTGACTTGCCTAGTTAAATAAAGGTAAATAAAGAAATTCCACAAATATACTTTTAACAAGGCACACCTGTTAATTGAAATGCATTCCAGGTGAAGCTGGTTGAGAGAATGCCAAGCGTGTGCAAAGCTGTCATCAAGGCAAAAGGTGGCTACTTTGAAGAATCTCAAATATAAAATATATTTAGATTTGTTTAACACTTTTTTGATTACTACATGATTCCATATGTGTTATTTCATAGTTTTGATGTCTTCACTATTATTCTAAAATGTAGAAAATAGTCAAATAAAAGCCTGGAATGAGTAGGTGAATGAGTAGGTGTGTTCAAACTTTTGACCGGTACTGTATATATTTATGGACATAGGTCAACATGAACTGTCAATTTTTCGACTGCATGGTGCAAAATCCGAGAATATTAACATATGGACTACAGCACTTGGCAGTATAAAATCATTACTTTAAGATATGTACTTAAGTAAGCAGGTCCTGTGGGTGGGATGGGGAGGCGGAATAAATGTATTTGTGTAATGTCTGTTGGTTTGTTCTTTTTTGTTAATCAACTAAAAAATTATCAAAACTTGATCACACAAAAAAAGTATGATGTTGAAGCGAATCCACAGGTCTGTGGTTGAAGTCTCATAAAGCGACTGCTCTAAACATGAGTAGTCCAGACAGGACAGAAGCTGTCTGGGGAGAGGGATTTTAATGGATACTTTGGTAGAAAAGGCAGGGAAAAAAGACACCCCAAAAAAGAGAGAGAACGAATCTCCTTTTTGGCTGTTCAAATCCCTCAATAGGAGAGTTCATTCAGAGTTCGCTCACAAGTCGACAAAAAACAACAACATTCTTCGTAAACATAACATGGGTGGAAATTGACTTGGTGCATCTTTAATGAATGAGATACTAGCTTTTTGAATGGGATCATTTTAGGGCAGCAAATAAAAGCTTAGCTCCGTTCGAAAACACCAAATCAGCTGGAGGCACTTTATAACTAAGTTTAATTAAAGTGATACATCACAACTAAACAAGCCTCATTTCATTACAACAACCCTATATCTCTCACAGGCAGACAATTGTCTTTGCACCAAGGAGACAAAAGCACTGCAATAATTAGCATGAAAACAAAGATGGGCGTCGGTGTGGTGGTAAACGAGCAGTGAGCTCAGGCAGTGTTGACCACCTTCCAGATGTGCTGATCAATACAGTGTCTTTTGACCGGTATCGATACACAGCACCATGTGTGAAACTGCACAGCCGTGGAGCCGTGCAGGCGTTCTGCATTCAGAGCATGCCATTCTCCCAGCAGTGGCGAGAATGAGTAATACAAATGGTGGGTCCGAGTCGAGGCTGCAGAGGAGAGCAGCACAATCTGCAGCCAGCCAAAGCGGAGTGTGGTCGCCGGTGTGTGTGTGTGTGTGAGACGCACTGTGTGTGCAGGGCCATCAATCACACCCACCATAGGCCCTTCGCCGACGCATATGTGCACACACACACACACTCACACATGCATGTACGCACACGCATACACACCCTCTCTCCCTCGCACACACACCCTCTCTCCCTCGCATAAGACTAACACACACAAACACAAATGCAATCTCTTATCTCCTAACACACACACACACATAATCATGCACTTAGTGTCACTGCAGTCAGATTGATTAAAGTGAGAGAGGGATCAGACTTTCCTTTGCATTTCTGCACTTATTAATTCACTGACTAACTCAGGCTGACGTGCTTGGGGAGAGAATCCAGTTAAGTGTGTGGGAGCCATTAAAGCTACACCCAGAGATATACAGTAGACCACTGTTCGACAGAATGCCTCTGTTTTGATGAAAGAATGAGCTACTTTTGATCAAAGAGCAGCAGTAGCTTTTCACATTTGAAAAACGAAAGCCTGTATTCCATACAGAACTCACAAATGCATGTGTCTAGTAGGTTTTTGGAGTAGGCATGCAATCTCTTCAGTTTTCATTATATATCTCGACGCTGGTCCTCACAAGTGTACTTGAAGACGTTGTCCTTAGATGCACTTCATCTTACAGCGATGACATACACTACCTTTCCAAAGGTACGATAGACTCTTCTTTGTGATTTCAATGCTACATGTGAAGTGACTGAGGTATGCAACATAAAGATGCCACAGTAAAGTCTAGGTTGGCATCCAGATCTTAAGAATAATGACTGCAATTCACAGATACCCCTTGTCTAGGCCCGACAATTGACATTGACAGTAAAACATCTAAGCAATACTGGAAATAGACAATATTTTTGATGGACAGATGCATATCGAGTGAAGTATACAGACGGACACAGATGGACAGACACAGACAGGCAGGCAGACGGACACAGACAGACAGACATATCATAAACACTGTAAAAATAACTCTGCTATTTTCCCTGTGCGATGCTCCTGTCCTTGCTATCGCTGCTTACTATGCTTTACTATCTGTGTCCTGTGTCTCTAATGTTCAAAACCCCATCGGCAACACACACATCACACCTGTTCCCTGTTAAAGTACCACCAGTAGCTAGTTTTGGGTTTGGGGAGGAAACCTGATATGAGCCCCTGAGGCGCTGTACAAGGTGAGGCACTATATTTGACCAGAGCACTGGGAATAGGGAGACATTTGGGACTCATCCCTAGACCTGTTGATGTTGCTTTATTTTGTTTACACCAAATACAAACATACACATACGAGCAACAACTTACAGACGCACACAAACAACGATCTCCTCTGCCCAGACCCGCATGCTCACACCCCCATTCCTAGTGCCTGCACTATGGTTTGCCACATAGCCTTAAATGTTGATGTTGCTTTAGAAAGCACATATTCATACAGTATCTACTCAGACGTATAATGAGAGGAGGGTGACTGTCACTGATTATCTCTCCCTTCCCACTAAACATATGATAAAACATGAGGGGGAACCAGCCCAGGCCCACAGGCATCCAGGCCTCCAGGCTCCTCTATCCCGGTGACAGGCAGGGAGAGGAGACCAGGACCCACACACTCCTCAGCCCCGGCTGGTGCTGCAGCAGCACCCACCACTGCCCCACATTCCTCTCACTTAACTGGGGCAGCTGGGGCTTAGCTGAAACTCATTTGGCAGCCAGGGCCCTGAGAGAGATGGCTGGGGAGGAAGTAGAGGAGGAGGAGGAGGAGGAGGAGGAGGAGGAGGAGGAGGAGGAGGAGGAGGAGGAGGAGGAGGAGGAGGGAGGTGTACGTCTGGAGCTCCAGACATAAATAATGACCTGTCACAAAAGCGATCATGTGAGTAGCAGTCATTTTTGGTGAAATTTAAAAAATTGTCCTGGAGATTAATAGCTTTCTCCGTTCCTCTCCTTCACTTGTACTGATGCTTTCAGAATGGCTGCTGCACATTGAGACAGCTGAACTGTAACGTTCCTGACCTGTTTTATGTTGTTTTTGTATGTGTTTATGGTCAGGGCGTGTGTTTTGGGTGGGCAGTCTATGTTTTCTGTTTCTATGTTGGTTTTGGGTTGCCTGGTATGGCTCTTAATTAGAGGCAGGTGTTTTGCGTTTTCCTCTAATTGAGAGTCATATTTAGGTAGGGTGTTCTCACTGTTTGTTTGTGGGTGATTGTCTCCTGTGTCGTTGATGTATGTACCATACGGGACTGTTTGGTTGTTCGTTCGTTTTGATGTAGTCTGTTCCTGTCCGTGAGTTTTACGTTTTAGTTATGTAAGTTCATGTTCAGGTTTTCGTCTACATCGTTTTCTTGTTTTGTAATTTTGTAAAGTGTTTTGTTTTCGTGTGCCGTCGTTTAAAATAAAGAGATGGCATATTTCCCTAATGCTGCGTATTGGTCCACTGATCCTTCTCTCCTCTCCTCGTCCGAGGAAGAGGAGAACGACAGCCCTTACAGAATCACCCACCACGCTAGGACCAAGCGACAAGGGAAAGCTCAACAGGGCAACAAGGACTCCTGGACTTGGGAGGAAATATTGGACGGGAGAGGTCCATGGGCACAGCTGGGAGAATATTGCCGTCCCAAAGCTGAGCTGGAGGCACTGAGGAGAGCAGAGGCTACCGGAGAGAGGAACCGGAGTTATGAGGGAACGCATCTGGCACGGAAGCCCAAAAAGCCCGTAAGTAACGCCCAAAAATTTCTTGGGGGGGGCTAAGAGGTAGTGGGCCAAGGGCAGGTAGGAGACCTGCGCCCACTTCCCAGGCTTACCGTGGAGAGCGGGAGTACGGGCAGGCCCGTGTTACGCAGTAGAGCGCACGGTGTCTCCTGTACGAGTGCATAGCCCAGTGCGGGTTATTCCACCTCCCCGCACTGGCAGGGCTAGATTGGGTATTGAGCCAGGTGTCATGAGGCCGGCTCAACGCGTCTGGTCTCCAGTGCGTCTCCTCGGGCCGGCATACATGGCACCTGCCTTACGCATGGTTTCCCCGGTTCGCCTACATATGCCGGTGCGGGTTATTCCACCTCCCCGCACTGGTCGGGCAACCGGGAGTATTCAACCAGGTAAGGTTGGGCAGGCTCAATGCTCAAGAGAGGCAGTACGCCTCCACGGTCCGGTATTTCCGGCGCCACCTCCCCGCCCCAGCCTAGTACCTACAGTGCCTACACTACGCACTAGGCTACCAGTGCGTCTCCTGAGCCCAGTTCCTCCTCCACGCACTCTCTCTGTAGTGCGTGTATCCAGTTCGGTGCCTCCAGTTCCGGCACCACGCACTAAGCCTCCTGTGCGTCTCCAGAGCCCTGTACACACTGTATCTTCTCCCCCTACTAATCCTGATGTGCTTGTCCTCAGCCCGGTGTCACCAGTACCGGTACCTCGCATCAGTTATGGAGTGGGCTTTGAGAGTACAGTGTGCCCTGTCCCTGCTCCCCGCACTAGTAGGAAGGTGCTTATCCTTAGCCCGGTGCCTCCAGTTCCAGCACCACGCACCAGGTCTACAGTGCGCCGTATCCGGCCAGAGCCATCCGTCTCACCAGCTCCATCTGAGCCATCCGTCTCCCCAGCGCCATCTGAGCCATCCGTCTCCCCAGCGCCATCTGAGCCATCCGTCTCCCCAGCGCCGTCTGAGCCATCCGTCTGCAATGAGCCTGCAAAGCCGCCCGTCTGCCATGAGCCTGCTAAGCCGCCCGTCTGCCATGAGCCTACAGAGCCGTCTGCCAGACAGGAGCCGCTAGAGCCGCACGCCAGACAGGAGCCGCTAGAGCCGCCCGCCAGACAGGATCTGCCAGAGCCGCCAACCAGACAGGATCTGCCAGAGCCGCCAACCAGACAGGATCTGCCAGAGCCGCCAACCAGACAGGATCTGCCAGAGCCGCCAACCAGACAGGATCTGCCAGAGCCGCCAACCAGACAGGATCTGCCAGAGCCGCCAGAGAGCCATGAGCAGCCAGAGCCGTCAGAGAGCCATGAGCAGCGAGAGCCGTCAGCCTGCCATGAGCGTCGAGAGCCGTCAGCCTGCCATGAGCGTCGAGAGCCGTCAGCCTGCCATGAGCGTCGAGAGCCGTCAGCCTGCCATGAGCGTCGAGAGCCGTCAGCCTGCCATGAGCGTCGAGAGCCGTCAGCCTGCCATGAGCGTCGAGAGCCGTCAGCCAGCCATGAGCGTCGAGAGCCGTCAGCCAGCCATGAGCGTCGAGAGCCGTCAGCCAGCCATGAGCGTCGAGAGCCGTTCAGTCTGGATCTGCCTGAGTATATCAGCCGGGACCTGCCCCTTGTCCCGGTGCTGCCCCTTATCCCGGTGCTGCCCCTTGTCCCGGTGCTGCCCCTTGTCCCGGTGCTGCCCCTTGTCCCGGTGCTGCCCCTGTCCCGGTGCTGCCCCTTGTCCCGGTGCTACCCCTTGTCCCGGTGCTGCCCCTTGTCCCGGTGCTGCCCCTTGTCCCGGTGCTGCCCCTTGTCCCGGTGCTGCCCCTTGTCCCGGTGCTGCCCCTTCTCCCGGTGCTGGCCGTTCATTTAGGGGATGTTAGTTTTAGGGTGGTCATTGGGAGGGGAAGACAGAAGCGGGAAGTGACTATGGTGGTGTGGGGACAGCGTCCAGAGCCTGAGCCACCACCGTGGTCAACTGCCCACCCAGACCCTCCCCTGGACTTTGTGCTGGTGCGCCCGGCGTTCGCACCTTGAGGGGGGGGGGTTCTGTAACGTTCCTGACCTGTTTTATGTTGTTTTTGTATGTGTTTATGGTCAGGGCGTGTGTTTTGTGTGGGCAGTCTATGTTTTCTGTTTCTATGTTGGTTTTGGGTTGCCTGGTATGGCTCTTAATTAGAGGCAGGTGTTTTGCGTTTTCCTCTAATTGAGAGTCATATTTAGGTAGGGTGTTCTCACTGTTTGTTTGTGGGTGATTGTCTCCTGTGTCGTTGATGTATGTACCATACGGGACTGTTTGGTTGTTCGTTCGTTTTGATGTAGTCTGTTCCTGTCCGTGAGTTTTACGTTTTAGTTATGTAAGTTCATGTTCAGGTTTTCGTCTACATCGTTTTCTTGTTTTGTAATTTTGTAAAGTGTTTTGTTTTCGTGTGCCGTCGTTTAAAATAAAGAGATGGCATATTTCCCTAATGCTGCGTATTGGTCCACTGATCCTTCTCTCCTCTCCTCGTCCGAGGAAGAGGAGAACGACAGCCCTTACATGAACATGTTGAATATGGAGCACACAAGATGGACGCTAAACGATCTGATATGATAGGGCTTATGAGTGGCAAGGACCTATTATCTGAACGAATTACACAAGAAAAATAACCCATTTCGCATACCTACACGGACACACACACACATACAGTGTAAAGGCTATATATAAAATCATATTGATTTACTTTGATAACTTTCATAATTTTTTCAACCTAGCCCTTCCTCATCTGTGTGTGGTGTTATCATCTTATGAAAAGAGGTGAATATTATATGAACAACCTGTAAGTTGGTCCTGAAGGGACTCTTCAGTATTTTGTATTTAGTGAGCTGATAGAAGTAGTGTTTTATGAACATGTGTCTTCATGCCCTGAGGTGTGATGCTCTGTGTGTGTGTGTGTGTGTGTGGGACTACAGTTGAAAATTAACCTGCTGGAGAGAAATGTTGATTAATGTGCAAATACATGTAACAAAGTAAAGGAAGTGTGGTTGTGGGTGTGTGATGCTGCTCTACAGATGGCAGCTGTGTTGGGGCCCACCTCAGGGGGGTTAGACCAAACCACAGTCCACACAGGAGAGAACACCAGTCATTCCACAACGTCCTCCGAGGCAGATTCGGTGTTCTTTGCCACTCACGCCCTATGACAAAACAAACAGCATTTGTGATGTTTGGCTCGCCGCTAGGATTTCAGAAAAAAAATATATATAAATCTTTCCCTGTTTGTCTCGAGTCATGCTGCCCAACTGCTGTCAGAGAGTTGTGGGTGTCGAGATCAGCTCACCCCCCCCCCCCCCCCCCCCCAACTGACTCCCTCAGGACAGGGGAGGTTTGTTATTTAAGTTTAAGAATACCGCTAGTTGACTTTTCTTTCCATTCCCACTGTACTTTGGGTTGTGCGAGATTAAATATTCCAGCATCGTACGTAGGACACTGCTCCCACAATACTTTAAAGTAAGACATAAGTCGTTTTTTAGGGTATCTGTACTTTTACTTTACTATTTACAGTATAATTTTGACAACATTTACTTTTACTTCACTACATTCCTAAAGAAAATAATGCACTTTTTAATCCATGCATTTTCGCTGACACCCAAAAGTACTCGTTACATTTCGAATGCTTAGCAGGACAGAAGATTTTTCAAATTCCCCACTTATCAAGAGAACATCCCTGGTCATCCCTACTGCCTCTGATCTGGCAGACTCAAATGCTCAAAAAACACAAATGCTTCGTTTGTAAATTATGTCTGAGTATTGGAGTGTGTCCCTAGCTATCCATGAAATGAAATAACAAAAAAATTGTGCCATCAATTTTGCTTAATATAATGAATGTGAAATGATTTATACGTTTACTTTTGATACTTAAGTATATTTTAGCAATTACATTTACTTTTGATACTTAAATTAACCTGTTTGGGCTGCAGGGGCAGTATTGAGTAGCCGGATAAAAGGTGCCCATTTCAACGGCCTCGTACTCAATTCTTGCTCGTACAATATGCATATTATTATTACTATTGGATAGAAAACACTCTCTAGTTTCTAAAACCGTTTGAATTATATCTGTGAGTAAAACAGAACTAATTTTGCAGCAAACTTCCTTACAGGAAGTGGAAAATCTGAAATCGATGCTCTGTTCTGGGGCCTGCCTATAAATGTCCTTGATATATATCAGTATACATGCACTTCATACGTATTCCACTAGATGTCGACAGGCAGTGAGAGAAGAAATGGAGTGTATAACTTGATCTGGGGTCGAACAAAAGCTCTTTGTATGACGTGTCACCAGTATCCTGTTTTCTGGAGAGCGTGTGAAGGGACCTGGTTTTGCCTTCTGTACAGCTGTCGTTATAGACGACTAATATCTCCGGCTTTGATTTTATTTGATACATGTGACAATATCATCGTAACCTATGTTTTTTCAATATAGTTTTATTAGATTATTGAAATTTTCGGGACGTTAGGCGTGTTGCGTTGTGTGCCTTTGTTCAGGAAGGAGAGCTTCGCGCCACTTTGCTAGCTTTCCATGCTAATTGACTGGAGAAGAGGACATTCTAAATCCAAACAACGATTGTTCCCGACAAAGGACCGCTTGTACAACATTCTGATGAAAGATCGTCAAAAGTAGGACCCATTTTATGATGCTATTTCATATATCTGTCGAACATGTGAAATAGTCGTTTGCGCCCAGATTTTGGGTACTCTCTCGCTATACCTAAGCTGGATGTCGTAATGAAGTTATTTTTAGAATTCTAACACGGCGATTGCATTAAGAACTAGTGTATCTATCATTTCCTATACAACATGTATTTTTTAGTAACGTTTATGTATAGTTATTTGGTCAGAATATTTGAGTGCCATAAAAATATCCGCACATTCTGGGAAAAAGATGCTTCGTTAGCACAATGTATAACCACTGATTTCAGCTCTAAATATGCACATTTTCAAACAAAACATAAGTGTATGTATAACCTGATGTTATAGGACTGTCATCTGATGAAGCTTATCAAGGTTAGTCAAAAATTATATATTTTGCTGGTTTATTCGCTATCGCTAACGTGCCTATTGCTATCGCTAACGTGCCTTGATGAATGAATGCGGTAGTGTGGTAGGCTATTGTAGTAAGCTAATATACTGCTATATTGTGTTTTCACTGTAAAACACTTAAAAAATCGAAAATATTGGCTGGATTCACAAGATGTTTGTCTTTAATTTGCTATACACCATCGATTTTTCAGAAATGTTTTATGATGAGTATTTAGGTATTTGACGTTGGTGTCTGTAATTACTCTGGCTGCTTCGGTCCTATTTGTGACGGTAGCTGTGATGGTAGCTGCAATGTAAAACTGATTTATACCTCAAATATGCACATTTTTCGAACAAAACATAGATTTATTGCATAACATGTTATAAGACTGTCATCTGATGAAGTTGTTTCTTGGTTAGTTTGGTTGGTTCTTGGTTAGTTAGGTTGGCTTTGTGCATGTGAAAAATGTGAAAAATGTCTGTCCTTTTTTGTATTTGGTGGTGAGCTAACATAAATATATGTGGTGTTTTCGCTGTAAAACATTTAAAAAATCGGACATGTTGGCTGGATTCACAAGATGTTTATCTTTCATATGCTGTATTGGACTTGTTAATGTGTGAAAGTTAAATATTTATAAAAAAATATATTTTGAATTTCGCGCCCTGCACTTGAAGTGGCTGTTGTCATATTGTGCCCGGCTTCGGGCTTGCAGCCCAAAGAAGTTCAAACCAAATACTTTTAGTCAAGTATGACAATTCTGTACTTTTTCCACCACTGCTCTCACAAAAGACTGAATTCTACTGTGAAAAAGCTTTTTTACTGTACATTATTTAGGCACTTCTTCAACCTAATATAGTTGACCTATTATGGAATATTTTGCAAAGGCTCTATGGATTTTCCATGGGCATACATATACAGTACTAGTCAAAAGATTGGACAGACCTACTCATTCAAGGGTTTTTCTTTATTTTTACTATTTTCTACATTATAGAATAATAGTGAAGACATCAAAACTATGAAATAACACATATGGAATCATGTATTAACCAAAAAAGTGTTAAACAAATCAAAATATGTTTTACATTTGAGATTCTTCAAAGTAGCCACCCTTTACCTTGTTGACAGCTTTGCACACGCTTGGCATTCTCTCAACCAGTTTCATGAGGTAGTCACGTGGAATGCATTTCAATTAACTTCTCTGGGATAGGTGGCAGTATTTTCACGTCCGGATGAAAAGCGTGTCCAAAGTAAACTGCCTGCTACTCAGGCCCAGAAGCTAAGATATGCATATTATTAGTAGATGTGGAAAGAAAACACTCTGAAGGTTCTAAAACTGTTTGATTCATGTCTGTGAGTATAACAGAACTTATTTGGCAGGCAAAACCCCGAGGACAAAACATTCAGATAAAAAAAAATTGAGGTCACTCTCTTTTCAATAAGTTTTCATTGGGAATCCAGATTTCTAAGGGACCTTCTTGCAGTTCCTATTGCTTCCACTGGATGTCAACAGTCTTTAGAAATTGGTTGAGGTTTTTCCTTTGAGAATGAAGAAGTAGGACTGTTTAGAATGAGGCTTGAGGGAAGTGTACTCTTTGTTAGAGGCGCGTGACCTGAAAGCTAGCTACACTTTGTTTTCCTCCGGGTTTTGAACACAGATCATCCCGTCTTAAATTTGATCGATTATTTACGTTAAAAATGTACCTAAAGTTGTATTACAAAAGTAGTTTGAAATGTTTGGACAAAGCTTACAGGTAACTTTTATATTTTGTAATCACGTTGCACAAGTTGGAACCAGTGTTTTTCTGGGTCAAACGCACCAAATAAATGGACATTTTGGATATATATCGACGGAATTAATCGAACAAAAGGACCATTTGTGATGTTTATGGGACATACTGGAGTGCCAACAGAAGAAGCTCGTCAAAGGTAAGGCATGAATTATATCTTTATTTCTGCATTTTGTGTCGCGCCTGGAGGGTTGAAATAGGATTGTCTGTGTTTGTTTACTGGGGTGCTGTCCTCAGATAATATCATCGTTTGCTTTCGCCGTAAAGCCTTTTTGAAATCTGACATGTTGGCTGGATTCACAACAAGTGTAGCTTAGATTTCATGAAAGTTTAATTTTTATAGTAATTTATTTGAATTTGGCGCTCTGCATTTTCACTGGATGTTGGCCGGCGCCCTGCAATTCAGCGGTTGTTTAGGAAAATGATCCCGCTAAAGGGATCCGTAGCACAGACAAGTTAACACCTTTTTGGTTACTACATGATTCCACATGTGATATTTCGTAGTTTTGATGTCTTCACTGTTTTTCTGCAATGTAGAAAATAGTCAAAATAAAGAAAGACGCTTGAATGATGATTAAGTGTGTCCAAACTTGTGACTGCTACTGTATTCAGAAATACAAAGAGGTGTTGTGTAAATGACAACAGACAGTCAGGAATAGGCTATTCTACAGAAGAGACACAGATCCTTTAAGCTTTGTCACTATGATAAGTCTGCGGCACGCATTTGTCAGTGATAAGCCTGCAATTGGTATCTTAAAAGCTTTCATCAATATTAGTTGAACTAAAAAGAGTGCAATCAATTCACAGCAATAGCTTTATAAAACCAACCAGTATGGGTGGAGTGGAAAAAATAGATGACCTCTTATATCTGGATATCCCTTAAAATAGAACATCAACAATAATTTACGTCAAAAACATTGTCAAGAAGTCAGACTAGTTTTACTCTGCCAACTTCAGATTAGCGTTCATGTCACGGCCGTCGTTGAAAGGAGACCAAGGTGCAGCGTCGTGAGCGTACATTTTCCTTTTTATTTCAAAATGTCGCCAACAACACAACCAACGAAAGAAACAACCGTGAAGCTTACTGGGCTAAGTGCCACAAACAAAGTTAACTACCCACAATGAAAGGAGGGAAAAGGGATACCTAGTATGGTTCCCAATCAGAGACAACGATAGACAGCTGTCCCTGATTGAGAACCATACCTGGCCAAAACATAGAAATAAATAAACATAGAAAATAAAACATAGAATGCCCACCCCAAATCACACCCTGACCAAACCAAATAGAGACATAAAAAGGCTCTAAGGTCAGGGCGTGACAGTACCTCCCCCCCCAAAGGTGCGGACTCCGGCCGCAAAACCTGAACCTTTAGGGGAGGGTCTGGGTGGGCATCTATCCGCAGTGGCGGCTCAAGTGCGGGACGCAGATCCCGCTCCACCTCTGGCTCACCCCACTTTGGTGGCACCTCTGGTGCGGGGACCCTTGTTGCGGGCCCCGGACTGGGGACCCTCGCTGCGGGCCCCGGACTTGACACCCTCGTTGCGGGACCCGGACTGGACACCCTCGTTGCGGGACCCGGACTGGGCACCCTCGCTGCGGGCCCCGGACTGGGCACCCTCGCTGCGGGCCCCGGACTGGACACCCTCGTTGCGGGACCCGGACCGGAGACCGTCGCTGGAGGCTCCGGACTGGAGACCGTCGCTGGAGGCTCCGGACTGGCCCGTGGAGGAGGCACGGGATGAACCTGGCTGGGGAGACCTACTGGAGGCCTGGTCCGTGGAGGAGGCACAGGATGAACCAGGCTGGGGAGACCTACTGGAGGCCTGGTCCTTGGAGGAGGCACAGGATGAACCGGGCTGTGGGGGAGCACTGGTGATCTGGTGCATAGCCTTGGCACCACTCTTCCAGGCTGAATGCCCACTCTAGCCCGGCACCTCCAGAGCGCAGGCACAGGTCGAACCAGGCTGTGGGGGAGCACTGGAGCACTGGTGCTTAGCACCTGCACCGCTCCTCTTGGCTGCATGCCCACTTTAGCCCGGCACGTGCGGGGAGCTGGAACAGGCCGCACTGGGTTCTCCTGGCGAACTGGGGAAACCGTGCATAGAGCCGGCGCAGGACTCACCGGGCTGTGGAGGCGCACTGGAGGTCTGGAGCGCCAAGCTGGCACAAGACGTGCAGGGCTGGGGAGGCGCACAGGAGGCCTGGTGCATGGGGCTGGCAGTCTTCACCAGACGGCTAGCACGCACCTCAGGATGAGTATGGAGAGCTGACACAGGTGACATCAAATCGAGGACACGCTCCGTAGGGCGAATTTCGTGCCTCATGCACAAACACAGCAGCTCTCTCATAGCTATCTCCTCCAATCTCCCCATCAACTCCTTCACTGTCTCTGCTTCGCTCCCCTCGCTCCCCTCCAAGTTCACCCCGACTGGCTCTGGTTCCATCCTCGGCTCCGCCGACCGCCGTCCCTGATTGAGAACCATACCCGGCCAAAACATAGAAATAAAGAAACATAGAAAACAAAACATAGAATGCCCACCCCAAATCACACCCCGACCAAACCAACTAGAGACATAAAAAGGCTCTCTAAGGTCAGGGTGTGACAGTTCGACACTTTTCCGTTAAGATGATGACTATTGTTTTGTGGAGCTGCCTAGATTTTTTTAGCGAAGGAGGTGATGGCGAACAAGAAAATAAACATTTGACCTCCTGTGGCTGGGCAGCCTTGTTTTCCTTCCAATTAAACGTTTATGATACCATTCAGTCATTTAACTTCTCAACTCCTGACTTACCCAAACACGAGTGCTACTGTATATCACTATATTATTGATAGATACCACTAGCGTAGCCGCAGGGAAAATGCAGTAATCAGTTCCTGTTTCAGCAGACCCAGGGGCATGGGCAGTAATTAATGGAATTCATGTTTCCCTACTGAGGAAATCTCTGATTACTCAAGGTAACACAGAGAATGGACTCTATTCATAAAACTCTTGCTGTTCTCCTAAAATGTAAGTATAACCTAAACAAGTACTTTTCCAAAACCACCATTAATATGCCCCAACCTTCAGCTGATTGCCTTTCCAACTACATACACTGAAATTCCACATGTAATTTGCCTGTTTCAGCCATGGGCGAAAAATAATTATAAACGTCTCTTGCATATAGGCCATGAAATTATGACGCAGTTTCTGAAAATGACCCACAATTGCGAGGCTTGGCAAAGTGGTTATTCATGTTTACAAAGTTCCCGAGATCCTGCATCTCAGTGCAAGAGACGTCACTGCAGTCCCTGGTTCAAATCCAGGCTGCATCACATCCGGCTGTGATTGGGAGTCCCGTAGGGTGGTGCATAATAGGCCCAGCGTCATCTGGGTTTGGCCGGGGTAGGCCATCATTGTAAATAAGAATTAGTTCTTAACTGACTTGCCTAGTTAAATAAAGAATCTATTTAAAAAAGCTAACTTAATGACAACCGATCAGAACTGACATTGATACAAACTCCTAACTTAGTGCAGAAGCTGTTTAGTGGCCTATGTACATTGCTAAATAAAAATTCAGGAGCTCAAAATATCTATTTTGTTACTGTATATGGTGACTTCTTAGAGTCCACTTAAATTCTGTGGATCCACAAGCATCCACAGAACAACTGATCATCCCCAATCTGCTGTTTAGCTACTGTTCTAACTTTTCCTTTAACTGAATAACAATTACAAAGTCAATGGACCTTTGTCTAAAGCTCCAACATATCCCTAATAGGTTCATCCTTGGCAGCTCTAGAGCCTAAAGCCCAGCTCCAGCCCCCTACCCCAACCCCAAGCCCCAGACCCCAGTCTCTGCAAAGTTTCAGCCCAATGTCAAACCCCAACTCAACGTAAACCCCAAACTCAGCCCAAATCAGCAGCCCAAGCCCAAACTCAGGCAAATCTAGAAAAGCCAAAGGCCAGCCCAGACCAGACTTCCCCAGGTGGTCAGCCCCAGCCTGTAAAGCCAGCCCATGCCCCAGCCCAAAGCCAATCCCATTGGGGAATTTCAACAGACTTTCATTTCACTTCTGGCTTCTGTCCAGGCAGCTTGAGCCACAGCCACACAAAGGACCCAAGTTTCAAGTTGAACGTGAGAACCACCTCATCTCTTGACCTCTATTAGCATATGAATGGTCCAGAAAGGAACTGAAAGCAAAGAGAGATGAGGGAAAGAGAGAGTGACCGAACACAGTCAGAGTGTGCCCTTGGCCGACTCTCCTCCTCAGTTTCAGTTACTGTGAAAACAAACTATGCCCTTTCATACAGATCTCTTTACAGGGTGACACGCTCTGACAAAGAGCTATGCCCAATAACATGTTGCTCCAACGTTGCACACACATTTTGTCAAATATGATTGGATACACAAAAACATTACAAAGGCTTGTTTCTCACTGTCTACATGTCTGAAATTTGGTTGAATTTATCAAATGAAATGTATATTGGGGGAAAAGATCTGCGCAAAGAGCATACATTTCCTATAAAGAAAGTGCCTATTGACTATAATATTCAATGCATCTATATCAAATTCATGGCAGTTCAGTTGCTCTTATTTTCAGTTGTGTTAATAGGGGTAAAGCTATGCTGAAAAAGGCCAAACCATACCTGGTGTAGTCCTTTACTGTGAGAGACTCATTGGATAATCTGCCTAGCCAGCAGTCCCCAGGTTGACACTATTCATTGAGTTTATCTGGGAGCGGGGAGGGGAGTCAACCACACTGACCTTACTCTCAGTCCACTAACAAAAGGGCACGCTCTCTCTGCCCTCAGCCTCAGCTGGTTAGAGGAAGAAATAGAAAGGGAGGTGAAGGAGTAGAGGACCGGAAAAGAGGGGGAGGGAGACAGAGACAGATCACTAACTCATCAAAGAAATTCTATCAGTACAAGTGGGGACCAATGTGATAAGCAAACAGTTCATTCGGACACCAATGACAACCACAATGCCCATGTGTGGTAACAACACATCCAACAGTGTTACAAAAAAATGCGATGGCCCAACCTTAAGTGGCAGGAGTAGGGAGAGGAAGACATTACAGCAGAGGTGTGGACTCGAGTTACATGACATGGACTAGAGTCTGACTCGTCACAAATTTTATGACTTGAGACTCAACTTGATAGAAAATAAGATAACTTGAGACTTGACTTGGACTTGAAGCCTCAAGACTCAGGACTTTGACTTGATACTGATGACTTGAAATGATTTGTGGATTACTCTCCACGCAGCCAGAGACTGTAGCCGCAGCATCGCATTTGCAAATTGTTTTTTTTGACTGGCGAGTGAAATGCACACTCGGCCCTCTGATTGGACCAGCAAACTATCAATCAACACAGGTCGGGTGAGCTACCGAAGATTGCTGATTGGATCGGGTGCAGCGCAAACGCCAAATTGTAGGGAGAGAGGATTGCCATAAATAAATCTGCAGCTCTATAAATTGTTTGGGGATCAAGAATATGAACTGTTTACTTTGCAAGCTCACCAGCAGTGGGTCATCAAGCAACAATTACTGGTCTTTTGGTATGTCAAAATTGCTTGAAATTTATAATTTACCTATGAAGCATTTGGAATTTGTTGTTAAAATGTATTATTGAATAATCCAAATGTGTTGTAAACCAAATAATGAAAAGGGCTGTATGGTAGCCTTAATAAATAGACAAACATTTGTAGTCATTGCACATATAGATTTTTTTTCTTACTTCACTTGAGACTTCACTTGATAATGGCGTGTGACTCGACTTGACTTGCTCTTAGAATGCACAACTTGAACAACTTGGGACTCAAACTGAAACTTTGACCTTGTGAATAGTGACTTGGTCCCACCTCTGAATTATAGTGGCAGGAAGAGGTATATGAACTATATATATGATGCTGCGAGCAACAACGTGAGCTACCAGGAGAGGCAACATTTCAAAGGCACAATGCGAAAAAAAGATCACATATTATCTAGCTGCTATCTTATTCCATTGTTGGAAAACCACCAGTATCTTTACACCCAGACAAGCGCCCGATTCTCACAAACACCTTTAGTGGCACAGAAAAGTATTTCCGTCTGTCTGTCCGAGGTAGATTATGTCCTGTGAGATGTGAGAGGACAGGGCTTGGAGGAGCATCCGTCTGTGCTGTGGTAGATTATGTCCTGTGAGATGAGAGAGGACAGGGCTTGGAGGAGCATCTGTCTGTGCTGTGGTAGATTATGTCCTGTGAGATGTGAGAGGACAGGGCTTGGAGGAGCATCTGTCTGTGCTGTGGTAGATTATGTCCTGTGAGATGTGAGAGGACAGGGCTTGGAGGAGCATCTGTCTGTGCTGTGGTAGATTATGTCCTGTGAGATGTGAGAGGACAGGGCTTGGAGGAGCATCCGTCTGTGCTGTGGTAGATTATGTCCTGTAAGATGTGAGAGGACAGGGCTTGGAGGAGCATCTGTCTGTGCTGTGGTAGATTATGTCCTGTGAGATGTGAGAGGACAGGGCTTGGAGGAGCATCCGTCTGTGCTGTGGTAGATTATGTCCTGTGAGATGTGAGAGGACAGGGCTTGGAGGAGCATCTGTCTGTGCTGTGGTAGATTATGTCCTGTAAGATGTGAGAGGACAGGGCTTGGAGGAGCATCTGTCTGTGCTGTGCCATTATTGCTCTCCTCCACTGCTTTTATCATCTCTATAAATCTCCACTGTCTGAGCCCCAGCCTCCCCATAAAGAGCCAACCTGAGTATCAGAGAGAGAGAGAGAATTGAAAAATTGAGAGAGAGAGAGAGAGAGAGAGAGAGAGAGAGAGAGAGAGAGAGAGAGAGAGAGAGAGAGAGAGAGAGAGAGAGAGAGAGAGAGAGAGAGAGAGAGAGAGAGAGAGAGAGAGAGAGAGAGAGAGAGAGGAGAGAGAGAGAGAGAGAGAGAGAGAGAGAGAGAGAGAGAGAGAGAGAGAGAGAGAGAGAGAGAGAGAGAGAGAGAGAGAGAGAGAGAGAGAGGTACCCAGGCACATCCATCTCACACACCTCTGTCTGGAACAGTCAGACAGATGGACACGCCTGGTAAGCTACAACTGAGATTTGAACTGTATAATATAACTGTATAATAATGATCAGAAACATCCAATAGTATAAAATGTTAGACCCCAAAGACTCATTGTCTAGCAGAAAAGCACATTTTGAACACTTGGACTGGTTATTACAGTGCAGAATTACTGGTATGAGGACGTTACATAGCAAGCTACAGTAGTACAGTGAAAGGGAAATAGCAGATAATAACAGAAGAGAGATGGCGGATGGATACAGGGTTCAGAGGAAGTGCATTGCCACAGGATCTCTCCAGTGTCAGTCAATCAAAAAGGCTGAGCTCTCTGAAAATGAGAATCCACACAGATAAGTGACCCGCCGAAGATTGTTTCGTCTCGCACAAAGCCGAGATAACTCTTACACAACGTGAACCGCAACCAAGAACATTTGACACAATCTACACCAAACGACTGTTGAAAACGACCTATCGCTGTATTGTGTGCGTCAAATACGTCCACCTTCAGTTAGCAAGTAGGCCTACAGGCTACTCTTAGTACAGTATCACCTTTATGGAAAAAACACATTTGAGTCAATAACTAAAATGGACCAATATTGACCTCCAATAAAGCACAATGGTCTGTGTTTATGTTCCCTCTGTGCAGGCATGCCGTTAGCTTATGTCAACAGACGACTGAGTCCTTTTACCCCGTATTCATAACACAGCCCTGATGTCACTGAGATAACCTTAAGTAACCACTGACGTGGATCTGCTAGCTAGACCAAACACAAGGCTTGAGTTGACACACAGAATGTACTTTGCCCAAAGATGGATAACTTGAAACATCATAAAACATTCACAACAATTTCTTCATGCCATTTTCAGTCAGTTTGAACTTTTGAACCCTGAAATATCACCGCAATATCCCTTTTTTCCATGTCATTTTGAGTCACTTTTGACTGTTGGATTCATAGTCTTCAGTCAGTTTCTTATGATTCCCCATTCAGTTCTGCCAAGGCTATTCAACTATTACTCTGGCAGTGACAGATGGCCAGGGAGAATCATTTGATCACTTCAACAGTACATGACATATTTCTTCATTTGGCATCTCTCTACAAGGCACATTTAACTGGACAAGGAACTGACACTGTCCATTCTCTAGCCTCGCTCCCGCTCACCCTCTCATTAAATGGTCCTCCAGACGGTGACAGCCACTGTGTCAGATGGAGATTTGCCGTGCAGCTCATACTGAAATAAATATAATCCACTCCACCTTCTTCCCACCTATGAGCCTCTTTCTACCCTTCGATATCATAATCACACAACAATTTTCTGACAAGCATGAGAAAACATGTTTCAAAACATTGAACAAACCCCCTTGAGGTTGCAATTTGAATATCAGCCACTTGTACAGAGATTAAGGACTCCCTAGACGGGATACTTCAGTATCTGCCCATCTAAGCTCTCATCACCATGGTGATTGTTAGGATCACCATGGTGACGATAGGCTGCCCTGCTCCCATCATGCATCTGTCTACCCATCATGCCCTAGCCTTTGTCCTCTCCCCAGGAGAGATGTGGCAACACCCAGAGGAGTGGCATTAGATTTATGCATCTATTTCCAACCATCATACAAGCCCTAGTCCCAATGAATGGAGGTCAATAGTCATTGGAGCGTTTCAATGTCCCTCACCCTGGGACTAAAAAGTAACAAACAACTAAATGTGACAGGGAGCCCGAAGGGAGTTGACAAGTTCACAGCTCTTTCAGAGAACATGGCTTCATACTGCTTGATGGATTCTGGGCCTACAGAGGGCCAAGTGCAGTAGTAGTGCACTACTTTTGACCAGAGCCCAATGGGCCAAGGTCTGGGCTCATGCCTCCCCAGGCCTCTGGCCTCCATTCTCCTTCCTCTGGTTCTCTCTCTGGGGTGATGTTTAATGAGGATTCTTTATTGGAGTTCTCTGGGAAGAGTTGGGCCCCATGAGGTTTCTACTCATCCCAAGTTTAATTGTGAGCTGCTTGCTTGCCTGGCTCATGGCCTATGTGAGGCTACCCAAGTATATTACTATGTCTAAAACGATGCCAATGATGACTTTTACAACTGTAATTAAGCTTATGAAATAGACAATAATGTGTGATTTGATCAATTCCACTGTCACATCTGAAAACATTCCGTCTAAATCTTTTAATTTACTCATAATCACTGCTGTCATTTGATCAAAACCAGCCTAACGTGTCTCTGCCTCAATGTTTTTTTATCTATGAAATGATTGAAAGATTGATCATATTTCCTCTTGGCAATTCATCAGGCCACCAGCCTGCTATCCATCATATCTACTGACAAATCTACTGACCAGGCAGGTAGCCTAGCGGATAAGAGTGTTGGGACAGTAACCGAAAGGTCGCTGATTTGAATCCCCGAGCCAGCAAGGTGGTGGGAAAATCTGCCGTTCTGCCCTTGAGCAAGACAATTAAACCCAGACAGAACATCTGCTCTCTGTGGATGTGGATTAAGGCATCCCCTGTACCTCTCTGATTCAGCGGGGTTGGGTTACATTTCAGCTGAATGTATTCAGTTGTGCAACTGACTAGGTATCCCCTAGTGTAGCTGGTGGTTCATAGTCAAATACTCAGTGTAAAGAGGACAACAGGGTGGTTCATAGTCAAAATATGTCTGTTATGCCACAGTTACCAAACAGCATGTTCATTGTACTTAAGCCATTGCTCATCTCTACCAAACCTTAGTCAATGGGAGGTAAGGATAGACACAGCTGTCAGTACCTGAGGGGCTTTTTTCATTAACTTTCTCTGTCACGACCAAAGGAAAGACTGACTTAAGAGAATGGAAGTGTGATGAAATCATGGCAGCCGAGAAGACAGTTGGTAGAGAATGGTGTTTGTAATGCTAAGAGTTATGGGTTCGATTCCCACTGGAGCCGTCCATATGTAAACAATGTAATGCATTGACTGTAAGTTGTTGGACAAAAGCATCAACTAAATGGCATACAGTATATTAGCTGGTGCAGTAGAGTAGTAGCATCACTTGTCCCACACTTCCTAGTGCTCTTGCACCACTCTCTGCCCAGAGACAGGCTGAACATACATTTCTCATCAACAGGTTTCTCCGAAAATGTTAGTGAACAGGCGTCATAGCTTACTATGATATACTGTACCTACCTCATATCTGTGTAGTAAGAGAGGGCATATATGTTAGATAATATTGCATCCTCTGTATGTTGTTGAATTTCTGTCAAAGTGTGTATTGGAAAGATACAACCATACCCACTATGAGCTTGGATTGAACTAAACAGATACCAGATACCACAATGTTCAACTCTACCAGCACTAGCTCTCTCCCTGGTGACATATCCCAGTTCTAGAAGCATTAATTATAAATCTGGCAACACAATGTCTGTGGGGAGGTCACCACTGACACCAACCAGTAGCAAGGCATGAAACATGCTGGGATATACGTGGGTAGTGTTCATTAGGGCACACACCGGAAAACAATTTAAAACACGAAATTAGCATTTCTTATGGAGGTAGTCCCGCTCCTGTTTCAGTCCGTTTTCTTCCATTTGATACCGAACGAACACGATGCAGGAATTATATCTTCAGTATTTGCACAGCCAGGTAAGCTGCCTAATACTACGAATAGTAAAACGACAGGTTCATTATTGTATTCTTTCTCTCTGGTGATCATACCAAGATGTTGTTTATTGCTGCAATACAATGACACAATAATACGTGTGATGATTTCAGGGCAAAATATTCCACTACTATGTTGAAGTTAATGTAAAATTGTGAGAATAAAATAAAATAGTATGGAATAGAACTGGGATATAACATTATGTGACATTAAGTGTGTTAAGATAAGTAATCTTCGAAAATGGGCAATCATTCAAGGCTGCAGTATGAGTGTCAGTATGCCAACTATGATCATTTGTTTCTTGACATCTGAATGTGTGGTAGTGAATCAACAAAAGCAAAATGTACTCTACACTCTTAGAAAAAAGAGTACCAAAAGGGTTCTTCGAATGTCCCTATAAGTAGAACCCTTTTTGGTTCCAAGTAGAACCCTTTTTGATTCCAGGTATAACTATTTGGGGTTCCATGTTGAACCCTCTGTGTAAAGGGTTCTACATGGAACTCAAAAGGGTTTTTATCTGAAACCAAAAGGGTTCTGCCTGGAACCAAAAGGGGTTCTTCAAAGGGTTCTCCTATGGGGACAGCTGAAGAACCCTTTTAGGTTCTAGATATAACCTTTTTTCTAAGAGTGTATTGAAGAAAACCAGTTTTCACTCCTTCAATGACCACTGTCAAATAAGATTAACCAGAGCCATGTACTATATCTACATATTGATCCAACCTGCACGCCCACGCCGTAGTCATTTCTCAGTGATTTTTCCTTTATTAAAACCACTTGGCTTCGGTCAAGACAGCAAGACAAATCCTTCTACGGCTAAGGCTCTGGACTCCTATTCCAAGTCTCTCCAAAAAATGGTCACATAATATGCTGTGGAAGAATGCAGGCAGTTAAACCAGTTACAGACTACAGTAGGTGCCACTCAGCAACACCGAAGGGCATTCCGAGAGTCCACGTGTCTGTCTGCTCACCCTGTAACATTGCACAATTCTCAACCAATAAATCCTTTCCAGGACGGTGCACCCTATAACACCACATTTCCACATACAAGCAAACATGAGATGAAAGAACTTTAACTGTGCAATAACCAGGAAAAATACATGAAATGTAAACTCCTGTCCCTTGCTTGAGAACCTCATAGTACTGACCTTAACAGAAGACCACAGGGTTCTCATCTCTCCTTCCTGCTCATACTTCACACCAGCTCCCTCTTGCCTTTCTTTTGAAGTTAGTCCCTCCAGATCCACTGTTTCTGAGGCAAAGTTAGTGGAGGAAAAGAACAACAGTCCAAACAAACTGTTCATTTTCTTCTCTTCATGTTCTTGCTTCTTTCAGCTGTTTTGTCTAGTCTTCCTCCCTCGGCTATCTCTCCACACCAAAACAAAAGGGATAAAGAAAACAAAAGGAGAGAGCTGTGCAGCGAGAGAGCATGACAGAGACAGAGAATGTGTGGCACAAAAGTCTGCTCGGACACAGACACCTCACAACTCTCCTGTTCAAATTTAGAGGCTGGACCTGGTAGAGCAGAGCCGAGCCCCACTGAGCATGCTCAGAACTGAGAAGCACACTTTTAAATGAACATTAGTTCCTTTCCAGTCCCTGGCTTCCCCTCCCCTCTCTCCAATATCTCTCTCTCTTGCTCACTCCCTCCTCCCGCATGCCTCACAGTTGAACAGGAATCAGGAATGCTACTCTTATACCAGAGTCAAACCATTTTCTCTACCTCTCTGGATCAACACGTATAGCCCCCCTCTGACTGACAAACAGTCAGACAGACAGCGGAAACAGTATTTAGTCATATTGGAGCAAGACATGCTTTACTTACAGGAACACACAGCGTCAAGCTAATTTTCAATCCAGATCACTTGCAACAGTCTTTTCATCTTTCTGTGAAGTCTAGACAGGAATGATAGTTGATTTGAGGGTTTCTAATACTACAACCAAAATGCTAAGCGTAGTGTTCCATAGGTCAAGTCAGAAATAAGGTCAGAATGATGTCACGTGACCTTTCTCATTTCCCCAACATATCTCCACACGCAGCACCTTGTCGGTCATCACAAAAACACAATTGCTTGCAAATGCTTTATGAAAACATGAAATGTTTAAACAATCATATATCTATTTAACACTCTCTTTCTCTCTCTGGTCCCTTATATCTGGGCTTGACTGATAACAACATAATCTCTTCCTATGTGTGAGCCCCCTATTTGGCATCAGACTGGTGATCCAGCAGGACTTCAGCTTACTGTTCACTGTGTCCCACACCACTACCTCCCACAGATGGGTGACTTACTCCCACCACTTTCACGCTTCCCACACACACACACACACACACACACACACACACACACACACACACACACACACACACCACATTACACCACACCACACCACACCACACCACACCACACCACACACACACACACACACACACACACACACACACACACACACACACACACACACACACACACTAGAATCAGTGCAGTGCACTTACCCACACTTGGCTGATAGCAGAGGCTTGGGAAATGGAGAGTCATTCTGTGGAGAGTGATTATATTGCACAGTGAGAGAAGCAGCAAGTCAGATCCTGAACAGGGGGGACTAACACTGACCAGTACATATGGCACATAATCTACTGACAACAACCTAAGCATTTTATAAACATTGAGCCACCTTAACACCATTACATAAAACACTCAACATGTCGTCCAGAACAAAATTACTTAACTGCCTAATACAGCCTAAAGGTAGAAATATTGGTTATTCCTTTAAATTGTTGATCTTCTGAGACCATGTTATGCAGTTAGGTGCCTGTGTAATCTCAAGACTCCATATTGACCCAATTCCTCTGTTTCATGGAATCTGTATGTATTGAAACCAGGCTATGCAACCAGGACAGCAGTTGGAAGACAAAAACATTCCTTACACATCTGTCCTTTGGTAGTATACAGTAGCTAGGACCACATCACAAAAACATTCCTTATACATCTGTCCTCTGGTAGTATACAGTAGCTAGGACCACATCACAAAAACATTCCTTATACATCTGTCCTCTGGTAGTATACAGTAGCTAGGACCACATCACAAAAACATTCCTTATACATCTGTCCTCTGGTAGTATACAGAAGCTAGGAACACATCACAAAAACATTCCTTACACATCTGTCCTCTGGTAGTATACAGTAGCTAGGACCACATCACAAAAACATTCGTTACACATCTGTCCTTTGGTAGTATACAGTAGCTAGGACCACATCACAAAAACATTCCTTACACATCTGTCCTCTGGTAGTATACAGTAGCTAGGACCACATCACAAAAACATTCCTTACACATCTGTCCTCTGGTAGTATACAGTAGCTAGAACCACATCACAAAAACATATACACTCAAATGGCAAAGCAAAGCTATTCAATGTTTGTGACATAGAAGGGTTCACTGCTTAATTATTTGGTTCAAGATGCACTGATAGTTTTCTCTAATAATAATATAGTATCTTTAATTTCATAAATAGAGTTTTAAAGGACTGTTATCACAACAATGAAAATAGGAATTTCTGTAAAAACTCAAATAAATTACATTTCAATGTAATCTTGTCGACATTATAGCATTAAAGCAATCTCTCTGAAACCTGTCCAATGTATTGGAGCTAACCTGACTGATCATACTCTCAACACTCTCAACAAGCTCTCACAGACTCACATCAGAATTAAACGTTCATCCATGTTTCTCAAACGTCAAATTTTCAAAGTTGTTCAAAAGTCAAATTTCAAAGCGTTTAAGGTTAAGTTTAAGTTTAGGTGTTATCTCCAAAGTCTTAAGGTTAGACATTAACTCTGAATGGTTAAGGTAAGGGTTAAGGTTTGGGATGGGCTCAAAAACAACTTTCCATTACTGGATTTGAACATGCAACCTTTTGCACGAGAAGCAGATGCTGATGCCCATCCACCATCCCGATTCACAATGCCCTAGCAAAACCGAAGCCTACTTGAAGGTAACAGCGCTCACTGTTGCCCGTAGTGGCCGGTTTCCATATCATCTCTCGACGTCCTCAGACATGGATGGATGTCTAACACTGACTTGTATCACGGGTGACCTGGCTAAACAAGCTACCTTCCCAAATAACAGGGAGCTCAGATTCAAATTCGAAAAAGTCTGTTAATATGGGGGGGGGGGTGGGGGGGGGGGTGGACAAGATGGGGGTGAGGATCGGGGGAAGGGAGTGTCAGTCAAGCTCCAGACGGTTATGGACTGGTCCTAGAGGTCAAAGGTCAATCAAAGGTCGTGGGAAAACACAGGTCTATATGGTGATGTCAGGGTGGTGCTCCAACTGACCAGGGAGCAGACAGACAGGCTAGGGGGATAAGGGTCCTAGCTACTAATTAATTATCCCCCCCACCTTCATTTTTGAAGGTTTCGAGCTGCGCGTCCCCCCGCGGTGGTCTCAGAGCAGCGTCACTATGTCATAATGGGATGCTGGACTATCGCGTCTCAGCGTCTGTGGGCTATGCTTTATGCTTTAGGGATTCCTTGGGATAGCTGTCTGGGGCATTGTGAGGTAGTTTGTGGTAATTAACCGGACCTGGGGAGAGAAGGAGGCGAATCATCAACAAAGTGACTAAAGCCAAGACCCTTTAGAGATTGGGCTTGCTTTGCCTATCTGAGCTTCAGGAGAGCCCCAGTAGGATAGTGGCCAGTCCCTCTTAGCTCCATGCTGCCTCATTAGCTTTCTTTTACGGGGGACATGGGGGCCGGAGGCCGAACATGACCTCTGACATTGTGTGCTGACAAGCTGTGCACCGAGAACAAAGCACTGTCATTAAGAGTAGCTCAGAAGGGGCTGAGCCTTACAATGTGCAGCAGTGTCAGTCTGTAATGAAATGAAATGGCCGAATGCATTAGCTCACCCAAACGCACTGCTTGTCAACTTAAGTCTGGCACTGAAAAGGGAAGGCAGGCGGCAACAACATGCTGTTAATGGACCACACTTAACGTCCACCTGTTCCTGTGCAAATACATGTGTAAAGTCTATTGTTTGTTTTTGACCATCAAGTGCCTAAAACCCCATAATCATGGTAGTCCACGGTAGTATATTTCCCCTCTCTTTAAATCAATAAATCAGGAACCAAGAAAAAAAAAACATGTCTAAGGTGCGCAGAGAATCTAAAGCCAAGAGCCATTCAAATTGGAGCTCAGAACAATCTGATCTTAAGAGTTTGTGAACCAGCCTAGGGCTTGTTGTCGAGAGTGGTAGAGTAGTTGACTTGAAAACATTGAGGAGAAAAACATGTTTGGCCTGCCAAAGACCACTTCTACCATTAAGAGAGGGGGGGGTCAGGAAAGGTTCACTAAGGTCTGCTGTGTTTTCTTTGTGGAAAGTCCCCAAGGCAATAGCAAAATGAGGGAGATGGAGAGGAAATGCGTTGCACTCTCCTGATAATAGCTACTATATGAGGACCTAACCTCAGAGACCACTTTATGTATTGACATAGCAATTAATGGATATAAAGCTAATGATATCTGTGTTATCAATTAGCTGCATGTATTGGCAAAGCACAAAAAATACCATTACCCACAGATGTCAACTTTCCCAACTTTAAATGACATTGATGCAATATTTACTTCTGGATCAATTGTGTCTTAAGGAAATAATATGTGCATTACCTTGATTTGTGAAAAACCAAAGCTCAATAACAAATGATTAAGTTGTTAGTTCAGGAATACATTCTCAATGACATTTGTAAAAAAGAAAAATACTCAACTCAAAACTTGTAGTTATTATGCATTATTATGCCGTTATAATGCATTGCAAGACTTGTCAAGAGCATGTATAAGCCCATGATGTAAGGGATAATCAACAAGAGGCTATGCGTTCTATGGAAAATAATGAACGATGAACGAGGAACTAACCTTCCACGGAGTTGCATTATTCCCCTTTTATTTTTGATGCTAGAAATGTGTTCATTTGCCTCTAGAAATGTGTTCAACATCAACTGAAATAGCTAGAAAGTTTACTAGATAGACAGTAGTTGCCTCGGTATCCAAACAAACAGACTTGCTAGTTTAGGTACCCAAACTAGCTTGCTATTATAAAATCTAATTCAACAATGACAATAATGTTTTCAATTCGGCTGTTGCTTTCAAAAGCAGCTCAAACACAGATCATGTAAGAATGAACTATAGCCATTGAATTCCACTGTGCAAATATACCGTGCGTTATATGGAAATAATGCACACTCTAGAATGCCCTTCAAGCCATTTAGCAACGAGCACAGTGTCACAATTGTTGATGTGAGTGAACCAAGATGCAGCGTGGTATGTTTCCATCCTTTTATTTAGAAGATAAACTTAAAACACAAAAACAATAAAGCGAATAAACGAAACGTGAAGCTACATGCAGTGCAGAAAGCAACTACACACAAACATAGTCAAGATCCCACAAATACAATGGGGAAATGGCTACCTAAATATGATCCCCAATCAGAGACAATGATAAACAGCTGCCTCTGATTGGGAACCATATCAGGCCAACATAGATATACAATTCCCCTCGATAACCCACCCTAAATCACACCCCGACCCAACCAACATAGAGAATAAACAGCTCTCTATGGTCAGGGCGTGACAGTACCCGCCCCCCCCCCAAAGGTGCGGACTCCGACCGCAAAACCTGACTCAATAGGGGAGGGTCCGGGTGGGCATCTACCGTCGGGGGCGGCTCCGGTGTGGGGCGAAGTACCCACTCCGCTCGTGGATACATCATCGGAGGAACCGGACCGTGGATCGTTGCCGGAGACTCCGGACCGTGGTCTGAGAACCCCCCCCTGGAGGCGCTGGACCGCAGACCGTCGCTGGAGATTCTGGACCGCAGACCGTCGCTGGAGACTCTGGACCGCAGACCGTCGCTGGAGGTTCCGGACCGCGGACCGTCGCTGGAGGTTCTGGACCGTGGACCGTCGTTGGAGGTTCCGGACTGTGGACCGTCGTTGGAGGTTCCAGACTGTGAAACGTCGATGGAAGCTCTGTACTGGGAACTGTTGCCGGTAGCTCTGGACTGGGAACTGTCGCCAGTAGCTCTGGACTGGGAACTGTCGCCGGTAGCTCTGGACTGGGAACTGTCACCGGAAGCTCTGGACTGTGAACTGTCACCGGAAGCTCTGGACTGTGGTGGCACACTGGAGGCCTGATGCGTGGGACCGCTACAGGTGGCACCGGGCTGATGACACGCACCTCAGGGCAAGTGAGGGGAGGAGGCACAGGACGCACTGGGCTGTGAAGGCGCACTGGAGACACAGTACGTATGGCCGGCGCAGGATATACTGGGCCGTGGAGGTGCACTGGAGGTCTGGAGCGTAGAGCTGGCACAACACGTCCTGGCTGGATGCTCACTTTAGCACGGCAAGTGCGGGGCGCTGGCACAGGACGCACTGGGCTGTGAAGGCGCACTGGCGACACAATGCGTAGAGCCGGCGCAGGATATCCTGGACCGAGGAGGCGTACTGGAGACCAGGAGCGCTGAGCTGGCACAACCCGTCCTGGCTGGGTGCTCACTTTCACACGGCAAGTGCGAGGAGCTGGCACAGAACGCACCGGGCTGTGGATGCGCAATGGAGTCACATTGCGTATCTCCGCAAAACACGGTGCCTGACTGGTCCCACGCTCCTCACGGCAACTGTCTTGCTCCAGACACCAAACCATCCACTCTACCTCATCACTCCCCTCAACCATCTCACAATACTCCTCGCTCTGTCTATCCCAATATTCCTCTTCGCTCTCAGACTCGCCCCTCGGCTTCGCTGACCATCCCGTGTGCCCCCCCTACGCAGCCCTTAGCCGTGGTATATTGGCCATATATCACAAGCACTCCGCATTGCGTTGTACTTAAGAACAGCCCTTAGCCATGGTATATTGGCCTTATACCGATCGGGCATTATTGCTTAAGTATACCACGGGTATGACAAATGATTTATTTTTACTGCTCTAATTACCTTGGTAACCAGTTTATAACAGCAATAAGGCACCTCCGGGGTTTGTGGTATATGGCCAATATACCACGGCTAAGGGCTGTATCCAGGTACACCGTATTAATTATCTCGCAGTGATCCAAGCCATTTTGAGTCAGTTGAATTGTCAATCAGACTTATAGTATGCATATTACATACAGTATTATGCCTTGTTATAAGAGTATAACAAGTTATACAACATTAATGCATACCTGCATTGAAAATTAAAATGTTACAAAAAGAAAACAAGGCAACCACATGTTGTCCCCTGGAATTTGGGCCAATCAGAGCCCTCCACACAACCTCTCCAATCTGTCTTGATCTCCAGCTTGGTAAATGTTCTGTCTCCTTTGACTGCTGGGTGTATCACTAACGATGATCAAAAAAGGCAACAGTAAACATGTAGTCCCCCACGAATGATGCAGCGCCCCCCTTGGGCCAATCATTGTAATTTTGTTAATGATCGCTCTCTATGGCAAGATGCATCATTCACCCAAGTTTTGTCAAAATGTGATTTATGTAGAAACGGACAGACTGAGACAAATCCCCAGTCCCTTCCCCGATTTCATTGTGGGTGACAATACAAATACATGCGTACTTACTGTACATTATTTCAAACAATATAACAACAACATTCACAGTTATGCAAGTGCAATGAGATATATTTCCATGAAATAACAGTTAAAAGATCATCAAAACATAGACCTACATCAAAGCCAATTTAACAACGTTTTCAACTGTAGGTCCTAAGGTCCAAGACAGATTACAACACAGTTCAAACCAGAGCAACCGACAACAGTAACTGGATTGTTGAGGGCGCTAGCTCGGCTAGAGGGGTTGGAGCATCATGTCTACACCTCATAAAATGGAGCTCTAGTGACCCTCACTGGATTTAAATTGCACATTATCTCACAGGCGTTTCGCTTTCAGATGTTCAATCACTCATTTGCCAAACGTCCATGCCTGATCATGTATCCAAGTAATCGACAGTGAAAGCCACCAAGTTCATTCTTGGAAAAAATAGAAATAGAAATTATAACCTCTCACCCCGTTAAAATACCAGCATCTACAACCAGTCTCTCCGCGGATGCAGTCGGCACCCAAACATTTGCAGAAAGTCCATTCAATAAGAGAGGGCCTTATGTGAAATGTATCTGTATCCATGATTTACTGTATGTAAAGTGTACACCTTATTATTGTCAAACTACCCTTTTCATCTTGAAACCCATATACTTTGCAAATATAAACGTTCCTGGAAAAATTCTGAACGTTAAGCCACAATTAACCGGACTAATGCTGAAATGACCTCTTGAATATGTTTGCCATAAACAACTGAATTCAAACAATATAGGCAGACAATAAACATAGACCCAGATTTCGACCTACATGTTTACGTTAATTGCCTGATTACTGAAACTTGAACTGATGAATAATTAGGCTATTATTATCATTATCAGCATTATCATTATTATTAATATACTACCATTATTATTATTATTACAGGATTTGATAATCAAATAGGCCTATAAATCAAGAATGGTATAACATTACATACCTGGCTCTTATAGCCTATCGCGTAGCCTACGTGTCAAGTGCAGCGCATGGTTTGGTCTTCCTTTGGTCCCTAATTTTGTCAAAGAATGGTCAGGAGATATTCTTTGGTCACCTGTTACGGTAGACTAGCCTACAACTGAGTTTGCCAGCATCACTGATGCAGGCTAGCCTTCATATGCTGCTTTAAAGCGAAGTCCACTTTTATAGCCTGAGAATCGAGGCAATGCAATTGAGCGAATAGGTTTCCAAGACAGACAAAAGCACACCTCAATTGATCTAGCGCTGAAAACAAATACATTGCCATTGGCGACACCCATTATTAATGTTTTTCTTAGAGGGAGAATAGCGATTCATATCCAAATAGCGCACATCAATTGCGCAAGCCATTGAGAGCACCTCGTGTCACGTGCCTTCTGGAGAATGGAATCATTTCAGGGGTTCTTGAGCCAACATTTTTGACTCACCCCAATCAATAGTTTGCCAATTTGGAATCGTTTCTTGTACTATTTCACTGTGATATTTGTACATGTTTAGCGATCTTCTATGTCTAGGATATAAACATAGGAAGCAGCAGTAGCCTAGGCTATGGAACCATATTCAATTGTAATAACAATGCAATATTGATTTATTTCATTCTAAATTGTTTTTTTTAGCAGTGCTTACCATTATTGTACCATACATAATGTAATATTGGGTGCCCGATGCTTTATTGTTGTGAAGCAACCTTCTTTATCGGGAAAGAGCACAATGATTATTCAAACGTCTGGAAGTCTATTGACTCGCCCAAACAACGAACAGAGTCCACCGTTGGAAAGTTATAGCTCCTTCAATATGTGAAAAGGCGGGGGAGATGTTTGAGGTGGGAAGTATAGCTGTCTCGAGAGCCTCCGTTACCGATAATTAGCGATCAATCACGAATTAGTTTAAAAGCTTGAGAAGAACACCGAGAGCACTATTAGATTGCAAAGATTCACTGCTTTCCGATAATTACATGTTTTTTTAGAGGAATGAAACCGCCTGTGCTTTTATCAGCCTCTTTGGTGGCCTATCACTCCATAAATCAAGTGGGAATTTAAGGCAACAAACACATAGGCCTACAGTGAATGAGACGTAGGTAGACCTTTGGAAAACTGTTGCATTTGGAGTAAGGGCTTAATAAAAACGTTCTAATCAACTGCAACTAGTTCATTATTTCATGAGGATCCATTTTTTTTTTAACAAGTATTATTTATTTTCTGATAATTAAGACCTGCCTGAAAGACATCTGTACAAAACCCCCTAAGTCAATATCATTAATGTACGATCAGTACTTCAGCTGCTGGAGCTTCATTTCATTGATAGTGTTGAATGAGAAAATGCACTGGAATTAGAAAAGGTCTGTAGCCACCAAAACCTATTCACTACATTGTCCAAATAATATGGCATCTTCAACATATATTGTGAGGAAAAGCAAGAGAAACACAGCACATGGACAACTACCAGATCACGGTAGATTGGATATACAAACCACCATGACATTTGGCGCTTGTCATTATAAAGTGTGTGACATGATGGATAATCAACACAAAGCTACCTACTACATTTGCATTCATACATATGATAGTACCATTATGTATATTGTCCCAGCGATATGTGAACAAAAATATTAATCCTTTCATAAAAGCATGAAAATTGGTACAGGCCTGAATTCCCAAATGAATACCGTTGCCATGACTCTATCTCAGTCGCACCTTCTCAAAATCATTATTTGGGGTGTAGGCCAATGTGATAATCAACTTACAACATTTTCCTTTTTTAAATATTGTTCAATAAATGAGCATAGTGTATTCTTGTGGAAGGTCCATAAAAATAACACTCATCCTGTATCCTGTCCAATACAAATGAGGTTTCAGGCAATGAGAGAAGATAAACTGTGATGCATTTAATTGGGTTCCTCAGACATCCGTAAGGAATTCGTGTGGTTTAGAGCTTGGCATAAAACAAAAGGCTAAACAAATTAAGCAACATCAAACTAATGAGAGACTGGAATATAGCAATCACTGAGGATAGCTTCGGGAATAATACAGACACAGCCCAATCCAGCGGGGATAAGAGTTTCTTCAAAGTTGACATCTGCCTCCATAAACATTGGCATTACTAGAAACATTCAACAATGTAGTTCTTCAGAGGCAGCGCAGGCCTACCCATCCGGCTGAGTTTGTGGAGATTGGAGTGTGCAGTAGCCCCGGTAGATCCCTGTAATTGGTTGTACAATGATGCCAAAGCCAGCAGCTACCTAAGCCACAGAAAACAACTTGTCGGTGAGTTCACTACAGAGGCATTGAGTGGAGTTTTCCTTATTTAACATTGCGCAACTTTGTTTTTTTAACCTTACTTCAATCCTTAACCCTAAAATGAACCAATCACATTTTTTGCCTGAATTTAACTAATCCCATTTGGTTCTGCCCTCAAGACAGACGTGCCCTCAGAACAAAACGGAATAAGGAAAACTCCAATCTGCAAAAGAGGCTGGACATTGACAATGATGTGAGACAGACGTACCACACTCACACAGGTTTGGGGGTCGACTGCCCTTTATCTGCATGCTAGACAGCGTTGTCAACTCAGGTCTCCCTCTGGCTCCAGGCAGGCGGCAGCTGGGGGAAGGTGGTGGTGGTGTTTGTGTTGGTGGACTCCATTTGAAGGAGCTCAGGAAAGCTTGTTAGTCAACAGGCACAGTTGTAGCAGACCTTGACCAACTCCCGTCTCCAAGGTGACCAGCCAAGGGGCAGGAGTCTACAATAAATCAAGTAGGGGAAACAAAAAGAGAAGCACAGCAAAGCAAGTTAAATCTTGCAAAACTAAAAATACACCATTTCTAATAAAAAGTCACTGCAAACTCAAAATAATTCATAGATGCACACAATAATTGCTGGTCTTCAATTTGGGGGGAAATGTACTACTGTAGATGGGGAATAGATGAAAAGGTATAGCCTAAACAACACTTTTGTTTTCACAGGAAGATTACTCAGACTGAACTGTATATTTACGTTGAATATCTACATTAGTATATCTAACTGATACCTTTATTTGAGATTAATTTCTTCAATAAAATGTTTTGTTGTTGACCTAGTTGTATATAGGTTTTCAACAAAGTTGTATATTCAGCAAAATGTTTTAATCATGCATCAATATGCATTTAAAATACAGTATGTCTGTCTGTCTGTCTGTGGAAGATTTAACGTAAACGTGTTTGTTTTTAGATGGTTGCAGAGTTTTTCTGCACTGCAGTAGTAGATGAGGCTTTTCTGAGTGGACATTTTAGCCTTAGGTAATAAAAAGTCTGTTTACATCCAAGTGGGTCAATGCTTCACTTCTCTCATTTCCCAGTCTACTTTAGGTATTTTAGAAGAAGGCAATCATAGCACAGACAAGAAATCTAACTAATACATTTCATTTGGCCTCCAAAGTTCAGGTCTGTTGGGGATGGGAGAGGACTGGCACATTACAGGAGAGTCCAGGCTAAATCAGGACAAGAGTGGCAGAGATCGAATATCCCCAGCTCGGATAAACCCGTTGGCCAGGATTTTTAAGCTGCTGCTGGTGCTGAGACAGTTTCTGAAACCAGAGCCCCAAAGCCCCAGGTGTATTTATATGCTGGAGTAAATAGGGGTGAGCAGGCCACCAAATATAATTACAAGTCTGTGCAACAATAACTCAACGTCAGAGATCTCTTTGGGTCTCCTTTTGGGGTATAATTATACAGAGATAAGTACTCAATGAGCGAGAAAGATGCTACTGATGGAAGGACGCTGTTTCTTTCCCAAAAAATTCAACAAGATGATTGATACACAATTGACTCTCATTCAAGTGTTATGCACATAATCAGAAGTATGAGTTGGCTGTCAAATTTGTAGTCATCATAGAGTACGCCAGTATGAGGAAATTACGTGTACTGTGAGCATACACTTACCAACTGGCAAGTGTCTTCACTGACATTTTCAACCTCTTCCTGTCCGAGTCTGTAATACCAACGTGTTTTAAGCAGACCACCATCGTCCTTGTGCACAAGAACACTAAGGTAACCAGCCTAAATGACTACCGACCCGTAGTGCTCACGTCTGTAGCTATAATGTGCTTTGAAAGGCTGGTCATGGCTCACATCAACACGATTATCCCAAAAACCCTAGACCCACTCCAATTTGCATACCGCCCTGACAGATCCACAGATGATGCAATCTCTATTGCACACCACACTGCCCTTTCACACCTGGACAAAAGGAACACCTGTGTGAGAATGCTGATAATTGACTACAGCTCAGTGTTCAACACCATAGTGCCCTCAAAGCTCATCAATAAGCTAAGGACCCTGGGACTAAACACCTCCCTCTGCAATTGGATCATGGACTTCCTGACGGGCCACCCCCAGGTGGCAAGGGTACGTAACAACACATCCGCCACGCTGATCCTCAACACAGGGGCCCCTCAGGGGTGCGTGCTCAGTCCTCTCCTGTACTCCCTGTTCACTCATGACTGCACGACTCCAACACCATCATTAAGTTTGCCGATGACACAACAGTGGTAGGCCTGATCACCGACAATGAAGAGACAGCCTATAGGGAGGAGGTCAGAGACCTGGCCATGTGGTGCCAGGACAACAACCTCTCCCTCAACGTGATCAAGACAAAGGAGATGATTGTGGACTACAGGAAAAAGAGGACAGAGCATGCCCCCATTCTCATCGACGGGGCTGTGGTGGAGCAGATTGAGAGCTTCAAGTTCCTTGGTGTCCACATCACCAACAAACTAACATGGTCCAAGCACACCAAGACAGTCGTAAAGAGGGCACGACAAAACCTATTCCTCCTCAGGACATTGAAAAGATTTAGCATGGGTCTTCAGATCCTCAAAAGGTTCTACAGCTTCACCTTCGAGAGCATCCTGACTGGTTGCATCACTGCCTGGTATGGCAACTGCTCAGTCTCCGACCGCAAGGCACTACAGAGGGTAGTGCGTACGGCCCAGTACATCACTGGGGCCAAGCTTCCTGCCATCCAGGACCTCTATACCAGGCGGTGTCAGAGGAAGGCCCTAAAAATTGTCAAAGACTCCAGCCCCCCTAGTCATAGACTGTTCTCTCTGCTACCGTATGACAAGCGGTACCGGAGCGCCAAGTCCAGGTCTAAGAGGCTTCTAAACAGCTTCTTCCCCCAAGCCATAAGACTCCTGAACATCTAATCAAATGGCCACCCAGACTATTTGCATTGCCCCCCCCCCCCCCCCCCCCCCCATTTTACACACCGCTGCTACTCTCTGTTGTTATCATCTATACATAGTCACTTTAATAACTCTACCTACATGTACATATTACCTCAACTAACCGGTGCCCCCGCACATTGACTCTGTACCAGTACCTACCTGTATATAGTCTCGCTATTAAGAGCACTTTCTCAAGCAAGAATTTTGCTAGGACTGTCTAGGAGTGGTCTGAGTGGGGAGGGGAAAACTGGCTGTTATTGGCAAAGATGTTTGGAGCTCTTTTATCGGTCCATTAACTAATTTAATTCTTGGTGATGTCATCAGGCAGGCCAAAACTCCAACAATTTTTTTTTACACACAATATGACAGTATCTTATTCCTTTCAGTTCGTTATTTATGTCTACTTACTGCATAATTTTCTAATGATTTCTTTGTTTTTAAATCACTTCAGGCCAGGGGTGTCATGCACCTATTATTTTATAGGGGGCACCAAGTACGTAATGATGGAGAATTTTGAATTTTTCAAACACCTGAAGCATATGTTTCCTGCAATCTAGAGCCATAAGTTTAGTAATTAATTTAACATCTGAAAAAAAAGTACAAGACAAATCTGAGGGGTCGCGTTTCCGTGTGCCCCATGTGGGGATGTCGCCTCTGCTTCAGGCTAATTTTCTCCCTAAGATATGTAGTCAACTCCAAAGGTCTTATACCTACACCTAGTGGCTAAACCATAATACTATTGAACAAGGTGTTGAAGGAGTTCTCGATCTAATAAAATAAAAATAGATAATAATACAAAAAGAAATGACCAGATTTTTCATTTATTTGATATGTATCTTCTACATATCTGAAACAGTGATAATGTCTGTATCATATAGAGGGGGGAATTCAGACAATATTTGAATCAAAATAAAGAACACACCTCAGATATGCTTAAATCTGAATATACAAGTGGCAATCTTTTCAATCTTTTGCAAATCTTCGCCCAAACATAAAGTATATGTTTGACTTAACTTTTAGCATTTTGGTGAAAAATTTAAATGACTTAAATTAACGTTTATATACATTTGGAAATACAATATTTGAGACAATAAATTAACACAAATTGACACAGATGGCTTCCTCCTCAGTTTCCAGGGTTTTCTCAACAGTGCATGTGGCTAACCTCTGATGTAGTCCTGCTTTGTTCCTCACTGACACCTTTATCACACATTTGTAATTGTACTTGTAAGTATTGTACTTGTAAGTATTGTATTTGCATGTATCAATGGAAGAACAGCACCAGAGCATTGTTTTAGAGCCTCCTCAATAATAAATGCATTATTTGCAGAAAGATTAGATCAGATAGATTTAGATGAGGCTAAACAAAAGCATTCAAGTTGACATAATGAGCAGAGAACTTCCCTCTGATTTCACCACTGAGATGTCAAGAGAAATCAGGTTCAATCTTAAGAGGCACTCACAACAATTTTCATGACCCAATGAAATGCAAATACTGTATTAGGTCACAATGAAAACTGCACCTGAGAAAAACTTATTCTCCTACCACAGGACAGGTCTTTTTAATATGATATGATAAAAGCTCTTCAATTGTTAAGTATCTGAATAAAATATAAATGGTCGCAACTGGAAGACTGAAAGATATTTTCTAGTGCAGTGGTCGACAACTATTCTGCCATAAGACCTTACATTATGTAAAATAAACACATACAGTATAGGTTCCTAACTTCTGGTTATTAGACCAGCCTCACCAAGGCTCACCTGTGATTGTCAATAGTGCATTTTGTCCCATCGAGACCGTTTCAAACAAACCGGGTGAAAAGTCACCCAGTGGAAAACATCTTAATGATGTCATTTTCTGGTTGTAAACTGTTTTTCTGGTTGTGAAGAAGACATAAAACCAGATTTTCAACTAGTCTCAGCTACAACCATGTAAAGATGCATTTTTTATGACGAGATCATGATGTCAAAGTAAATCCGTCATATGTTGGTTGTTATCTGGTCACATAACAACCAGGCAGACAGCTTTTTCTGGTTACCTTCGTTAACAAAACGTTTTTATACAACGTGACCATAAAGTCATAAAAGATGTCATACTGACCACATTGCAAGAGATCATGAACTAAGTTGTGCATGTTTTCTCCCACAATGAGTTAAACTTTATACACACAGAAACACAGATTCCACACTGGGAAACATCCGAGACATGACTTGCGGCTACAATGAAGGGCTTTTGAGGATAACATCTGCAAGCGGGACAAGGGATACAATTGCTTTTTGAAACACAAACTACTCTGTTTGTTTTTTTAGGTCAATGTTCTCAACCTTGTGACTTTCTTCTGGCACGCAGTTGATGATATAATATGTAATGGTTCATGTGCTAGCCTCCACGATCAACCAGGCCGAGACTTAGCCCTGCCCTCTCCACTCTCACTTACAACAATACTGTCAAGTTAGAAATGTCAACGATACTATCAAATTACAATATGTACAGTACAGTACATCCAGGTCCAACCACCCATTGACTCTGGTGGGGTCTTTCAGTGCTGTTTGACCAGAAACTAAATCCTCGGGATGGGTCTGAGCAAGTCTGCTCTCCAGGGAAGCGGATGTCATTCCTGGAGGAGGGTCTCCCTCCAGTTGAAGCTGTGGTTGGGTCCATGTGTGAGGGGCAGGATGGGCGGGTCCACCAGCTGCCAGACCCCCGTGGCGCTCTGCTCCTCGCAGGTACAGAAACCCAGGTAGGGGATCTACAGGAGGGAAAGAGGCTCTCGTCAGCCGCAATAAAGGCAGAATGAAAGTTAGGAAGTGGGGTGGAAAGGCAGAGGGGGAGAAAGAGAGAGAGACAGACAGACAGACAGACAGACAGACAGACAGACAGACAGAAACACAGATACAGAGAGATAGGCACAGTGTGAAAGTAAGAGTGAAAAAGAGTGAGGGGGAAGACACAATGAGATCAAAATAAAATATCACATTGAGCAAAAAAATAAACTTCAGCTGACCTTCCTGATTACTTGGATGAAGTCCTTGGAGGTCTGGGGGCTGCGGCCCTGGAGCTGTCGCGTGCAGGCCTCCAGGGAGGAAGCATGGGCCACAATCAGTATGTTGTTTCCTATAGAGTGAGAGATGAGGGGATGAGGGAAGGGAAGAACAACAAGGACCAGATGAATCCCAATGTCCATCCCACACAAGATGTTTCTGTATCACATCTGAGATTCAAATAGTATTGGTTTTCTTTCAAATGCCATGAGCATTTGATTGAGCCTGTCTAGCGTGGAGTGGGAGATGAACAGGGTTTGCACTTTGGGGATTATTCCGTTGATTGAGGTGTATTACCGGTATCTGAGCAGTAGAAAGAGACCTCTTTAATAAGGTCAAACCACACCATTGCGCCAGGCAAGCTCAATCGAGCACAGCTAAAGGATTTGAAAGATAAGTACTAATTGAATGCAGGACTGTTTTTTTTATACACATCCCATCCACAGCAGTGACTGAACCCTGCATCATAATTACCCATGTTTTTGCAGTCAGACAGAATATCTTTGGTCACTTGGTAGCTCCGGCTCATGTACGTGTCATAGGACTCCGACACGCTAAGTTTGCTTATCGGTATGAGAGGTCTGTGGGAAGAAGGAGTGAGAACATGTGAGACAGAGGCATGGCTGAAAAGGCTCCGGCCCCGTCCAGCAACAACCCTTAGCCCCTACCTTTACCACTTTATGTACGTAGGTCAGAAGCAATTAAATAAGCATAGGCAACATGGTAGTAGCTCCATCATTTTCTTTGATAGGCTTAATGGAATGTTAACCATATTATTTGTACATATCTGGTTGTCTTTATACCTGTGCCTAGGCCCAAGGTTAAGGGGACTAGGGGTTGTTTCTGGATGGAGCCTAACTCTGCGTTTACACATGGAAGCGGCATCGCGCGGTGAAACATCGGAAGCCATTCACCTTCAATGGAAGGAAAGCGAGAGAAGCGGAGAGTGGGCGGGGGACCGTTGAGCGATGCGAGCATGGGCGCGGGAGCTGAAAAGGGCAGGACTAAAGCTGGGGAAAGCAGAATTTTCATCAAATCCTCAGTGATATGGGGAAGCGACTGACCAATCGAATCTCACCATAGCTTCCAACCCCTACTGGATTGGCTGACAATGGCTGTTAATACGTAGCACAACCTAGCTTGCTTGCTAGCTTGTTAGCACACACGAGGGCGAGGCTAGCGTGGCTAGGCAAGTGCCACTTGTATAGTGTAAATGGCCAGTAAGAGTACAGTATGGAGGTGAACCAGGAAACAGTCTTGCCTGTATCACCTGTATGTTGTGTCAACACAGAAGTGGGATGCAGCCAGGTCTGTGGGAGGGATCCAGGCAGGAAGAGAGCTCCCAGAGATCCACTTGGTCCACTCGAATAGCCCTGGCTCCACTCTGATCTTCAGCTTGCCATCCTGCTGCAGACCTGCAAGGGGAGACAGAGAGGTGCATAAGCAAAAGAGCAAGACTGCAGCCTCTGCTACACACACCAGCCCTGTCCAAAAACAACCCCTAGTCCCCTAGCCACTTAGGCAGATCTGAAATGATTAGATTGAAATGATTAGATTGAGATAAGCAATTTGGAGGCAATTTCCCTTAGCCTATCAGAAGGAAAGGGAACTACTACCATATTGGCTAATCTTATCAATCCCCTCTCAGATCTACATAAGTGCCTCGGAGGAAAAGGTTGGACCAGAACACATGATATGCTCTCAACTATGTTCATTGACAACATTTCAACCACTGAAGGGGCAATCCACAGTTGAAACAATAACAAAGAGTTATCCAGCCCCACTGTTTCAGGATGGGGCTGGAGAAATGTAACCATGTTCTAATGGATGCAAGAACTGACCATCCATTATATCAAATTATAGTTTTAACTATGTTTGTAGGCTATATAGTGTATTGTTACATTTACTTTGTTTACAAACAATGGAGTGAAAAAAGTGTATATTTTGGTTCTGATGGAGTACAACAGTTGCTAAACTCATGAAGCATTTATAAATTAGATTGTTCTCGAATCAATGGGTACATACAATTCATTTATAAGTTATATTCTTCTAGAATCGATGGGTACATATCATTCATTTATAAGCCCCAAAATGGTTGTAGCAACTGCAGATCGCCCTTTTAAGTCTTCATCAGGGGTTAGAGAGGCGAACATAATCGATAAGGCATTTTATCCTAAGCAGGATTTGTGGTGGCAAGTAACTACATGCTGGTTACCTTTGAGGATGTTATGAGCAGTCTGGACACAGCGCAGAGAAGGCGAACAGTACACAAAGTCTATCACTGTGTTGCTCTCCAACAACGCCTGACCTGCAACACAGACAGACAGATAGACAGAGGAATAGATTGTTATCACGCTGTAATGAAACATTAAACATGGAATTGGGCAGATAACATAGCCTACTACTATATGTTGACAACCACATACCCACTATTCGTGCTTGTGTGGAACCAAACACAGTGATGGGGGTGTCCATGTTGTAATCTCGGTGTCCTCCATTCCACATGGGCAGGCTGACTGGCATGTTCAGGTTAGTGCGCACATATCTACCTGTAGAACAGAACACCACATCCCAGCACACTGCTGTTATGGTTTCAAAACCTACAAACAATACTGCCGTTTTATCGATCCAATCAAAACATCAGATTCATCCAACTCAAAATGTATGACTCCTTTGAAAGCACACTTGCTTTTAGGATTGATGCGCGATGTCTAATATTAAAGAAGTCTCGAGGTATTGCTCGCCTGAGATAGTGTGGTCTACATCTTATCATAAGGTACTCTATCTACCAAGAGAGTTCTCACCTATATTATTCGTAGCCATCTATTTACCACCACAGACCGATGCTGGCACTAAGACCGCAATCAGCCAAATCTATAAGGCCATAACCAAACAAGAAAGTGCTCATCCAGAAGCGGCACTCCTAGTGGCCGGGGACTTTAATGTAGGCAAACTTAAATCAGTTTTACCAAATTTTCACTAGCATGTCACATGTGCAACCAGAGGAGAAAAAAAACTTTAGACCACCTTTACTCCACACACAGAGATGCATCCAAAGCTCTCCCCCGCCCTCCATTTGGCAAATCTATCCTCCTGATTCCTGTGTACAAGCAAAAACTAAAGCAGGAAGTACCAGTGACCCACTCAATACGGAAGTGGTCAGATGACGCGGATGCTACGCTACAGGACTGTTTTGCTAGCACAGACTGGAATATGTTCCGGGATTCACCCAATGGCATTGAGGAGTATACCACCTCAGTCATCGGCTTCATCAATAAGCGTATCGACGACGTCGTCCCCACAGTGACCGTATGTACATATCCTAACCAGAAGCCATGGATTACAGGCAATATCCGCATCGAGCTAAAGGCTAGAGCTGCCGCTTTCAAGGAGCGGGACACTAATCCGGACGTTTATAAGAATCCCACTATGCCCTCAGAAGAACCATCAAACAAGCAAAGCGTCAATACAGGATTAAGACTGAATCTTACCACACCGGCTTTGACGCTCGTCGGATGTGGCAGGGCCTGAAAACTATTATGGACTACAAAGGAAACCCAGCCCACTGAAGCGAGCCTATCAGACGAGCTAAATGCCTTTTATGCTCGCTTCGAGGTAAGCAACACTGAAGCATGCACGAGAGCACCAGCTTTTCTGGGTGACTGTGTGATAACGCTCTTGGTAGCCGATGTGAGCAAGACCTTTAAACAGGTCAACATTCACAAAGCCACGGGACCAGACGGATTACCAGGACGTGTACTCAAAGCATGCGCGGACTAACTGGCAAGTGTCTTCACTGGCATTTTCAACCTCTCCCTGACCGAGTCTGTAATGCTTACATGTTTCAAGCAGACCACCATCGTCCCTGTGCCCAAGGAAGCGAAGGTAACCTGCCTAAATGATTACCGCCCCATAGCACTCACGTCGGTAGCCATGAAGTACTTTGAAAGGCTGGTCATGGCTCACATCAACAGCATCCTCCCGGATACCCTAGACCCACTCCAATTCGCATACGACCCCAACAGATCCACAGATGACGCAATCTCAATCGCACTCCACACTGCCCTTTCCCACCTGGACAAAAGGAACACCTATGTGAGAATGCTGTTCATTGACTACAGCTCAGTGTTCAACACCATAGTGCCCACGAAGCTCATCACTAAGCTAAGGACCCTGAGACTAAACACCTCCCTCTGCAACTGGATCCTGAACTTCCTGACGAGCCGCCCCCAGGTGGTAAGGGTAGGCAACAACACGTCTGCCACACTGATCCTCAACACCGGGGTCCCTCTGGTGTGTGTACTTAGCCCCCTCCTGTACTCCCTGTTCACCCACGACTGTTTAGCCAAACACGACTCCAACACCATCATTAAGTTTGCTGACAACACAACAGTGGTAGGCCTGATCACCGACAATGATGAGACAGCCTATAGGGAGGAGGTCAGAGCCCTGGCCGTGTGGTACCAGGACAACAACTTCTCCCTCAATGTGATCAAGACAAAGGAGCTGATCATGGACTACAGGAAAAGGCCAGCAGAACAGGCCCCCATTAACATCGATAGGGTTGTAATGGAGCGGTCGAGAGTTTCAAGTTCCTTGTTGTCCACATCACCAACGAACTATCATGGTCCAAACACACCAAGACAGTTATGAAGGGGGCACGACAAAACCTTTTTCCCCCCAGGTGACTATTATATATGCATAGTCACTTCACCCTTACCTACATGTACAAATTACCTCAACTAACCTGTACCCCAGCACACTGACTCAGTACCGGTACCCCCTGTATATAGCCTCGTTACTGTTATGTTATTGTGTTACTTTTTATTATTTTTTATGTTTTACCTTAGGTTATTTGGTAAATATTTTCTTAACTCTTCTTGAACTGCACTATTGGTTAAGGGCTTGTACTGTAAGTAAGCATTTCACGGTAAGGTTTATACTTGTTTTATTCGGCGCATGTGACAACTAAAGTTTTATTTGATTTGACTCTGCTCACCTTTTGAGTCAGAGCACAGTGAAAGCCAGTGTTTCCCAAACACCACATCCATCCGCTCACCATGCCGACAGACAAACAGCGTCCGCTTGGGCAGCCATGAGTGATTGCTACCGACCCGAAGCACCTAAGAAACAATACAGTGAATTGGGGCATCAAATCCATAACATTTCCCAACATTTTCAAGAATTGATCAGTACACCAGAAAAACAGCTTTTGTATTGGAGCAAGGTTATTATAGTTTTGTGTTTTATATTCGTTTTTATTTACATTAGATTATATTTTTTTATTAGAAATTCAGTTTAATTTCCTTTTCAGACCTGATTTGCTCATTTTAATTTAGTTATAGTTCTATACAAATATTTATATTTCATTTTATATTATTTAGTTTCAGTTTTAGGGGTGGCAGGTAGTCTAGGGTTAGAGTGTTGGGCCAGGAACCAAAAGGTTGCTAAATCAAATCGCCGAGGTGATAAGGTAAAAATCTGTCGTTCTGTCCCTGAACAAGGCAGTTAACCCACTATTCCTATGGCGTCATTGTAAATAAGAATTTGTTCTTAACTGACTTGCCTAGTTAAAGAAAGACTAAATAAAAAAATAAAAAATTGGTGTTAGGGACAGAAAGCATGCGTGGGAGGCTAGGAGCCATTGGTGTTGTGTAGTGTTTTGGGGATGTCATTTCTTGCAACCGAAGGCAGTAGTACAGTCGTGGCCAAAAGTTTTGAGAATGACACAAATATTAATTTCCACAAAGTTTGCTGCTTCAGTGTCTTTAGATATTTTTGTCGGATGTTACCATGAAATACTGAAGTATAATTACAAGCAGTAATTCAGTAAAGGCTTTTCTATTGACAATTACATGAAGTTGATGCAAAGAGTCAATATTTGCAGTGTTGACCCTTCTTTTTCAAGACCTCTGCAATCCGCCCTTGCATGCTGTCAATTAACTTCTGGGCCACATCCTGACTGATGGCAGCCCATTCTTGCGTAATCAATGCTTGGAGTTTGTCAGAATTTGTGGGTTTTTGTTTGTCCACCCACGTCTTGACGATTGACCACAAGTTCTCAATGGGATTAAGGTCTGGGGAGTTTCCTGGCCATGAACCCAAAATATCAATGTTTTGTTCCCCGAGCCACTTAGTTATCAATTTTAACTTATGGCAAGGTGCTCCATCATGCTGGAAAAGGCATTGTTCATCACCAAACTGTTCCTGGATGGTTGGAAGAAGTTGCTCTCGGAGGATGTGTTGGTACCATTCTTTATTCATGGCTGTGTTCTTAGGCAAAATTGTGAGTGAGCCCACTCCCTTGGCTGAGAAGTAACCCCACACATGAATGGTCTCAGGATGCTTTACTGTTGGCATGACACAGGACTGATGGTAGCGCTCACCTTGTCTTCTCCGGACAAGCATTTTTCTGGATGCCCCAAACAATCGGAAAGGGGATTCCTCAGAGAAAATGACTTTACCCCAGTCCTCAGCAGTCCAATCCCTTTCCCTTTTGCAGAATATCAGTCTGTCCCTGATGTTTTTCCTGGAGAGAAGTGGCTTCTTTGCTGCCCTTCTTGACACCAGTCCATCCTCCAAAAGTCTTTGCCTCTCTGTGCGTGCAGATGCACTCACACCTGCTTGCTGCCATTCCTGAGCAAGCTCTGTACTGGTGGTGCCCCGATCCAGCAGCTGAATCAACTTTAGAAGACGGTCCTGGCGCTTGCTGGACTTTCTTGGGCGCCCTGAAGCCTTCATCACAACAATTGAACTGCTGTCCTTGAAGTTCTTGATGATCCGATAAATGGTTGATTTAGGTGCAATCTTACTGACAGCAATATCCTTGCCTGTGAAGCCCTTTTTGTGCAAAGCAATTATGACGGCACGTGTTTCCTTGCAGGTAACCATGGTTGACAGAAGAAGAACAGTGATTCCCATCACCACCCTCCTTTTGAAGCTTCCAGTCTGTTATTCGAACTCAATCAGCATGACAGAGTGATCTCCAGCCTTGTCCTCATCAACACTCACACCTGTGTTAACGAGAGAATCACTGACATGATGTCAGCTGGTCCTTTTGTGGCAGAGCTGAAATGCAGTGGAAATGTTTTTGGGGGATTCTGTTCATTTGCATGACAAAGAGGGACTTTGCAATTAATTGCAATTCATCTGATCACTCTTCATAACATTCTGGAGTATATGCAAATTGCCATCATACCAACTGAGGGGGCAGTCTTTGAAAAATAATATTTGTGTCATTCTCAAAACTTTTGGCCACGACTGTACATAAATTCTAAAGTCAATCTCAATGTGACTTGGATTTAATAGGAATAGCGCAAAGACTGGTGCAAAAAAATATGGTGGAAGGATTCGTTTTTGTTTTCGTTTACTATGATAACCTTGATTTGAAGTCATTCTTCAAGAATAATAAGAATCCTGCTGCATATCATAACCAGGAATTTTTCCTGATCAGGATTAAACGCTAGGCACTAGTTATCCTGGCTAGTAAAAGCTGTATGGTTTAGTTGAAGAAACTTCTTTCTGTTCTTTGGAAAAAGTGCCAGTACCTGCATGGGATGACAGATGAGGCTTGAAGTGGGTGTGTCCCCAGGGCTTGCGTTGTCGAGGCGACGGCTGTCCAGCAGCCCATCGAACAGGCCCCTTTCCCTGCTCTCTTTGTCGGAGGGTGCAGAGCAATTGAAGAAGGAGTGTGATCTGCACAGGGTAGAAGACAAGAGTTAACACACATACTCAATACTACTCATTCATCACTACTGACTACTGAGCAGAACTCTCCATGCTCTTTTACAGTGTTCTGGCCCTGGGTACGGGTCAATTCCAATTCAAGATGCAAACAGTTCCTTCTGGATTGACTGAATTGAAATGTAATTGACCCCTGCCCCTATGTTCTGGACCCAGGACTGTAAGTAAGAAGTAAGAAGCACACCAGGTGTGTAAGTAAGAAGCACATTCTGAGGGCTCACCCGTGGAAGACCCAGGTGTCACACTCATCTGCCCGGCTGACGTAGTTCTCAGGCAATAGGCCGGACAGCCCCGTCGCCAGGGAGGACCCGTAGACCCAGCCCTCGCTGGTGTTTTTCTGCTCCAAGGGAGACGTGAAGACAAAGTCACCCAGGACCAGCTCCAGCTCGTCCTCATTCTGAGGGGCGTAGGGATACATCACGCGCAGCGTCTGCAACAGAGGGAGGGAAAGACAGAGCTTGAGCACACCAACGCTGTATACAGTACAAGGCAAGGCTATAGGTCTAAATGGGCAAGCTCGTAAAGGGCCACTGTGATATTTACAGCCGTTTCTAAATTAATTATACTGTATATTCCCATTGATTCTTGAAGAATATCACTTCTTATAAATGCCTCATGAGCTTGTCTTGTAGAAGGTACAAGGTCCATGTCATGGTGTTGATTAGTAGAAAGTACAAGAGTAGTATTGAATGTGAAATGAAGGTGGACAGGGTTTGCGTCAGAAAACAAAGTGGTTATTATTACCTCATGATTGGCAAACCGAATGTCCCGGGAGAAAAGGACAGCCAGCCAATCACAGCCTAGCTTCACCTCGATTCCCTTGGCCAGCTTTTCCAGGGAGGACAGATGATTGGTGGGGAAGTAGTAGGCTAACGTCACATGGAGCTGCTTCTTATGGGGCTCTAAATGGACATCTGAGACAGAGAGAGGAGCACGAGTGAATAAAGGTAAAGAATATAAAGAAAGTAATTTCTGTGGGGCAAACTACTACGGTGGTAATCTAGTTCAGCAAATGATAGAACTACAAACATCTACAGCCTGGAGCAAAATGTCCCAATATTTTCCAAACAATCTTTTTTGACGTGTTATAATCCACCATGCACAATTTGAAATGAAGCTCCAAACTGCCGGTGCTTTATGGTGAGGATAATCTCTTTAGGATTAAGCATTACAGTCAGGGCCGGCGCCAGAACGAATCAGTTGGACAAGCATTTGATTTTTATTCACAGGCACATCCTGTGTGCTTGTGCGCAAACACATTTTGTTAATGGGAGTTATGATAAAGACCATACACTCTTAGAAAAAAAGGTGCTATCTAGAACCCAGAAGGGTTCTTTGGCTGTACCCATAGGAGAACCCTTTGAAGAACCTTTTTGGTTCTAGGTAGAACCCCTTTGGGTTCAATGTAGAACCCTTTCCACAGAGGGTTTTACATGGAACCCAAAAGGGTTCTACCTGGAGCCAAAAAGGGTTTTACCAGCAACCAAAAAGGGTTTTCCTATGGTGACAGCCGAAGAACTGTTTTGGAACCATTTTTTCTAAGAGTGTAGGCAGCTCGTGAGTTTCAATTTTGGGGAAGCTTACAATTTATCCTACCATTTCAACCTATCTGCGTGCCATATAACTATATGCCAATGCAGCAGTAGGCCTATAACTTCCATCATCACCTAAATAAAATACATATACCTAAAGTCGCAAAAAAGTGGAAAATATCCTGATGGAAATTCTGATTCTTTCAATCACATTAATATCTCTGCCTCCCTTTCTATCTGTCTTGACTTGAGCTATTGCTAGTGAAATGCAACATTGTACCAACTCAGCAGGTTGGCGTACTCAGACGCGAACGCTCCCTTAATGTTGTCAGGACAGAGAAACCACACACATGCTCATTGCTCACATGGAGCACTCCAAACAAAAGACAGTGAAAAAATTGACAAAACTCCTAAACGATGGTTATGAAATAAACCAAAGCGTTTTTTTACAAGTGTAGCAGGTTGTGAACTCTGCAAACAACGTTTCCACTTCGAGAATGAGAATGGTAAATTACTGTAATACATGCATTAACCGAAATGAATGTAACCAAATGACAGAGATGAATGGTACATTTACTAGGCCTACTGGTTACATATGTAATGTTGAACTGTCAAAAGAAACAATCAAAGGACAAACAATTCACACAATGAAACAATGACTGTGCAAGATTTGGCGGGAGACACCGGAGAACATTCTGGAGTGCTGAGTGCATGTATTCTGGAGAGAGACGCCCATATCTTCGCCACACACCCAGCCCCTTCTTCTAGTCTCAACATTTTATACTCAAGACACATTATCTTCACACATTTTAGATGCTTTTCACTGACAGCCGCAGCTCAATAATCAGTTAGGCCTATTGCCACACGCTATGCCCAAATTGCTGCCTATACACTTGTGATTTGAAACAATCCATAGCAAAAACAATTTTAAGAAGATAATGATCCTCTGTGGCCAAGTCAAGCTTTCTGGTAAAGTATTTTTGAATGATTTTACTTAGACAGGAGTAATTATATAATTTTGTCAAAACATCAGTTTACTTTAGGGGAAGCCAGCATCCGAACAGTGCACTGTGCACCCGTCAACTTTCCTTTCTGATTTTCAAGTGGATGAAACCAAAGAACTGTATATAATGGCGAGATGCCCATGTCTCCGCCCTAACAATGTGAGTCGTTGTCCCAAAGGCCGGAATGCAGGTGACAACTTTAGGTCTGCATATAAACGCAATGGGCTTATTCAGGACAGATTTGCGGGAGAGCAAGCCCTCTCACTTCGCCTCTTCCTCTCTGCTGAAACTAGCGGACGAAACAGCACCCCTCTGTCTTACTATATGTAGCCCATGTATCTGATGCTGTCTGGCCAGAAAAAGTATGACATGCCATACTCCTTTTGTCTAGACAGCATCAGATACATGGTCTACACATACAGAGACAGAGGGGCGCTGTTTCACTCGCTCAGATGCTTAATCTGAGATTGATGCGTCTTTCTTTCTTTGCGTGTCTCAGTCAAATAAATGATCAGTCGGTTGGGCCAGGCCACCTAGGGCCCGCCAATAAATTCAGCCCGGATTACAGTCATCCCTTACCAGCTTAAAATATGTAATTTTCTGACCAAAGCGTGTGGAGAGATAGATTGCCTGTAAAAAGGCAATGTGTGCATGCTTGTGTGTGTGTCTGGCGTGCTTGCGTGCGTGGGTGTGTGTCCATGTGTCACAGGCAGAGATAGTTCCTACCTGCTTTTCTGGCAGCCTCGGAAGCAAAGTCAGCAGCAAACTGCTTGAGGACCTCTGCGATCTGCTCCTCAACGAAGAGGCCTATGAAGTTGAAGGAGGTGTAGAGCTCCAGGGGCAGAGGGCTAGGGAAACGACCCCTCCATTGGCCGACCGTGGCCTGTAGGGCCTCCAACAGGGCATCCACCTTCTTGTCTGCACACTGCGGGACAGGGTAGAGTCTGAGTACTACACAAACACTGAGTCTTACATCAACATTTAGGGCCAGTTTTCCAGACACAGATTAGTCCTAGTCCTGGACTTGTGTTCAATGGAGAATCGCCTTTAAAAGCACGTTTTAGTCCAGGACTAGGTTTAATCTGTGTCTGGGAAACTGGCCCTTACTAGACAGATGTTAGAGTCTCTTGACCTCAACGGGACTTCCTGGATAAATACACACTTAGAAAAAAGGGTTCCAAAAGGGTTCTTCGGCTGTCCCCGTAGAATAACTCTTTTTGGTTACAGGTGGAACTTTTTGAGGTTCCATGTAGAATACTCTGTGTAAAGGGTTCTACATGGAACCAAAAAGTGTTTTTCAAAGGCTTCACCTATTGGGACAGTCAAAGAACACCTTCAGCACCTTCTTTTCATAAGTCTTAAGGAATATAATTACAATACTTCATGGTGAGCTGAATTCGAGGGAGAAGCATTCATGTGTTGATGTATGATGTGAGGCGTGTCATTTCCCCCTGGGCTCACCATGAAGAACTGGCAGAGCGTGATGTGGGGGAAGATGTTGTGGGCCTTGTTCTTGCCGCAGGAGACGCGAGACTGCTGCCAGAAGTGATGGAGCTGATTCTGCAGGGGTCCGCTGGGGCGCAGGTACAGGACGTACTCTCTGGGCAACGGGTCATCCAGGAAGGGGTCATCCACATGGGAGAACAGCCTGAGGAAGAGCAGGAGAAGAAGAAGAGGAGGAGGAGGCTTATCAATGACTGAGGTAGAAGATGTGTGTGGGTGGGGGGGCTCCAATGCAGCTGTTTTGATCTCAATATCAAATCATTTCTGGGTAACAATTAAGTACCTTACTGTGATTGTTTTCAATTAAAATGGTCAAAAATAAACAAAAAATTGCTTCTTAGAAAATAGCCATTTCTCAAGCAAGAACTTAGCTAGGACTGTCTGGGCGTGGTCTGAGTAGGGAGGGGAAAACTGAAAAACTAGCTGTTATTGAAAAAGAGGTTTGGAACTCTCTTTCTTATTGGTCTATTAACTAATTTACCATCTGGTGAAACTGACGGTCTTTTTCAAACAGCTCTGACACTAAAAGGGCATTATCATACTTTTCACAATTTCACAGTATTATTCCAACCTCATAGTGTGGAAATATATATAAAACACAGGAAATTTTGACTTGCACTGGGCCTTTAAAGAATTGTAGTCATTCACACATGGCTATATAGTAAGAGCACACACATATGCAGTACAGCAGAGGGCAGCATAACACACATGGTTTATCTCTGGGAGTGTGTTTGTATACCTGTGCATGTGTGTGTTAGAACTCACCAGTCACATGCTGCCTGTACACTCCTGCCTCCTGTTGATACTAGTGCCTTCAATCTGCAAAGATAGAAAACAGGGATGCTTCCTTTGAAGGTTTTATTTACAATGCTTGTATGCAGTTTTCTTATTTGCATACCCTTATGGGATATTGTGACTTTGTTACTAAAATATTATTTAATAAATGTTTTATGGTAAAGGTGTATATAGCCTACTTATAGTGGATTGAATCTCACTTCTTTATAGCCAAACTGAGCAGCACAAAGTCAGAGTTCACCATCTCTGTCCCCAATTTGTCTGAGATAAGTGACCCAGGCTACGTCCCAAATGGCACCCTATTGCCTATTGGGCCCTCACCAAAAGCAGTGCACAATATAGGGAAAAGGCTCCCATCCGGGAGGCACAGATTCACACAGTTGTAATAAGCACTACTGAGGTAGAGTTCATACACTGTATCTTTAGTCATGTGGAGCATGGTTCAGCAGGAGTAACACAGCCTTTATTATAAACAGTGGAGTCTGATACAGTGGACAGTTATGCTAAGTTAATCACATCGTTTCAATAAGACACTCCAGAGGAAAGTGTGGAGGAGATTCCTCGATACAGTATGAATAAAACATAAAGGTGTGAAGGGAACAACCCACCACACATCATTTCCACTAAGCCATTTCAAATGTCAAAACCAATTCAATCCATGAAAATAGACACATATGCTCAGTCACTCTCCAAAATAGCAGACAACCGCATTGTGAGACAGCTTCCTAAATCCTGCAGCACTTGGAGGCCTGGATAACAAGCAGTGGAGGAAGCATGCTGATTCTTATTAGGCATCAAAATCTAATTACAAACTACTTAAGGGAAGGAAAAAAACTTGGAAACTGCTAATGCGATTCACCTCTCTGGGGACTATAGTCTCCATGGCATCCGCAGCGGTGGAAACCAAGAGAGCACCTAGTACCGAGACCTGGGGACACCAGTAGTGCAGAGACAGACCCTCTCCTATGTAAATGTAGATGTACATTGCAGACTAACTGGAGGTATACAGAGCGTCTCAGGGCACTGATCTGTGTTTGGTTGATTTGGACAGGGCCTCTTGACCATACCTTTTGGCTCACTTAAAAGTACAAATACAATGTTGATCCAGTTTAACTTACTTCTGTATCCGCAAACACGGGTTGACGCAATAGAGTCAAAAGGTATTAACCAACCAGTTTAATGTTTGAGCTCCGCCAGACACCCAAGTCAATCTGTGGAAAAGGGTAGTACAGATGCCTAATGGTATATCTACCGTAAGTATGTAGGACATATTTCACCTTTCACCGAGGCCCCTCAATAGTATTAGTTTAAACTTGACAATTCTAGGATTGTGTGAAGATGTAATGTTGCGGAGAGGGAGTGTCCACAGAGGATTGATTTCATGCATTACATCAGCCAAGCATATGAGGCCACAGGAGAGCAGCTACATAGGAACAACAAACACTCTACCCTCACACAGGAAATGCTCAATACGTGTGCATGTATCTCTTTAATCTTTGATCATTCACTCCAACTCAACATAGGGCTCCCATATTGAGTTCCTTCAAATGTCTCCCTACGTCAGAGGCAGTGTTACAGGTTACATGGCCTGAATTTCGTCATTACACCAGTCACAGATAAGAAGACATGGGAGAGCAACTACATAGGAACCACAAACACTCTAACATCACACAGTAAAGGCTCAATGTTTGCATGTGTCTCTTATATTTCAATATTTCTTCATACTCCATGCAACAGAGGTAGAGTGTCCCAGAGATGTGTTGCCTGGATTTCTTCCCCTGCATCCCTTTCCCCATCAGAAGCCCTTGGGGAACCCTCAAGGGCCAAGTCCTCTAGAAGAACAATATCACAGCTGAAAGGGGAGATTGTTCAGATGTACTCTGCAAACAGCAACTTGAGTCAATAACCACCTCTCCGCTGAGGATCCCACACAGTCCCTGATCGCTCGTTCCTCCTTCTCTTCAACCTAAATATCTGCCATTGTTTTATTAATCTTGTCTATCAACAGAATCCCCAATCACGTGGGATAGTTTACTACTTGTTACTTGTACTTCTTTAAAGTAACTGTTCAGTGAAAATCTCACTTTTAAAAGTTAATAGTCTGTTAACTCATACCCAAATACCGTCGTTGACTCATCCTATACTCATATTTGTGGCCAAAGCGTAGAGAAAAAATTAAGAAAAACAACACCTCAAACAGACCGTTTCAAATGTCCTCCTCCTGAGGAGGATGAGCTGGACAATCAGCGGTCTACTCACATGAATATCTTTAAGGACCATATACACCCACATGATTCTATTGTTGGGGTATACCCACACGATTCCAACACAGAAAAGCTGCTTTTTAACATACTTAATGAAACAAATTTGGAAGGAAAATTATTTCACTCATATTGAAATTAATGATATTTTTTAATTATATATTAATTATCATATTTCATAGAAATCTGGAAAGACTGGACAGTTACTTTAAAGGAGGCTACAATTGTCAGATCAACTGGGTGTCCTGCCACAAGATTGGCTTTAGCCAGAGCTAAAACTGAATACGACTGAGCTAAAACCTGGGCATTAGTTTAGGTAGCTAATGCTAGTCTTCAGGTCTAAGGTGCGGTTACTCCTTAGACCAAAAGTGAGTGTCTATACAGGTAAAGTCAGAAGTTTACATACACCTTAGCCAAATACATTTAAACTCAGTTTTTCACAATTCCTGACATTTAATCAGAGAAAAAAAGCCCTGTCTTAGGTCCGTTAGGATCCCAACTTTATTTTACGAATGTGAATAATAGTAGAAAGAATGATTTATTTCAGCTTTTATTTATTTTATCACATTCCCAGTGGGACAGAAGTTTACATACACTCAATTAGTATTTGGTAGCATTGTCTTTCAATTGTTTAACTTGGGTCAAATGTTTCGGGTAGCCTTCCACAACCTTCCCACAATAAGTTGGGGAAATTTTGTCTCATTCCTCCTGACAGAACTGGTGTAACCAAGTCAGGTTTGTAGACCTCCTTGCTCGCACACGCATTTTCAGCTCTGCCCATATATTGTCTATAGGATTGAGGTCAGGGCTTTGTGATGGCCACTCCAATACCTTGACTTTGTTGTCCTTAGGCCATTTGCCACAACTTTGGAAGTGTGCTTGGGGTCATTGTCCATTTGGAAGACCCATTTGCGACCAAGCTTTAACTTCCTGACTGACGTCTTGAGATTTTGCATCAATATATCCACATAATTTTCCATCCTCGTGATGCCATCTATTTTGGGAAGTGCACCAGTCCCTCCTGCAGCAAAGCACCCGCACAACATGATGCTGCCACCCCCGTGCTTCACGGTTGGGATGGTGTTCTTCGGCTTGCAAGTCTCCCCCTTTTCCTCCAAACATAATGATGGTCAATATGGCCAAACAGATCTATTTTGACCAGAGGACATTTCTCCAAAAAGTATGATATTTGTCCCCATGTGAAGTTGCAAACCGTTGTCGGGCTTTTTTATGGTGGTTTTGGAGCAGTGGCTTCTTTCTTGCTGAGCGGCCTTTCAGGTTATGTCGATATAGGACTCATTTTACTGTGGATATAGATACTTTGTACCTGTTTCCTCCAGCATCTTCACAAGGTCCTTCGCTGTTGTTCTAGGATTGATTTGCACTTTTCGCACCAAAGTACGTTCATCTCTAGGAGACAGAACGCGTCTCCTTCCTGAGCAGTTTGACGGCTGTGTGGTACCATGGTGTTTATACTTGTGTACTATTGTTTGTACAGATGAACGTGGTACCTTTCAGGCATTTGGAAATTGCTCCCAAGGATGAACCAGACTTGTGGAAGTCTACCATTTTTCTTCTGAGGTCCGCTGATTTATTTTGATTTTCCCATGATGTCAAGCAAAGAGGCACTGAGTCTGAAAGTAGGCCTTGAAATACATCCACAGGTAGACCTCCAATTGACTAAAATGATGTCAATTAGCCTATCAGAAGCTTCTAAAGCCATGACATCATTTTCTGGAATTTTCCAAGCTGTTGAAAGGCACAGTCAATTTAGTGTATGTAAACTTCTGACCCACTGGAATTGTGATACAGTGAATAATCAGTGAAATAATCTGTCTGCAAACAATTTTTGGAAAATTTACCTGTGTCATGCACAAAGTAGATGTCCTAACCGACTTGCCAAAACTATAGTTTGTTAACAAGAAATTTGTGGAGTGGTTGAAAAACTAGTTTTAATGACTCTAATGTTAGTGTATGTAAACTTCCAACTTCAACTGTATATGACAAGCCCTGTTCCAGAGTGGAAGCTAAATGTGGCCTGTGTACCAAGTGTGTTTCAAACTCTGAATCAGAGGAGGTGCAGTGATCAGGTCTCTGTAACTGAATATGTTAGGTGCATAACACAATTATACATACAAAAGCCACAGTTGTGTGAGTTCAGCTACATTCAGCTCAGAATTGTTCCAACCTCAATGGAAAAAACAGGCAGCTGCTTTTGACTTGTGGCCTGTTCTCTGTTCTAGAGATCCTCTGTGAACTGCACAGGCCTCAGTCCAACATCCTGAAACAGGTAGCGAAAGCGTTCTCCCTGTCAGGCTGTCTATGGGCTGTGCGAAGTGAAACCCTTAAGAGTATCGCAGTGCTTCCCCATCTACACTTCAGATGCTTCTGACAGGAAACGCTTTAGAAGTAAATCAGCTGAGGACAATGTGGTCTGTCTTTCTCAGATCTGAACCAGACGTAAAAATAAGCTGTGGTCACTGGTATTTAAAGGTTTGCAATCAACCTAAATTGTTTGAATGAAGAGAGAACCAGTGTGACAGTTAGATCACTCCTACATGTGAACACATCATAGCCCAGGGTTCCCCAACAAATTGGAAATCAGCTATTTCCCATCAGGAAATCAGCTATTTTTTTAATGTATAACTTTTTCCTCCTTTTTCGTGATATCCAGTTGGTAGCTACAGTCTTGTCCCATCGCTGCAACTCCCGTACAAACTCGGGAGAGGTGAAAGTCGAGAGCCATGCGTCCTTCGAAACTTAACCCTGCCAAGCCACACTGCTGGCTTAACCAGGAAGCCAGCCGCACCAATGTGTCGGAGGAAACACCGTCCAACTGGTGACCGTAGTCAGCCTGCATGCACCCTGCCCGCCACATGAGTCGCTAGGAGCGCAATAAGACAAGGACATCCTGGCCGGCAAAACCCTCCCCTAACCCAGATAACACTGGAACTATTGTGCGCCGCCTCGTGTATCCCGATCGCGGCCGGCTGCGACACAGCCCAGGATTGAACCCGGATCTGTAGTGACGTCTCAAGCACTGCAGTGCCTTAGAGCGCTGCACCACTCAGGAAGCCCTGCGATTTTAATTTTAGAAATCTGTTCCCAAGTATTCCCACACATATTAGAGAGACATATCCTTTTAGGCTTCTTGCGGTCAGTTTGCAGTCAAAATGTTTTTTTTTATTATCATGTTCCGGGCTCCCCGACCGTCTGCTCAAGAACAAATTGGCCCATGGCTGAATCTAGTTGATGATGCCTGTCATAGCCTAAGTTGACAGAGACACAGAGCCAGCAACAGCAGGGCTGTGCTGTGGTCGTCCACCACAGTATGATGAGAACTACATCAAGTATGAACATGGTGTAGACACTGACTCTTAATTGAGCATAACTGCTGTTTTTTTGGTCCCTGAATTCATTTCAATTCAATTCAACTTTATTTGTCCCTACGGCTATTACAATTAATGAAGTTCCCAAAATAGACCTTTGATTGTGTCACGGCAGTCATTGGAAGAAGAAGAGGAATCGTCAGACCAAAATGCAGCGGGGTACGTGTTCATCTTTTTTAGCTTAACTGACTGAACACAAAATAACAAAAAGAATAGCCGAAACAGTTCTGCAAGGTGCAACCAACACTAAACAGAAAATAACCACCCACAACTAACAGTGGGAAAACAGGCTACCTATGTATGGTTCTCAATCAGAGACAACGAAAGACAGCTGTCCCTGATTAAGAACCATACCCGGCCAAAACATAGAAATACAAAACCTAGACATACAAACATAGAATGCTCACCCAAACAAAAAATGCCCTGACCAAACAAAAAATAGAAACATACAAAGCAATCTACGGTCAGGGCATAACAGATTGAGCAGTAAAGTAGTTTTACCAGGGCTGGGGTGAATTTAGAAATGGAATTCAAATAAATTTCATTATGACTGAGCTACTGTAATCGTGTTGTGTGTCTGTAGCATGGAAGAGCTCAGCTTCATCCTGAGGTATTTATTTACACTATCACCCCACACACACATGTCTTGCGCTCAGTTTCTCAACTTATCACATCTGTCCAGCAATAACATGACATCAACCATCCCACAAGTCTGTGCACTTGTAATTGACAACATTTTGATCTGTGAGTTTGAGTGCAAGGGAACCGAGAGGCTTGGACCCAGTTGGATCCAGTTTCCTAAAGAGCTGATGAAGTACAAATTCTGTACAACATTCTGTTTTGTGAGCTAATCTAATTTTAGTCGGATCTCTCTGGGGAAAATAAAATAAATATGAACATTTCAAAACACACAATGTTGTCTGCAACTGAACAAAGTATGGGGGAAATCAACGTAGAACACCGTCCTTGAGAGCCTTCTCACCAATCGCCAAGTTACCACTCCCTAGGAGTCTACAGATCATATACCAACTTTAATTTGTGTAATAACAATCTCTCGTGACAGCCTTAACATCTAGTGGCTGATTTGGTCGTGGGTGCCGAGACTAGTGCAATAATAACTGTTCATATAGTGCTGAAATACTTCCTCTACTACAGTGTATGGAGCGACATGGGAAGTCAGCTTGTCTCAGTCCATGGTTCATGATCTATTCTAGTGTATTTCTATACCCATTGATCATTTAACCTTGTGTTACGTGGATTGCTTGTTATTCAGATCACATTCAGTGGTTGTAAAGGACTTTATCGCACAAACTAAACATTCTTGAAGGTTAGAAAACCACTTGCTTGTTCTAACGCCCACTACGCTATGAAAGTGAGATTTTCCAACCAGAGAGTTCCTGTGAGCTTCTCAAGACAGGAAGAGGAACAGATGAGCCTCTAAGCAGGACACCCCCACAATTAGCGCACTCATGTACGTATGTATTGTATAGTACACCGAGTGTATGTGTGTGTCTGTGTGCACGTTTTTGAGGTGCACAAAAAAACTAACACGTCCTTATGTAGCACTGTAGACAGCATTATGTTCCTCCTTCTGCGTAATACAATGTAGGACTGCACACATAATTGGGCAGACATACACGTACACATGGAGACAATGACTAATATTGTCCAAAGGTTCTGAAAAATAACTAACTATGAAGCTGAGAAACCCAGGGGTTAGTTAGTCAACCTTTAAGCGGAACTTTAGTCACTTCATTTCCACATGTGTTGAAAGACTGAATCATAAGGAATAATTGATACCCAAAAGGTGTTGTGAAGACCACGAGATGAACAAGGAGACAATCAAATGTCAAGTTGGTCAGGACAGGCTGAGATGGCAATAAAGGGCTACAACACCCACCAGATCTGTGATTAAGGCCGGGTTTCAACCCAAGGCACGGCATAGGGCAGCACAATAGACAGCCGACAATTCACCTTTTAAAGGTAACTTATGTTTGAGCCAACGTTTCCAGTGTTGACCATGAATGCGATCTCCGCGAACATCGGGGAAATGACCTTTAAAAAGGTGTATTGTCAGCTGATTAGTGTGCTGCTCTATAAAGCGCCTTGTATTGAATCATGGACTAGGTCAACGAAAGGAGGTGGGGAAGGATGCAATTCTTAAATATTGGAACAGGGCCTTTGTTTCATGCCAAAGTTACCATGTGCACTAGAGCCTTCCAATGTGATATTTACAGCTCAGAACACTACTGTGTGTATGATTATCACCCCTGGCTTACTCTCCTCTCAGTCTACTATTGGCTAACCAGGGCAGCAGACAGACAGTGTGAAGTCACAAATGCAGACACAAATGCAGACACTACATGGAATGTCCAAGTCTTAAGAGCCTGAGATATTTCTGAGCTCTCAATTCAATTGACTTTATTGGCATGGGAAACACATGTTTACATTGCCAAAGTAAGTGAAATAGATCATAAACAAAAGTGAAATAATCAACCAAAAATGAACAGTAAACATTACACTCACAAGTTTCAAAAGAATAGACACATTTCAAATGTCATATTATGGCTATGTACAGTCTTGTAACGATGTGCAAATAGTTAAAGTACAAAAGGGAAAATAAATAAACATAAATATGGATTGTATTTACAATGGTGTTTGTTCTTCACTAGTTGCCCTTTTCTTGTGGCAACAAGTCACAAATCTTGCTGCTGTGACGGCAAACTGTGGTATTTCACCCAACAGATACGGGAGTTTCTCAGAATTTGATTTGTTTTGGAATTATTTCTGGGTCTGTGTAATCTGAGGGAAATATGTGTCTCTAATATGGTCATACATTTGGCAGGAGGTTAGGAAGTGCAGCTCAGTTTACACCTAATTTTGTCAGTCACAGTTGTCAGGTATTCTGCCACTGTGTACTCTCTGTTTACGGCCAAGTAGCATTCCATTTTGCTTAGTCTTTTGGTAAATTCTTTCAAATTTTTTAAGTAATTACATTTTTGTTGATTTGGTTGGGTCTAATTGTGTTGCTGTCCTGGGGATCTGTGGGGTTTGATTGTGTTTGTGAACAGAACCGCAGGACCAGCTTGCTTAGGGGACTCTTCTCCAGGTTCATCTCTCTGTAGGTGATGGCTTTGTTATAGAAGGTTTGGGAATTGCTTCCTTTTGTAGAAAGGAAGCAAAAGGAAGCTGTTGTAGAATTTAACGGCTCTTTTCTGGATTTTGATCATTAGCGGGTATGGGCTAATTATTCAGCTCTGCGTGCATTATTGGTGATTTACCTTGTACACTGAAGATGTTTTTGCAGAATTCTGCATGCAAAGTCTTAATTAGGTGTTTGTCCCATTATGTGAATCTTTGGTTGGTGAGCAGACCCCAGACCTCACAACCATAAAGGAAAATGGGTTCTATAACTGATTCAAGTATTTTTAGCCAGATCCTAAATAGGATGTCAAATGTTATGTTCCTTTTGATGGCGTAGAAGGCCCTTCTTGCCTTGTCTCTCAGATCGTTCACAGCTTTGTGGAAGTTACCCGTGGTGCTGATGTTTAGGCCGAGGTAAGTATCCTTTTTTGTGTGCTCTAGGGTAACGGTGTCTAGACAGAATTAATATTTGTGGTCCTGGCAATATGTGCTGAAGATCTAGGTGCTGCTGTAGGCCCTCCTTGGTTGGGGACAGAATAACCAGATCATCAGCCAACAGTAGACATTTGACTTCAGCTTCTATCCAGGTGCTGCAGACTGATTGAGTGACCTCACCAATTCGTTGATATACAGTGCCTTCGGAAAGTATTCAGACCCCTTGACTTTTTCCACATGTTGTTAAGTTACAGTCTTATTCTAAAATAGATAAGAAAAAAACATCCTCACCCATCTCCACACAATACCCCATAGTGACAAAGCAAAACAGTTTTTTTTTAAACAGAAATGTCTTATTCAGACCCTTTGCTATAAGACTCGAAATTGAGCTCAGCTGCATGCTGTTTCCATTGATCATTGACTTCAACCTAATCGAACATCTCTGGAGAGACCTGAAAATAGCTGTGCAGCAACACTCCCCATCCAATCTGACAGAACTTGAGAGGATCAGCAGAGAAGAATGGGAGAAGCTCCCCAAATACAGGTTTACCAAGCTTGTAGAGTCATACCAAAGAAGACTCGAGGCTGTAATCGCTGCCACAGGTGCTTCAACAAAGTACTGATTAAAGGGTCTGAATACTTTTGATATTTCCGTTTGTTTTATTTTTAATAAATTAGCAAACATTTCTAAAAGCCAGTTTTTGCTTTGTCATTATGGGGCGGCAGGGTAGCCTAGGGGATAGAGCGTTGGGCTAGTAACCGAAAGGTTGCAAGTTCGAATCCCTGAGCTGACAAGGTACAAATATGTCGTTCTGCCTCTGAACAAGGCATGAATAAGAATTTGTTCCTAACTGACAGTAAAATAAATAAAAGATTAATGAGGACTTAAAAAAATATCTATTTTAGAATAAGGCTGTAATTTAACAAAATGAGGAAAAAGTAATGGGGTCTGAATACTTCACGAATGCACTGTATATGTTGAAGAGGGTGGGGCCAAAGCTGCAACCCTGTCTCAAAAGCATTTTTTTCTCTCTCTCTGTCACTTATCTCTTTTCAAAAAGGTGACACGCTGATCATTACTGCACTATAAAACTGAAAACTGCATTGCTTGGAAATGGTAAACTAATGAGAATGGAGGTTGAGTTAATATTTATTATAGCCTGTCAGTATCAGACAGACGAGGGAACTCTCATAAACATTTGTGGAAAAGTGCTTTACATTATAAACAGGCTATCTCTGTTAGGGATGATCGGAGCAATGAGAAGGCTCCCGAATTCATCTCTGACATCCCATTCAAAAGAAAGCTGTCTATGTGCTAGAAAATGTAACTCATTTTGTATGGTCAATGGCCCCTCCTCACAGTTGTGCCCCATCACCCCACACCCTGCCAGTCACACACAAAGACACACACACCACCCATCACCCATTCACAAGAAATGTCCCATACCATTTCAACACCAGCTGACCTTCACCCACACAGACACACAGACACACTCTCACCCCTCCCACCTCAGCTCTGTGGGGAAATCCCATGGCTCTGGTCCCTGCATACGGACAGTTCCTGTTTATAAACCTGCCAGAGACCTTGAGGCTCTGTCACACTGAAGCTAAGCCACTGACCACTAGAGCATGACCAGAGTGAAACACCATGGGCTGCACCCCCCTTCTCTCTCTGATTATGCTCCTCTTTCAAAATCTCAAACTGTAAAGCATGCAAAGATGACTGACAGCACCATAAAAATATAAAGAAAATAGTAATATCGGTAATGATAATGGCAATATCTGAACTTGTTCATGATCTTATCTGGGACAGGTCAATGTGGGGGTGTAACTGCTTTGTTCTATTCACAGAAGGTTATATTTCTTCTGGGAGACTTTGTTTCCTCCTGCATTGTGTTGTGATGGGGGGAGAATTCCGTCCTCCTCACGTTAATAGAACTGATCCTCTTTTTCCTGTTTTCCTGTACATTGTTACAGCCTCTATGTGTTTGCCTGCCTCTACTCTCACAGTCCAACAGAAACGCGAGGAAGTAGTATAATAACTTGAGAGGCATTTGTTGATCTACTCCCAGGAGCAGTGAAGATGTGTTTTGAGTTGAAAGTTAGGGGGTGGTGAATTTAATTGAACTAAATATTGAACTGCACAATTTAAACGGCATTGGAACATCACATCTTATTGCACTGTGGCAGGCAGGCAGGCAGGCAGACAGACAGACAGACAGACAGACACACACACATATTCTTATTAATAACATAACATGTGTCAATGTAGAATATTTGTAAGCCCACTCTCACATGCAGACTCTCGCTGGATTCAGAGCCCCATGAGCAACAACATTAAGGCTTTTACTGACGACTAATTCTCTGCTGTGTTTTCCTCTCATTATGCATTTCATTGATGTCTAGAGGAAGACTTGAGGGGTAAATGAAGGACTTACTGTTCAGACAAAACTCCCCTCACTGTGCTCTACCACACTGACTGCAATTATCTACCACGCTACAATTATGCTCAAATGATTTGTGAGGGAGGTCTTTACTTATCCACAGATCGAAGATCTCTGGAGAGACCTGAAAATAGCTGTGCAGAGACGCTCCCCATCCAACCTGACAGAGATTGAGAGAATTTGAAAAATTCCCCAAATACAGGCATGCCAAGCATGTACCGTCATACCCAAGAAGACTCGAGGCTGAATACTTAAATGTGATAGTTCTGTTGTTTTTTAAAAATACATTTGCAAACATTTCTAAAAACCAGTTTTTGCTTTGTCATTATGGGGTATTGTGTGTAGATTGATGAGGAGAAAAAAAACAATTTAATACATTTTAGAATACTTTCCGAATGCACTGTACAGCATGCGTTATACATTTAAATGCTAGCCTCTTTGATAAAAATCCGATGAAGAGACTTCTGGTTAAGGAAGGAATCATCCAGTTCAGAAAGACAGTGTGCACAGCCACAGCCCGTAAAAGACGCTCCACAGCTGTAAGTTCCTTGTGCTTGCCAAACCAAGCCTCAAACACACTTGCCTTGTCATTACGGCTCTAGTACAGAGTCAAGAAAGCTCCTCTGGTTCAGTGCCTAGTCTACATTCACAGAACTCAGGGGAATCTCTGTCACTAATCGTAATGACATTATTTAGTCTATAAAACACATTGCTGTTTCTCCAGTGAGTTGTTTCTGACGCTGGGTTGGTACACACCTTTGTTTTTCACATTGCTAGTAGGGCAGTAGGTGAAAACTGGATACAGTATGCTACACATATGTATAAATGTTCACAGTAAACATACAGTAGCTATGTACTGTGTACATAACAATGATAAAGTAGGCTGCATCATGTATGGGCATCTGCTTATCATTGCACAGGCACACAGTATGAGGCCAAATGCATTTTGACATAAACATTTTGTCATTCACGCACACCCGTCATCATATCAAATTGTAATTAAAAGCGCATCAATTGTGATTTCATCTCTGATCATTTGGACCCAATATCCAGCAAACTGACAGGGAGTTGCAGCTCCCTATGTCCAAACATAGGGACTCCAGTCAGCGGTTTGGATGCCGCAGTATGCTGGAAGCATGGGGCTGGAAGGACACTAGCTCTTGGATTGGCTGTCATAGTCCTGGCAAAGATAGCACAGACACATATGGCGCAGCCACAACTATACAAACAAACACAGACACACACACAGAGTACACACAAAAAGGATGGCAAGCTAAAAAGCAGTTACCAATGGACCACATTGCATCCACACAAGATGGTGTGTTTCCAAGCAGGGTCAGCTCAGCTACTGCTAGTGCATGTGTGAGGTGAAGGTACAGAAAGGCTGGATTGTAAATGTGCTTTGTCTCCAATGTGTCTGTTGCAAAGCTCCTAGTCGTCTGTCGCTGATGGCATCACTGAACAGATGCAACGCCGTCAGTCTCACTCTGAACGAACCCCGTACGACTTAATGCAAACAACAGCTGCCTCGCAGGCCAGGGGGACAGAAAGGGGCAGAGACGGTACTAGTAGCAGAGGGGACCGAAGGAGCACAGCTGTCAGTCCCAAAATATGCCAAGGCGGGCACCTGCGGGTATGTCAGCAACTGTGGCCAGGCCTCGTCAGACTGGCGAGACAATAGGCAGCGTTGAGGAGAGCAGACTGGCACACTTCTCCCTTTGTGCTGGTCACCCATGGGATTTTAAAGAAGAGTCTTCTTAACTGACCATACTGTGTGATATTGGAGACAACAATGACAACATGATATGGTATCTGAGTGTCTGGACAGACCAATGTCTATGTTTGCTTGAATCTTGGCTGTGAGGTTCATGATATAATATGAATCAATTTATTATCTCATGAAACCGCACAAATCCTTTGAAACGTTTGCCACTTTGCCACTCTCTGGCCAATGAGGTCATTTCAGGAAAATATCTCTATCCAAAGGTCCTGTATAGCCTCTTTAACTGGTCCTGTTGCGTGATGTTGGAGAACAATGATTACATGATGTGGTGTCCTGAGTTTCCAGACAGAACTTTAAAGGCATTATGGACATGAGGGTTATATTCAGTGATGTACCTCTCTTAGGAAGGAAACACATGCCATTTACCCACCCTCGGTTGATCCTCCCACTACAGAGTGATGCAGCGTTAATGCAACGTTAGTGCAAAGTTGGCATTTAAATGTAACGTTTGCTCTTAGAATTGTAATATGTATGATAGAATAACTAATGGCTCCTGTGGCAAAAAAAGTGAACCCCACTGATATGTTAAACAATATGTTAAGCAATCCAAGGAATCTCATTTACATAACTATTTCAAAGACAGAGAAAATGACCTGAACAAAAACACCCCAAAAAAGAATCATGCATAATAAAAGCGCTATTCTACATCCAATGTTGCTGCTTAAGAAGTGGGAGGCAGCTAGAGCAATTCCCTTGAAAATATAGGTTCCACTGTGTCAGCCCCTATGTCGTCCACTCATGCTCCAACACTTCAGACTTTCCAGCCACAGTTAACAGATATGTCCCACTCATCATCACAGCGGAAGGCAAGACAGAAACAGCACATAGGTACCAGCATATTTCCACAATTTTCCACAAACCTCTCCGGCAAATACACAGAACATTACAGAGGTGTGGAGATAACAAATGATAAACTAAACTGCTCAGAAACCGGGGGGTATGCTCTAAGACAGCATTCGTAGCATACTGTGTTACTTGAACTGCGACTATGCTGCAATGTTCAGAGATTTCAAAAACAGTGTTTGCCTGCACTAAACCAAATCGTATGAGCCAGAAATATCCCTGGAAGCTGCAGTGCATTGCAATTTTGGATTATGCGGTGAGCATAGTTAATTGGTGAAAGCCGCATTTACTACTACACACGAAATGTGTGGTGAACATCCCTGGAAAAGAGTCATGTGCAGAATAATGAGATATTATATACCTACTCTTTTCCAGCTTTTACTTAGAGTAAATATAATCATAAAAACATATACAGTACACAGTTATACAGAATATAGATATAGAGTACATATATTGTTATAAAGAAACTGTACAGGCTATGTCTTCCAGCTTAAACCAAGTAGTACGAGACTTGGAAGAGAATCTGAAAGCCTGCATCAGACCAAGCCATGGAACTCAGTATAAATGAAGTCCCCAGACAGTATTGGGAACTCAGAGCCTGATTATCAGATAGCAGCTCAAGAACAGAGGAATTCAGATGGGAAGAACACTGTCCAATGCCAGACTAGCTGTCGCCATTGGCGTCGGCTAATGAGGATGCTAATGAATCAAATCAAAACCGTACCAATGTGTTCCAATTAATGAACACTGTTTTAGTCAGTCGTAGCAGATACTGAGGGAGAAATGACAAACCTCAAGGACAGCATTTCACAAAAGCATCTCTGAGGCGTATTGTTTTGAACCCTTGGTGTAAATGCAAACCAAAAGAGTCATTTGTTTATAGACTGTGAGAATGATGTCAGTCAGTGGCAGAAAATAGGGTATCTGGTCATTGTTGGAGTCTAAGCAAGTGCCATAAACATTTTCTTTGCTAAATTCCTTAACCATTTTAATTGATTGTCTTGTCTTGAGACAATTATGCACTAAACATACAACACAAGAATAGAGCGTGTCATACCCTCTATTCAGGGTTTCATACCCTCTATTCTTGTGTTGTATGTTTAGTGCATTATTTACTATCAACCAAATAAAAAGGAACTGATGCCAAACAGACAGTGAAGTGAAATGAGAGAGGGCTTTTCCCCCGAAGGGCAGAGTTGTACATTAGACACCAGTATACTACACCAGTATACTGAGTGCATGGCACAACCAACCGAGAAGCCTCAAGTGCAGGGTCAAATCATTGGCCCTTGGGGTGCCCTAAAAAATGTACATTCATTAGGGGTTCAAGCAGCGAAGCTGGGTGAAACCCTATTATATTTGTAGGCGTTCATTATTCCGGTTCTCCTTTGATTTATAATGGTGCCGGAAGGGATGGCTGCCGTTTACCGGGCTCCTAACCGACTGTGCTATTTTTTGTGATTTTACCCATTGTTTGTAACTTATTTTGTACATAATGTTGCTGCTACTGTCACTTAGGACCGAAAACAGCTTCTGGACATCAGAACAGAGATTACTCACCTCGAACTGGACCAAGATTTTTTCTTTAATGAGTCCGACGAGAAGGATATACTGCTTCTCCGAGACCAGGCCCAAATCCCTGACATTCGCGTGAAGAAAATATGGAAATATAGGGGGCAGAGATCGGCATGCCTTGTGAGAATCTGTCAGCGAGTGGGTAACCCGCCTCTAGCATCCGTTCTAATGGCCAACGTGCAATCACTGGAAAATTAACTGGATGATCTCTGTTCGAGACTATCCTACGGGACATTAAAAACTAATGTCTGCCCCACAAGTGGCAGTTTTTTAATTTTTAATTTTATCTTTATTTAACTAGGCAAGTCAGTTAAGAACAAGTCGGTTAACTGCCTTGTTTAGGGGCAGAACCACAGATTTTTACCTTGTCAGCTCGGGGATTCAATCTTGCAACCTTTCGGTTACTAGTCCAATGCTCTAACCACTAGGCTACCTGGCGCACCGTCGTCAAAGGCACTGCATCGCAGTGCTAGCTGTGCCACTAGAGATCCTGGTTCGAGTCCAGGCTCTGTCGCAGCCGGCCACGACCGGGAGACCCATGGGGTGTTGCGCAATTGGCCCAGTGTCGTCCGGGTTAGGGGAGGGTTTGGCTGGCAGGGATGTTCTTGCCCCATCACGCTCTAGCAACTCCTGTGGCGGGACGGGCACAATGCACGCTGATACGGTCGCCAGGTGTACGGTGTTTCCTCCGACACATTGGTGCGGCTGTGTTCCGGGTTAAGCGGGAATTGTGTCAAGAAGCAGCGCGGCTTGGCTGGGTTGTGTTTTGGAGGACGCACGGCTCTCGACCTTTGCCTCTTGAGTCCGTACAGGACTTGCAGCAATGAGACAAAACTGTAACTACCAATTGGATACCACGGAATTGGGGAGAAAAAGAGGTAACAGTTTTAAGAAATACAAAAATAAATACAAAAAACTGCAATGTCTTATGTTTCACCGAGTCAGGGCTGAAAGATGACACGGATAATATACATTTGGCTGGGTTTTCCGTGCAGCGGCAGGACAGAACAGGGGTGGGGGTGTGTGTCTATTTGTCAATAACAGCTGGTGCGCGATGTGTAATATTAGTCTCGCGTTATTGCTCACATGAGGTTGAGTACCTCATGATAAACTGTAGACCACATCTACCAAGAGAGTTTATCTATACTTTTTGTCGTCGTCTATTGACCACCACAAACCGATGCTGGCACTAAGACCGCACTCAACGAGCTGTATGGGGCCATAAGCAAATAAGAAAATGCTCATCTAGAAGCGGCGCTCCTAGTGGCCGGGGACTTTAATGCAGGCAAACTTAAATCCGTTTTACCTCATTTCTACCAGCATGTCACATGTGCAACCAGAGGGAAAAAAAACTCTAGACCACCTTTACATAGAGACGCATACAAAGCTCTCCCTCGTCCTCCATTTGGCAAATCTGACCATAATTCTATCCTCCTGATTGCTGCTTACAAGCAAAAACTAACGCAGGAAGTACCAGTGACTCGCTCAAAAGTGATCAATACAGGACTAAAATTGAATCATACTACACCGCTCTGACGCTTGTCGGATGTGACAGGGCTTGCAAACTATTACGGACTACAAAGGGAAACCCAGACACGAGCCTACCAGATGAGCGAAATGCCTTTTATGCTAACTTTCAGGCAAGTAATACTGAAGAATGAATGAGAGCACCAGCTGTTCCGAATAACTGTGTGATCACGCTATCCGTAGCCGATGTGAGCCAGACCTTTAAACAGGTCAACATTCATAAAACGGATTACCAGGACTTGTACTCAGAGCAATTGTCTTACCTTTATTTAACTAGGCAAGTCAGTTAAAAACAAAATCTTATTTACAATGACAGCCTACCCCGGCCAAACCCGGACGAAGCTGGGCCAATTGTGTGCCACCCTATGGGACTCCCAATCATGGCCAGATGTGATACAGCCTGGATTCGAACCAGAGACTGTAATGACGCCTCTTGCAATGAGATGCAGTGCCTTAGACCGCTGTGCCACTCAGGAGCCCATGCACGAACTGGCAAGTGTCTTCACTGACAGTCTGTAATACCTACATGTTTCAAGCAGACCACCATAGTCCCTGTGCCCAGGAAAGCGAAGGTAACCTGCCTAAATGATTACCGCCCCGTAGCACTCACGTCAGTAGCCATGAAGTGATTTGAAAAGCTGGTCATGGCTCACATCAACACCATCATCCTGGAAACCCTAGACCCACTCCAATTTGCATACCGCCCCAACAGATCCACAGATGATGCAATCTCTTTTGCACTACACACTGCCCTTTCACACCTGCACAAAAGGAACACCTATGTGAGAATGCTGTTAGAAATTATTTAAACACACTTTGCCGTAGGCTATTATTTACTAATTAACAAAAAATCATGTATGTCATATAAAATATATTCACCCCACCTGGTATTGTAATCAAAACTTACCAGAAAGCATGTAGTCCTTGGCTCATACAGTGTAGTAGTGTGGGCTCAATAGCATCTCATTAGTGTGCAAGATCTTGAGAATCAGCTGTACATGTGATAGAAGAATGCACTGTGCATGCAGAGGGTTGCAATTCCATTGAATTGGGGATAGTTTAACCAAAATATGCAACAAAACCTAGAATTGCCTTATGTGTATCCCACAAAAAAAAGTTCACTGTTATAAGCTAACTTTTTTGATGGATTTAAGCAAAATTCCCCATATTCCAGGGCTTTACTTCCCATGGAAAATTTCAGCAAATTTAACAGAACGTTTCCGACCCTTTGCAACCCTAGTCGGTACATAGGTCCCTCTCCTCACAAGGAACAAATGAGCCTCAACAACCCATAAGGTCCGCAATGATGGATTTTCTGCCATTTGTAATTCTTTGTTAAAACACTACTCCTCTGGCAGCGAATGACCGATTTGCGTGAAACATGATATATAGTATGTATGTGTAACGGATGTGAAATGGCTAGCTAGTTAGCGGGTACGCGCTAGTAGCGTTTCAATCAGTTACGTCACTTGCTCTGAAACCTACAAGTAGTGTTGCCCCTTGCTCTGACTGTTGTTGATGTGTGCAGAGGGTCCCTCGTTCGCGCCCGTGTCGGGGCGAGGGGACGGTTTAAAGTTATACTGTTACATATGGACCAAGGTCTCTCAACCCAATATTTTCCAGGCTAGCATCTCAAACAACATGACCAATAAATATTGATGTGGGCGTGGTCTGGCACATTAATGCATATAAATCACACACAGATATTTGTATTGTAACAAAACTTGATGTTCCAATCACTGTCTATACTCAACGTATGCAATCACATTCAGGTCAACCACACAGTGGTGCTATAACGGGCACATGTTTATATCTCTTGATCTGTTTGATGATTGATTAAATGTTGCACACATGCTCAGGGATATAAGGAACACCTAGGATAGGATAAAGGATAAAGTAATCCTTCTAACCCCCCCCCTTAAAAGATTTAGATGCACTATTGTAAAGTGGTTGTTCCACTGGATATCATAAGGTGAATGCACCCATTTGTAAGTCGCTCTGGATAAGAGCGTCTGCTAAATGACTTAAATGTAAATGTAAATGTAAATGGATATGAGTCCAGCTAACCTGTACTGTATGGTTCAGTTTGGCCACATGGTGGCGCCATTTGGCAGGAAAAACATTAATGCAAGCTCATTGGCTCATAGCAGACATATTGTTTGAGGTAGTCCTGGAAAATAGTGTGTTTAAAGATATCGGTACATAGATGCTATTTACCAAATTTGGTGCCAATCGGTCTAGCAGTTGTGGAGAAGAAGACGTTTAAAGTAGTCAACATCATTAAAATTGGTCCAAAAACCAACAGAAGCATATTGCATGATCTTTCGATGTTGAGTTCTGATATTTGGCAAGCGTGGTAAGGAGTACAGTTCATCCTAGGGAAATGTGTCAATTTTTTCCTGGTGGTGGCGCTATGGGGCCAAAGTGTGAGCCCTGGCATAGCTGTTTACAGCTATATTTATCTTTATTTTGGGAGTGCACAGCACGCACCACCGGGTACGACTGGAATCAAATCCCTGCTGAAGGGTTGTATGTTTGGCACAATGACAATGTGTAGAAAGCAAGTCTGAAAAGCAGCACCTCGTGACTGAGTTTCAACATCCCAGATGTTATTCGGTACATTGTTGCCTTTTGCTCTTTCACTCCTCAGTGATATCTCTCACACCCTGTAGCTACTGTGGTTCATCCCCCCCATAGAATATCTAGTAAATGTCAGTTGATGCTGACCCAGCTTTGTTCCCCTTCTGCATTGTCATTCTCCTAAGCATCTAAGTGAATATCCAACTGCTTGACTATTTCAGTCCATTCACAGCGTCCAGTGAATCCAACATGCTCTCAGGCAACCCCTTCTCCCCCTCCCTGGACCAAAACACTAGTCAGTGACAGAGGTGGCAGATATGATGATTCTCCTAGTGCATGTCCCTTTAAGTCAGTCAGGAAATGTAGTGGGTCAATACTTGAGTGAGAGAGATAGAGAGAGAAAGAGGTTATTAATAACTTGCTCTGTCATGGCCAAGCAGTCACGGGCTGTCTAATGTAAAAGAGCTTGTGGCTTCACTCACAGCTTCTAGGCATTCTCTCTCCCTCTTTCTTTCTCTCTCTGCTGACAAAGGGAGCCTCGAGGCATTCCTACTGCCGTGTGTGTGCGCATGCGTAATGTCTGTGACCATTCAGCATGCAAGTCACAACAGACTCCCTATGACATCTGACCTCAATGTCTAGGAGGTAATACAGATTTGAGACTGCGACTTAAAAGTGTGAGATGTAAAACAATACTATTGTGAATAACTATGATAATAACCACTGGGATGCATTTTTTATATTTTACTGAACAATGATGTGGGTTGTGATCCTGATCACATAGAAATTATGCAATTGATATAAGTTTGAAAAGTTAACAACGTATTTACTCTCTATAATGGTGACATGAGGACAACTGTAAATGCTTCCTTACATGGTGGGTCTGTCTGAGTCTGTGAGTCTCTCCAAGTGAGGACCCAGCTGACATAACAGTTGTATACTGTGCTGCAGTAATTTGGTCACATCAAGAACAGTCAATCCATTCAGCTCAAAACATAAGATTGAGCGTGATCCATATGACACACAAACACTCTCTCTCTCAAGGTCACGTAATTTCAGTTTCTTCCAGACTTAAAAACGTTTTCTGTTGGCTATCATATCTGTGTAGGTGAAGTGTATATCACAACTCATCAATACCATCAGCATTTATAAGAATTCCAGCTTACATACAGTCTCCACCAACTACCATTAATGTCTATTGTGCACCAAACTCCAACCCAGACCAAGAGCAAGAAACATTCAGGATTACAGTAGCCTATGACATGACCTATTGAGACAGCCCGGTTTCATAGAGTAGACGTTACATAGTAAACAAAAATCGGGGGCACTCAAATTAGTATGATATGTTATGTTGTGTATTGTTACATAAGACAACCTGGACTCAGGGATAGACGCGATACAGTAAAAACAAATCCGAGACACTGAAATTAGTATAATATGTTACGTTTTGTATAGTATGTATTAACTTGTGGATCCATTTAGTATGTTACAAATTCCAATTTGTACAAAATATTACGAATTTGCAATACGAATTCCAATTTGTTGTGGCTAAAGTTTAGCTAGGTGGCTAATGTTAGCTAAGCAAGGGGCTAGGCATTAAGGCTAGGGTTAGGAGTTAAGTTAACGGGTTAAGGTTAGGGGAAGGGTTAGTTAACATGCTAAGTAGTTGCAAAGTAGCTAAAAAGTAGTTGCAAAGTAGCTAAAAAGTAGTTGCAAAGTAGCTAAAAAGTAGTAAGTAGTTGCAAAGTTGTTTATTAGCTAAAATTGTCTGCGGTGAGATTCGAACACGCAACATTCGGGTTACCTGTTTTAATGGTGTTGGTAGTTTGTCTTGATTTTCTATTGTTGATTTTATTTTTTTAATCAACCGTTAGTGGTCACATGAAATTACTTATGGGCTGCTTGTAAAACCCATACAGCCAGAGATCTGACGTCATGTATGGCATGTTACTGTACGGCCACTAACCTCCAATTTAGGTGTTTATTAGGGCCCAAATCTTCCAATTTCAACAAGTATACGTGTAAGACTGTAAAGGGCTACCATATCATACTAATTTGAGTGGCCCGAATTGCCCAGATTGTTACATCTATTCTATGAGGCCAGGCTGTTACTTAAGGTAAAAACAAAAAGGTGGATGGTCGTATAACGTGAACACAGCCTGAATCTCATCACGGACAACTTCAGCATTTTGCAACTACTTACTACTTTTTAGCTACCTAGCATGTTAGCTAACCCTTCCCCTAACCCCAATCTTAACCCTTTAACTTAACTCCTAACCTTAACCCTAACCCCTAGCCTAGCTAACAGTAGCCACTTAGCTAACATTAGCATTACCCACCTAGCTAACATTAGCCACAACAAATTGGAATTCATAACATATCATATAGTGCCTTCAAAAAGTATTCATACCCCTTGACTTATTCCACATTTTGTTGTGTTGCAGCCTGAATTCAAATTGGATTAAATATATTTGTCCTCACCCATCTACACACAATACCCCATAATGACAAAGTGAAAACATGTTATTAGAAATGTTTGCAAATGTATTGAAAATTAAATATAGAAATCTCTAATTTACATAATTATTCCACAACCCTCAGTCAACAAGTTAGAATCATCTTTTGGCAGTGATTATAGCTGTGTCTTTCTGGGTAAGTCTCTAAGAGCTTTACACACCTGGATTGTACAATAATAGCACATTATTCTTTTTCAAATTCTTCAAGCTCTGTCAAGTTGGTTGTTGATCATTGCTAGCCAGCCATTTTCAAGTCTTGCCATAGATTCTCAAGCTGATTTAAGTCAAAACTGTAACTAGGCCACTCAGGAACATTCAATGTCATCTTGGTAAGCAACTCCAGTATATATTTGGCCTTGTATTTTAGGTCATTGTCCTGCTGAAATGTGAATTTTCCTCCCATTGTCTGTTGAAAAGCAGAATGAACCAGGTTTTCCTTTAGGATTTTACCTGTGCTTAGCTCTATTCCGTTTCTTTTTATCCTAAAAAACTCCCTAGTCATTGCCAATGACAAGCATACCCATAACATGATGCATCCACCACCATGCTTGGAAATATGAAGAGTGGTACTCAGTGATGTGTTGGATTTTCCCCAAACATAACACTTTGTATTCAGAAAAAAAGTTAATTTCTTTGCCTAATTTTTTATCAGTTTTACATGAGTGCGTTATTACAAACAGGATGCATGTTTTTGAATATTTTTATTCTGTAAAAGCTTCCTTCTTTTCACTCATGTAGGTTAGTACTGTGGAGTAACTTTAATGTTGTTGATCCATCCTCAGTTCACAGCCATTAAACTATGTAACTGTTTTAAAGTCACCACCATGAAATCCCTGAGTGGTTTCCTTCCTCTCCGGATGCCTGTATCTTTGTAGTAACTGGGTATATTGAAACACAATCAAAAGTGTAATTATTATCTTCACCATGCTCAAAGGGATTTTCAATTTCTATTTTTTTTTTACTACCAATAGGTACCCTTCTTTGCAAGGCATTTGAAAACCACCCTGATCTTTGTGGTTGAATCTGTGTTTGAAGTTCACTGCTCGACTAAGAGACCTTACATATAATTGTATGTGTGGGGTACAGAGATGAGGTAGTCATTCAAAACTCCTCAAGACTATTATTGCACACCGAGTGAGTCCATGCAATTTATTATGTGACTTGGTAAGTGATACATTTTTACTCCTAAACTTATTTAGGCTTGCCATAACAAAGGGATTGAATACTTATTGACTCGACATTTCAGCTTTTCATTTTTTATTAATTTGTAAAAAATGTCTAAAAGCATATTTCCACTGACATTATGGAGCAATGTGTGTAGGCCAGTGATAGAAAATCTAAATTTAATCAATTTTAAATCAGTAACACATCATTCGAATTGTAATTCGCAACACATCATATGAATTGTAATTCGTAACACATCATACGAAATGGATCCAAAAATAATATATACCCTACCAACGTAACATATCATACTAACTTGAGTGTCACGGATTTTATTTTGGGATAATACGTCTACCCCCACCCCTGAGTGCAGGTTGCGTGAAAGTTTCTGGTCATGAGGAAAAGTAGGCGCCTGCCAGCCAATTGCGCATGGTGAGAAAGAGAATGGGGATCAATACATTGCCTTCAAAGGTGAAATACGACAGTGCGTCAGAAAACATTATTTTGTAACAATACAAATTGTCATTTTAACACATGCTAAAACTATAGTGTTCACTCTACGAGTGACTCGGATAAAGTACACAGTATCCTACTTACGCCCTGGCTTTGGGGAAACCCATCGATAAGAGGACGTCCAAATTCGATCCATATTTCACAGTGCCCGATACTTTCGGCCGAAGGCTTCGCGGGATGATTTTGCTGAAGAGATCCTCTTTTGCAGCCATGATTCAGGATTCCATTGGTTTCAGACTAGATCCAGTCTACGATACTGTAGCGAGTGGTGGAGAAAGATATCTAATAGTCTACAACCGATAATTTTTGTGAGCAAGTGCGGTCGCGGGTGCTCCCTCCCCGCCCCCAGAATCTGAAATGATGTATGCTGCTGCGTTTTGAATTTAAAAAGGAAAGATACGTGCAGAGCGCACGGGATTAATTATTAATTTTCGCCTCTACTCTGTATGGGACCCATAGCAGTATCCTAAATTATAGTAGCCGAATAAGAATAGGCATACTAGCATAATAATTGACTATTCAGTATAGCTTGAGCCAAAAATAAAAGAGAATTGTAGATAGGGAGCAATATGTAATACAGAGTAACGTTAGACCCAGTCTAATATGGTACAATAAATAAATAAGTGAACTTAGGTTACTAATAAACTGCATTTGCCTAATAAATTAATAATCCATATTTATTCAATGTTCATAAAAAGACAATGTGTTACATTTATAAAATGACTCACAAACCATTACATGGCACATTAATTTCTCAACAGTCTCATCATATACCATTCATGCAGGATATCACGGGCTACAAATCTGCCCACATGAATAGAAAAATATAATGTTGTGTTATCTTAGCTCCAGATTTTACATTTGATTGATTATAATGACGTCCATTATAGATCATTTAAAATCATTCTTGGCTGTTGGTTGCAATGGTACCAGATGGGTTATATGGTACAATCACACAGAACGCTTTCCTCATCTCCACCTAGTGTCAAAGCAAAGACATGTACAACATTACCGGTAACACTGGATTTGGATAATAGAGCATACAGATGGACCCGTTTATAGATGCTCAAGTACTATCTACAAACTTTAGCTCTAACCGTAGGAAGCTGTGGTGTTTCAAGTTAAGTCAAGTTATATAACAGAGTTGCAGTTGATAGTTTGAGCATCAATGAACCATTTATGCGGGACTATCAAAATAAAGTGACCAAAGTATGACAAATAATTAAGCTCTTTTACATTGATTTCCCTGTGTACACAGTATACAGTTTTGTTTAAGATGTGAAAGTATAAGTCTTATCAGTCTTCCTACAGCACCACCACTGCTGGGCAGTTTCGCAGCTGAGCCAAACTGCAAACACAACGAATGATAAACAAAAAGTACAAAGAAACATAATAGGAAAAGATCATCTTGAAAATTGTAACTCTATACTGTACCTGTCTTGCCAGTTGCACTATCTTGAGATTACCTGGTCCCAAACAGTCTTCTGTGTACACAGACCTATAGGACAGAGATTGTTCCAGTATTAGTGGTTTCCTGTGTGAATAAAAAGTTGCCCTTAAATCTTACTATGTAAATTCATACTGTTCGTTGATGACAATCAACTCTTTAGGACCATGAGTTTTTCCTGATCAGGTCATGTGGTCAGGAAAATCTTTCTGGCTCTATGACATTTGGCGATCATGTTTTATCTTTCCAAGGTCACAGATATAAAAGCCTAATTCATGGGAGCAAAGAGATTAACTTCCTCAAATCAATGACAGACTCAAGGGATGTCACGCTTGTCTTTACCATCACAGCTCTAAGTTCTCTTCCATCAACTGGGCCAGCCTGCTCCAGTCCATTCCCTGTAGTGCAACCCTGTGGAGGACAAGAGAACCCAACCGTTACATTACCAGGTAATGCTCACTTACAGATGCACTCTCAAACATTTGTATAACTTCAGCCAGTAGTTTTGAGTGGTGCTTACGAGCCAAAAGTGGTCCCTGTTTTTTTGTGTACTCTGTCATCAAATTGTGTACTACATCATCCATTTCATATGATATGTTACATCCTGCAAATGCATATATACTTTTTAAACATTACGAATTTGTTGTGCTTAAGATCCTAGATTGGATCTTTAAGCCATATCACAGAGACAGGCAATAACTCTGTGGGGGAGGATGTAGACAGAGGTTAGAGGGGTAGACCAGTACCGGATGGCTGCTGGTTCAAATCCAATGATGTTGTGCCTTTGCTATCACACCAGGGGCACTATTGCCACTGAACCTGTGCGCCTCCAAACATCTCACACAAACCTGGCTTGATCTGCGAGCTCAGCAAAATACTTCAAGGCCTCAACCACTTCTGCTTCTCCTGAAAAAAAGAGGAGGACAGAGGGCCTAAATACGAATAGAGAACAAAAGTATTCCTTTTCATTATCATCTGATTCGTCTAGCCTACCGTTTAACATCAATGAAGTGATAATTCCATCAGTACAGGAAGAAAAACCAAAATTCACAATGGAATTGAACTCGACCTTGGTGAACATTCCTGCCTGCCAACTGAGTTTACCGTGTGTGTGTGTGTGTGTGTCTTACAGTTGAGCCAGCGCTGTCAGATAAGCTAACCAGAACGGTGGCAGGTTGCTCATGTCCATAGGAGTGTAATCCCCTGTGTACAGTCAACACACAAACATGAACATTTAAAATGTTCATTGTAAAACTCAGTTACATAATGTATACATAAATGTTCAGCTCTAGATATATGTAAGAGGATGCACAAAGATACCCACAGGTGCCTTTAAAAACACGCATGCACAATCTCCCATAAGCCTAAAGAAATAAATTACCTTTCAAAAATCATTAATTATTCATTAGACCACACAGGGGGGGCTGAGTGTCTGCGGGGTGTTCTCTCCACCCTTGTATTTGACTTATGAATTAAGGTCATCTGGTTGTCTAGGTATAAATTGAAAGTAAAAAACAAAACATGCAGACACGGCCCTCCATGGAATGAGTTTGACTCCCCTGCAGGGGTTCACAGTTGTCAAGCGTAGACTGGTAACTTATTTTTATTTATTTGGCGCATGGAAACTAGAGGCCATGAATAACTTGATCAAAAAGAATGGCATCGATTGGCACTATTATAAGCAGTCTAACTTAAACCCTCATATCCGTCGCCCGGTTTGACATAAAGACTTGAAACTTTGTATGTAGGTGTCTTTCCTCATGTTGAACAAATTTGCCTCAATGTTCATCTCTTCGCTTAGTTTGAGAAAAGATAAAGGATTGGTTAAGAGATGGCTGAGTTATTGATAAATCAGAATAAAAAAATTTACGGGTCCATTTAAATCCTTAGGGTCATCAAAGCCATTAACATGATGTACCATGTTAAGTTTGCATCGATATCTTAAAAAATATGAAACTATTAGCACTTTCTTGACTTTGTAACGCGAGTGCATAACATCATAATAAAAAATCTTCTCATAGACAAAGTCAGATTCACTCAAAATTTGCTCTTTGGACTTACAATAGTCCATAAAGAGTTTGAGAAATATATGGCAACAGTATATGCATATTAGCACATACGCTAATATGCTACAATACGCAAGAAATACTTCAAAAATCTTCTTCTAGTGAACCATAGGATCAAATGACACCAAATGTGGAATTTAGGCCCATGGTACATGTCTTAACTAGTTTGAGAAAAGCTAAGGGATTGGTCAAAAGATGGCTAAGTTATTGACAAATCAAAAATCTGATTTTATGCGTCAACATGTCCTATCAACGTCAAACTTGTCGTCGCTACCATTGATGTCCTTAAGATGAACCACACTTTATTTTAAGAATGTAAAATGTCAGAATAATAGTAGAGAGAATGATAGATAGAGAATTATTTATTTCAGCTTTTATTTCTTTCATCACATTCCCAGTGGGTCAGAAGTTTACATACACTCAATTAGTATTTGATAGCATTTCCTTTAAATGGTTTAACTTGGGTCAAACGTTTCAGCTAGCCTTCCACAAGCTTCCCACAACAAGTTGGGTGAATTTTGGCCCATTCCTCCTGACAGAGCTGGTGTAACTGAGTCATGTTTGCAGGCCTCCTTGCTCACACACGCTTTTCAGTTCTGCCCACAAATTTTCTGTAGGATTGAGGTCAGGGCTTTGTGATGGCCACTTCAATACCTTGACTTTGTTGTCCTTAAGCCATTTTTCCACAACTTTGGAAGTATGCTTGGGGTCATTGTCCATTGGGAAGACCCATTTGCGACCAAGCTTTCACTTCCTGACTGATGTCTTGAGGTGTTGCTTCAATATATCAACATAATTTTCTGTCCTCATGATGCCATCTATTCTGTGAAGTGCACCAGTTCCTCCTGCAGCAAAGCAGCCCCACAACATGATGCTGCCACCCCCATGCTTCACGGTTGGGATGGTGTTTTTCGGCTTGCAAGCCTCCCCCTTTTTCTACAAACATAACGATGGTCATTATGGCCAAACAGTTCTATTTTTGTTTCATCAAACCAGAGGACATTTCTCCAAAAAGTATGATCTTTGTTCCCATGTGCAGTTACAAACCGTAGTCTGGCTGGTTATGGCAGTTTTTGGCTTCTTCCTTGCTGAGCGGCCTTTCAGGTTATGTCGATATAGGACTCGTTTTACTGTGGATATAGATACTTTTGTACCTGTTTCCTCCAGCATCTTCACAAGGTCCTTTGCTGTTGTTCTGGGATTGATTTGCACTTTCGCACCACAGTACGTTCATCTCTAGGAGACAGAATGCGTCTCCTTCCTGATCGGTATGACGGCGCGTGGTCCCATGGTGTTTATACTTGTGTACTATTGTTTGTACAGATGAACGTGGTACCTTCAGGCATTTGGAAATTGCTCCCAAGGATGAACCAGACTTGTGGAGATCTACAATTGTTTTTCTGAAGTCTTGGCTAATTTATTTTGATTTTTCAATGATGTCAAGCAAAGAGGCACTGAGTTTGAAGGCAGGCCTTGAAATACATCCACAAGTACACCTCCAATTGACTTAAATTACATCAATTAGCCTATTAGAAGCTTCAAAATCCATGCCATCATTTTCTGGAATTTTTATTTAAAGGCACAGTCAAATTAGTGTATGTAAACTTCTGACCCACTGGAATTGTGATACAGTGAATTATAAGTGAAATAATCTGTCTGTAAACAATTGTTGGAAAAATGACTTGTGTCATGTACAAAGTAGATGTCCCAACCAACTTGCCAAAACTATAGTTTGTTAACAAGAAATTTGTGGAGTGGTTGAAAAACTAGTTTTAATGACTCCAATCTAAGTGTATGTAAACTTCTGACTTCAACTGTATATGACAAGCTCTGTTCCAGAGTGGAAGCTAAATGTGGCCTGTGTACCAAGCGTGTATCAAACTCTGAATCAGAGGTGTAGCGATCAGATCTCTGTAACTGAATATATTAGGTGCATAACCCAATCCCACATACAAAAGCCACAGTAGTGTGAGTTCAGCTGCATTCAGCTCAGAATTGTTCCAACCTCAATAGAAAAAACAGCCAGCTGCTTTTGACTTGTGGCCTGCTCTCTGTTCTAGAGATCCTCTGTGAGCGAGTTTTAATGACTCCAACCTAAGTGTATGTAAACTTCTGACTTTAAAAACACGCATGCACAAACTCCCAATAACTATTGATCAAGTGGACTTTGTTTCATGCAAAATAATGTTAATTTTAATTATGCATATGAACAATTTGAAATATCGTGATTAGTAGATCAGTATAATCACAAAATGTTGCCCTATTATGTGGTATGAATGTATTGAAAACTGGATCTTTTATTTTGGAAAATAAGAAACTGGAAGTTCTGCTGCTTGCGCACACAATCAGCATATACAATGAGTGTACAAAACATTAACAACACCTTACTAATACTGAGTTGTACCTCCCCCTTTTGCCCTCAGAACAGCCTCAATTCTTCAGGGCATGGACTCTACAAGGTGTCGAAAGCAATCCACTGGGATGCTGGCCCATGTTGACTCCAATGCTTCCCACAGTTATGTCAAGTTGGCCGGATGTCCTTTGGGTGATGGATCATTCTTGATACACACGGGAAACTGTTGGGTATGAAAAACCCAGCAGAGTTGCAGTTCTTGACACAAACCGGTGCGCCTGGCACCTACTACCATACCCTGTTCAAAGTCACTTAAATATTTTGTCTTGCCCATTCACCCTCTGAATGGCACACATACACAATCCATGTCTCAATTGTAAATATTTAACCTGTCTCCTCCCCTTCAGCTACACTGATTGAAGTGGATTTAACAAGTGACGTCAATAGTTAAAGGTTAAATTAACAACAACAAAAAATGAATCATTGCTTTCACCTGGATTCACCTGGTCAGCCTGTCCTGAAAAGAGCAGGTGTTCTTAATGTTTTGTACACTCAGTGTATATATGTATAAATACTCATATTTATATAGAAACTCAATACATTAAGTATGATTACCTGCTGCATTCCAAGATAATCAACTTACAGCACTACACTTCACTTGCGTAATCCTTGTGGTATTGAGATAAACTTGGTAATGCTTTCACTATTTGCATATAAAGATAGTTCCTACATGATAGAGTGCTTGCTTTGTTATGAGACTGATCTTGTCATTTCTGACATCCTGTGAACCCTGTTGATTGCTGCTCGCAGCTGTATTTATCATTATTGTTAGCGTTAATATACTGGCAGTCTACAGGGGCCCCACAAGGGTGCGTGCTCAGCCCCCTCCTGTACCCCTCCTTTCCTGGCCACGCACGCCTCCAACTCAATCATCAAGTTTGCAGACGACACAACAGTAGAAAGCCTGATTACCAACAATGACGAGACAGCCTACAGGGAGGAGGTGAGGGCCCTGGCAGAGTGGTGCCAGGAAAATAACCTCAATGTTAACAAAACAAAGGAGCTGATCGTGGTCTTCAGGAGACAGCACGCCCCTATCCACATCAACGGGACCACAGTGGAGAAGTTCCTTGTCGTACATATCACTGACAATCTGAAATGGTCCACCCACACAGATAGTGTGGTGAAGAAGGATGGAGATATGTTCCATTCACATTGTCCTTTCCAGGACAATTACAACAACTACAGTAACCATGCCAGCACAGTACAGCTTGGCTTGGTTTGGCTCAGCTCAGTAGTGTGAAAAGGGAGCGTTGTCTTTTTATTGCTGACCTGAACAACTCTGTCCTGAAGACCAGCAGTGACGAGGAGTTAATCCGTCTCTTCGTCACTGCCGGTCTTGGCCCTGATGGGTTTGGAAAGGTCCTACGCTAACAACTGAACAAAACAAAATAATTTGGCACATGAGTAGAGTGATCTCCAGAGTAACATGTTATTCTTCTTAAACTTTCTGTGATGTTGTAGAATTTCAGACTCTTCAGAGTGGCAGACACTATTGCACTGTTAAAGAAGAGAACGTTATAAAATTGTATAAACAAATAGGATGTAATTATTAACACAAAGGGAGTTCGAGATAGAAAAGATAAGACCAAAAAAAAGGCAAAAATCAACAAGTATATGACTTACTATGTGGTTAATCTATAAAATATAGAAGAAAAATGTAAAACAGTATTCTCTCAGGGACTTTCACAGGATACACTGTCATGAACTAGGCTCATGAGACATTTATAAGTGATATTCTTCAAGAATGAATGGGTATCATTAATTCAAATGAACAAAAATACCTAATAAATATCAGAGTGGGCCTTTAAATAGAGAGACTGTAGTGAAGACACTTACCACCTGGCAAGGAATGTTGGTATCATATTTGAGAATTAAGTTCTGCTTTGTCAAAGCAGTACTGGAAAAGAAAGCGTGCAGGGACTCAAATGAGCATTAACCATGTCAGATCTCTGAATGTTTGGCTATGAAAAGCCAACTGACATTTACTCCGGAGGTGCTGACCTGTTGCATCCTCTTCAACCACCGTGATTATTATTATTTGACCCTGCTGGTCATTTATGAACATCTTGGCCATGTACTGTTTTAATGTCAAACCAGCACAGCCATAAGAGCACTGGCCACCCCTCAGAGCCTGGTTCCTCTCTAGGTTTCTTCCTAGGTTCCTGCCTTTCTAGGGAGTTGTTCCTAGCCACCGTGCTTCCACATCTGCATTGCTTGCTGTTTTAGGTTTTAGGCTGGGTTTCTTTGTAGCACTTTGTGACATCGGCTGATGTAAAAAGGGCTTTATAAATACATTTGATTGATTGATATGAGCGGCATGTTGTAGGTTTGGCAGGGTATTCCTGTTGCTAGGCAGAATAGTGGGCAAGCCACTTGGTGTAGTCTGACAGCCCCTGTGATATCCAGCAGAGAAATACATATTGTCAACATACATCATCATCATCAAATGACTCTTTCCAATAAAGCTAACACTCTAGTCATACCACCTTCCTTCCACTATATTGTGATACTTAAATGATTTTCTATCTATTCCCATGCTCTCCAGTGGACATTTACAAATCTAATTTCATAACAACTTGAACTGAAACTTACACTATAGTAACACCATTTGTCATTCAACATATTCCGTTAACTGAGCTGGAACCCTGTGCGCAGTTTCATGCCAAACACAGGTAACTTCTCCTCATTGATAATCCACTGCTGGGTGAAAAGACAAACAGGGAGTCTTGTGACGCGAGTGTTAGTTGCTAACTGATTTGATAGACAGTACTAACAATACAGTAATAACCTGGGTGGGGGTCAATCCAGTTTTCAATTGAGAAAGTGAATTGAAATTCAAATCATGACTAGAAAATCCTTCTATAAAACAGGCAATTATTAATACATTTCACTTCCAGAAGTCACTGAATTGAAAACTGAACCCAAACATTTCCATGTTCACAGTCCTTACTGACCCAGAACCTGCTGAAGGTCCGGTCTGGGCTTGTGGCTGCAGGATAAGGAAATCTGAGAGGTAAGGCAGTGTGGCGTTGTAAAGGCTGTAGAACACCACACTGGCCAGACGCAATGCTGTCACTCCCTCCTGTGACTTCTCAAGGAAGCGAGTTATCCTAAAATACACAGAGATACCTAGGCTTTTAGGCTTTTCTGTTGGTGGCAAATGACCCATACAGTCATCAAATGTGAGTACTGTTATCAACAATATATTGGTATCAAGATGGGTTGATTTTTCCTGTTGCCTACCAGTGGGTCTCAGAGCATACCCCCACTATACCCCTTGAGCTGCTCTTCTCTCCCTCCTCTTGCTCATAGTATATGGCCAGCTCTCCATGCTAAGTCAAAGAGAGAGATACTAACATGTAAACAAGGCCAAAAAACCTACTCCACTGCGAATTTGGTTACAGTTTCTCAGAGGTGAGGTATATGTTGTTATTCACCAGAAGGAGCACATATGTTATCTTACCTTGGAGCTGAATGAAGCGGAGAACCTGAGCAATATCAAAGTTCTGGTCTGCACAGAACATATCCCCTGCAATCTGTGAGTTATCAGCCACTGCTCCTAGCCGGCCCTCGAGGGTGGTGCTGCCGTCATTCGCTACATTCTCCACAGGGAAGTTATTAGCCGTTGCCCAGCACTCAAAGTGCTTATACCTGGAATGGGAGACAAGTGTCAATACTGTTACTACATGTTACTGTACTTACTTGTCTGCATTTGTGACCAGATAGACCTCACTGCACAACTGCCACCTGGAGAGAAATGAATATTCCAAAGTTAAAGGGATTCAATAATGTATTTATGTAAACTGGGACTGAGTATAAGACATGTAGTACAGCAAAACTGTACGGGCAGTCGACAGTAATTAACTTGACTGATAACTCACTTGTTCACGTCTCCCACCAGGAATCCAGGATTTTATTTTCTCCTATCCCAGACAACAATGCATTTGGTACCCCAGTCAGCTGTCCATACAAACCTGTGACATCATTCTAGAAAAATTACAAATATAGAGTAAAGGGATGTGGGTTTGGCAGTTGTTGCACACCTTAGAAGTTTATTTACTCTTCTTAAAATAATATTCCCCCAAAATATGTTGATACTTGAATCTATTTCAGCAGGCCTATAGCATAGTGACCAGTTGCCGCTCACACCTCAGCTTGCCCTATAGACATGAAGGTGAATAGGGATAGACTTACGTAACACTCCGAGACTGACTGAACGCTGCGTCATTGAACATGCCCTTTTCTTCCTGAGAAAACTCAACTAAATCTTTGCATTATTTTGGTAGTTTGCCTACCTTGTGCGGCGGTAAGTCTGATTTCGTATTATTTAAGTGCAGTTTATGTGTTTGTGTGCATTGACCTGCTTGTGTTGTGAAATGAACCAACCACGTATGCGAACTTTGCACCCAAACCTCGCCTGCTCACATAAACAATTTACCTTCATCCGAGTTTATAGAATGGTGCTGTGGCCAGCTACCAATAAAATGCATATTATTTTCTTGGCCCTAGTCTTATTCGCTTGTAAACGACATCAAATACATTGGTTTATGCGATACAGTACAATAAACAGCAAAATTGTGTACCCATACGATTTCACGTCGAAATGTGACTGGTACATTGTAGCCTAATTCTTAAAGAGCCAGAGTCTCCGAATGCTGACCGCCTGCCGACGAGTTCCCATAAATTGCAGTAACATTAGAAAACATAGTTCATAAGTCCATATTACTTGTATATTTTTGTTTAATTAAAAATGCTAATGACAATCACACATGATGTACTAGGTTAGCTAATGATGAAATGAAAACTCAGAATGATACAACTGATGTTCATAGTGGATTCAATAAGTGAACGAACAGAAAGCGCTCAAACACTACGTTTTTCACTCAATTGTGAAGTTCCATCATTTACCAATACAAAGATCCTTTATTACAATATATATATATAATTGTAATACATATTCCACTGACAACTTTAGAAAAACAAAGTGCTGAGCCATTTCTGGAAGTGGGGACATCTGATACTAGATGTATCTGATGTAAATGTATTTTGAGACTTACACTAAGAGTTACTAAATATACTTGATACAATGAAGCGCAATTGTGTCAAAGGTAAAAAAGCTAAACAATTGTATGTACATGACAGCTGAATAGCTGCGGGGAAAATCTTTACTTATAAGAGCTAAGATGGTTTTCCGTATGTAAAATGTGACCGTTTAATGACCTATCTGCAAACTCCTTCAGACTGATTTTGTAGTGAAGTGAGAATTTTCTTCTGGTTTGAGGTCCAAAGTTCTGTCACAAGGTAATTCTACCATTCCTCCACTGAGATATTCAAATTCTATGATCTAACATCCTTCTTCTCCCCTGGCTGTCCATGCTGCCCATCACTGAGGGTCTGCTGTTGCTGCTCCAACAATGCCATTCTGTCGCATCTGGTTCCTCAGAATCTGGTTCTTGGATTTCCAGTCTTCTACCTGTGCAAAATTGGAGGGGAAAAGCAGCTCAAACAAAGTCTATTATTACAGCTGATGCATGGATTTGTGAAAAGCTATCCTATGGTTTGGTATTTTGTTTGCAAGTTACATTTTCAGCATGTTTGAGGGGTACAGTTTCAACACAGCGAGGTGCAGAACCCCTAATCTTGATCACTTTATAAGTAGTTAATAAGTTGTTGTTTGGATGCACAGTGATTCGTAGATCAGTGATGCTGCGCAGTCTGACTACAATGCGGTCAAATCTCCAACACACATTTTTTCTGTGGTTATGTGTGACTGCATACAATTAGTGTTGCAGTAAGTAGGTGAACAGGATTGATGATAGAACAAAAATCTCACTCACTAATCCTACAGCCTGATCAGCAAAATCCAAATCTGAACCTAATTTGAAAGCGTGAATGAATCATAGTAGGCTGCGTTTACACAGGCAGCCCAATTCTGATCTTTTCCCACTTATTGGTCTTTAGACCAATCAGATCTTTCTACAATAATTGGGCAACATATCAGAATTGGGCTGCCTGTGTAAACACAGCCATAGTGTCTTACCTCCTGCCTCAGTAGTTGGTTGTCCATTCTGAGCCTCTCCAGGGTGCTTAGGTCATCCCCTAGTCTGAGGTTGTTCTGCCGAAGCTCCTGGATATAGTCACAGGCTTTGGAGAGGATCCCACCTTTACTCTGGACCAAAACAGAAAGACCATGTCACCCTCTCCCATGTAGGGCCAGGATGTTTTTCCTGAGAATGTGTTCTGACAAGGAAAAACTCTAGATCCTCAATTTTATAACTAAGTTCTTTTTAGTCAGTTGACATGTTCATGAAAAACTCTTGGCAATACCCATGAGACTTGAGTGTGACCCATTTTATGGTGATACTGACCTCATTACTGATACTGACCTGCCCTGACTTGGTAGGGTCAATGTTGCAGTCTGGGATGGTCTTTGAGAGCGTGACAATCCAGTTGTTGATCTTGTCCCTGCGTCTACGTTCAACTTGGAGACAAATTACACAATAACACATTTGAGTAGGCAAGCAGGGCAACATATGATTCTGTGCTCAACGTGACATGCAAACCCAACTAGCATTTAATAGACATTTCATATGAAGTATTGTATGAGTAATTTATGATAGGTATCTAGGTCTCACCCTCGTTGTGCTGGGCTCGCCTTTTGTCATCTCTAGAAGTGCGTGGGACCTCTGATTTTCTACAAGACACAATCAGTATAGACATGAATAAACAGATATTATCATGGAAACCATTGTCATACACAGCATACATCCATATGTGCAGCTAAAACAGTAACAAGGCTAAGTAATTAAGACCCAACACAAAAAGAAACATGAATGTGCATGGGACAGTGTGACTAACTAGTATGGTAACTGTGATGATTCCCCTGGCTTCTCCAGTCCAATATCTACTGTACTGGTCAAAATGGCAGCTTACGTGTTGTAAGGTTGTGTGCGAGGTGCAATGGACCTCTGGTTGGCTCCCGTCAGCACTTCCTGGGGGGACATCATCACATACAACTGCCCTGAAACAAAGAAGTCCCTTGCTTCCTTCAATCCAAATTGGCCATATAAATGTATCAATATCAAATGTCAATCAAAATGGAAAGCCAATTGGAAATAAATGTATAACCTGATGGAGCATAGAAATGGGATCTATTCATTCTATGTGATTGAGTCTCCTTAATCTCCTCACCAGTGGGAGTGCTCTGACTTAGATGCGTATCAGATGCCTGCACCACGCTGGTTACCATGGTGCCTGGTGAAGTATCAGCGATGGTGGCAGGGTAGTAGGTGTAATGCGTCTCAGTGCCGTCCCCTTCCAACCCCTCGGACTGAGAGAACACAGCCTACAGTAAGAGGACACCTTTGTCAGTGTTGAATAACAATCAGAACTGTACACAGTGAGGAATAGAAGTAGAGGAGTAGAGAATCTGTATTATCCCAGATTAAAAACAATGCTGTTTGATTTACAGAATCTGATTGAATACTACTAGCCTGGCGGACAAAACTGGTTAAAATGTATGTGATTACAACCAGAAACAGGTTGAAATGACTCATTTTGGCATCATTTCAAACCAGTGTTTCCCACTGGGAGAGCCCCAAGTCCTGCTCGTATAAATTTTCACCTGGGTCATAGGCTGTGTGGCTGCAGGAAATCCAGTGAGCACACTGACTGCTGTGGCTCCATCACTTTGAGCCTCCAACTGTCCATCAGACACCTGGATGACTCTGTATGTCACCTTCAGCAAAAGAAACACAGGTTTGCTGAGCGAAACATCAAATCGGTAATTAGTAATGACAGAAGACTGAGCCTCAGAAAACTGTGGATGGGCATTGGCTGGGCTCAGACCTCTAGCTCAGAAACTTCAGCTAGATCTAGTGAGCCCTGTAGAGTATGTTCTCCCTAACTGTACCTGCCCAGCGGGAGGGTAGTACAGCTCCCCTACCTGCCCCCCAGCTCCCTCCGTCTTGAATAGATACTTTATGGGATGCTCTGAGGAGAAGGTGGCGGCAGACTGAATGGTGGCGATGGCAGCTGATGGGTCATCAGCTGTAGCCACTGCACCTGAAAGAGCAAAAATCTCTATAATATAAGAAAGAAACTACCATGGGTGTCTTCTGATGTTTTGAGGGGCATTAATTCCTTTCCACATGACGTTACCTTCTTCAATGACATGTGAACTTTCATCCGGGTCTGGGCTTTTCTGTTGACTACATAACAAAATGAGAAGAACAATGATAATATACGGTAACACACCGCTCTTTCAACTTTTACTAGAATATGATCATCCAGCCCAACACTCAAATTCATTACAACAAATCATGTGGAAGTAGCTTTGGTTAAAAATGGATGATGGTTAAATACATTTATTGTTAACTCACCCCTTCATTTTCACAGTGTCAACTGGAAAGAGAATCTCCTTCATTCACCCGGGAGATAAACAGGCTTGAGGAAAATGGACACGTTGGTTATTTTTGGGGGGAAACAATCTAGGCTACAGAAACCCAATCACAAACCTGAAACATCTGATTTCCAAACATTGGTACAGGCTCTGCGTGTATTCAACTAGAATATAGAAAGCCTTCAAGGAACAAGCTATACTGTGTGTTTAATTGAAGTGATAACAGTACTCTTTAGGCCCCTTCAGTAGTTAGTCAACGTTACACACTACAATGTAGCCGCAAGCGTAGAACCTCATTCAGCAAATAACTAGCGAACATTACCCTGTAACTTTAGCAGATGCATTATATTGCTGAAGACGTCAGGCAAACAGCTGCAACGAAATATCAAAATTCTAAATGGCGAATCCAGCTTTCTAAAGTAGTAAGTTAACTAACCATACACTAACACATACCGATGTTTACTTGTTGTATAAATGAAGAATATGGAGCTAGCATTAGCATTAAGCTGCATTATTCCAGCGGTTCCTTCAAGCTGCGACGGGTCAGTTCAACAAAGCATCTTTGCTATAACTAATGTTGTGATTTAACGTAAACTAGCTATTTAGCCAGTAATAATGCCAAGCAAATGTCCAATATGTGGTATTTGTACAACACTGCTTGAAACATCGAAGAAAATAGCTACATACAAGATCGGAAAATTGTAGCTACTTACCGTGCAATTGGCCCCTCCCCAGTTGTTTGTCAACATTACTGGCTGTCTGCGCCAATGACTGAATGGTCTGCGCATGTACCAAATTTTCGGTGCGCTTAATTTACACCGTATGGCGCGCTCAATAGCAGATTTGGCCTGTTTACCATTGCACTGCTCATCTAAATTGTGCCGGGTAAGATAAATCAAACGGATCTAGAGTTGTGGCTAACTTTACCGGGCTTCATCAACTGTGCAGATCTAGGATCAGCATTTTAACCACACCACTGGTATAAATCAAGAGATACAATATAAAACCGATTCTGAATCTGGTACCGTGGGCAAGTACATTAAAAGTTATTTTGGCCCTAAGGGGTTCACTGTTTCACTACTTTGTAGGTCTATCAGGCAGACAGTTATGTGAAAGTTAATCTAAATTCCCAAATTAATGATGCCTGCATGCACCGTAACTCTGCCTTGTTTTGTTGTAGTCTCTATTTTCCCGCTCAATACCCAACGAATTGCTACAGTGAGGAAAAAGTGACTGGCTGGACAGCGCCCGAGGTTCGAACCCATTTACAAAGTTATAGAATATGGAATGCCGTTTGGGGCTTTACGTGTCAAACAAGATACACATCAAATAACACTATTCTATAATAGAATGTCGTGTGTGATGAATTTGCACGTGCAAGCCAAGCGCCACTACTACTATCAGTAGCATTGTCAAAGCTGTATAACAAAAGTCTGCAAACAAGCACACACTGGTCAAGAACGATGTGTTTACAATACCGCGTTGGTAATAAGGCGTTATTTGACCGCAACTTCTGGGGTAGCTAGCTTTAGCTTGGTACCTAGCTAGCACCAGCCTGAAAACAATGACCAGTAGAAACTGCAGTAATTTTCATTATTCTTAACAAGTATTTAGGAATCCTTGTGAGTAAGTATTTGCTAGGTAGCCACTTGTTCGCCTATTGGAATTGAGCATCAGTTCATGAAAATAAATAGCTAGCCAGCTACCTAACCCTGTTGCCCAAAGCTAACGCTATAAGCAGCCAGCTAGCTTCACCCTTGCTAGTGACGCTCGACAGGACCGGGTTATGTGTTGTGAAGCTAGAAACAATACGGATTAGGCACAACAGTGGAATTTGCGGTTGCCATATTTAGAATAGACGTTAAACAAGGTTGGAATGTGAAGCAATGCAATGGGGTATCAGTCTACTGAGTGACACGCACAGAACATAACTGTTAAGAGTTTACGCAAATATTAGCGTTGTAGCTCTTATCACGGGATTGTGACTGTGTGAAATCACCTCACCAGTCAGCCTATTGTGTGTATTGACATTCATATTGCACTGTACAGCTTTACCTAAGGATTGGGGATCAATGAAACGGGGTATCAGTGTACTCAATACCCAATATATGTTTTTCCCAACGTCTTCCTCAGAGTTATCAGACTCCAAAACATCCACGCAGTATTGTTTTTCCTTGGGAATAGTGTTCAATACATATAGGTTGACAACAAATGTGTCTCAATTCACAGTTGTTCCAGAGTCCCGCAATAATAGACAGGTCAAATAGTGCTGTTTGATTACAAATAGTGAAATCATGCCATAATGGAATAGATCATACTAAACGAGGTTGGAATGTTCTTATATGAATTCAACAAAAGACAATTTGTTATTTTGACAAAAATATTTTGAAATCACACTGGACGTATTAGACTTTAGAATTGCATTGGGGGCATACTTATTTCACTATAAAGCCTTACCTATGGATTGTGGATCAATGACATGGGGTATCAGTCTACACACAGAGAACATTAGTGTCGTAGCTTTTATTGCGGGACTCTGACACCACTGTTAATTGAGCCACATTTATTGTACCAGTCAACCTACTATATATATTGAACATTATTCCAGAGGAAAAACAATACTGTGTGAATGTTTTGGAGCCTGATAACGCTGAGGACTTTGGGTAAGGCTGTACAGTACAATATCAATGTCAATACGCACAATGGGCTGACTGGGAGGTGATTTCCCACAGTCAAAGTCCAGCAATAAGAGCTACGGCGCTAATATTTGCATAAACTCTTCACAGTTGTGTTCTGTAGGTGTCACCGAGTAGACTAATACACCACTTCATTGCTCCACATTCCAACCTTGTTTAACATTAAGTATGGCATGATTCCACCAATTGTAACCTTATGCATCCCTTTCAAACAGGGACTTTTAGTTTGAAGGCGAAACGCAAATTACAATATTGTGGTTAATCCTTATTGTGGCTAACTTCACAACCTCTTTCCGGTCAAGCGATACTAGCCAGATGAAGCTAGCTGGTTGCTTATAACGTTAGTTTTGGACAACAGGGTTAAGTAGCTGGCTAGCTAGTTATTTCAATAGGAGAACAACAAATGGCTACCTAGCTAATACTTACTCGCATGGATTCCTAAATCATTGCTACGAATATTGAAAATGACTGCAGTTTCCACTGGTCATTGTTTTCAGGCTGGTTGCATTGGTGCTAGCTAGATATCCCAGAAGTTGCTAATAACATATTTGCAAACATTTTAGATCCTGATCTCATTTCAAATGCTCACACAGACGTTCCATTGAACGTGTCGAAAGTAACCACTGAGCTATGCCGCCGCAGTATTTTGTGTGGGAAATTCGTTTCTTACCCAAATAAGCATCTTATATGCTCCAGGCGGTCAGCTGACCTGTTGTTGGGGTAGGTAGTGCATTTAGGAGAGGATCTTCCATAGTGACATGAATACCACAGGCCATAGCAGGATGTGAGCTTGATGCAACATCAACCCCATGGTAGAGCAAGCTTTGATGTGTTCTGGGGAGAGGAAGGTTATTGTGTTCATTTACATGTACAAAGTCATCCACTTGAGGAATATTGTCAGGATGAGTTCTCTGCAGCAGTGGGCCTAATCTTTGTTCCTTTTACAATGACGATTTTAGCATGTAAATCTTGGTGGGGCAAAAAAAAAAAAAACATAGTCGCATGCCAGCAAAGCCACAACACAACACTAAACAGTACATTATTTGGACTATAACGTTGACAAACGGTGCCCACAAACTGTTAGAGCTTACATAAAGCTGTCCTAACAGTTGAGTCCCAATACTAGTCCCAACATCTTAGTACTGTTACATCGGGCTATCAGCGGAACCTTGTCTGGTAGCGAAACAGTTCATTTAGCCTCATTTACTGCCTTTAAAAAAACATAGCTGATATGGCTGTCTTGCTTTAACAAATCTGATTTCTACTGACAATTACAAACTATGGCATTAAGGGAGGATGAGCGGATAAGAGACAATCCGTAATTTCGATTAAGACAATAATGAGCGAGCTAGGACGGACATAGTCAATATAACTACTTGTTCAGCACTTTTGAAGTGTACAGCGACAGAATTCAGAACATTGGCCGTTCTTACAGTATTCTCCCTGTACACCAAGTCAGAACTGTAGGATAAATAAAGGCAGACAATGAAAGCTCTTACAATATTCAATGATGACATTTCTCTAAAACAGACTATAGTCTACATGTGCACCCCCAAGTCAGAACAGTAGGCTAAGTTAAGAGGGGGGAAAGGACAAAATTAGTAGGGTGAGGCACATTGGTAACTAACAGCTTACTACACAACATACACTTAGTATTACTTTCTTGGCTACAGTATACATATCTCCCTGGCATATTGGAAAACTTGGAACTTGGAAAAAACATGGTTGAACCATGACGTTAGTGATCTTCAGGTCGGAGATTTAGATAGAGGCCCAAGTTCCCGACTTGGAATTCCGAGTTGGATGACAGTTCAAAACATATTTTCCCAGTCAGAGTTCATTTTTTGCAGAGTTCCCACTTGTCTTGAACTTACTGAAGTTGGACATTTCCCAGTTCCGAGTTTCCAGTTGTTTTGAAAGCAGCAGAAGTCATGCTAGATTGACAGCATGGCCAATGTTGAATGTTTATCCTTTTAAACTTGGAAATGAGACCCTTAAACCCAGACTTGGACCACACATTCACTCCACTGAATAGCAGGCTAGGGTTGCTTTGCAATGTTTGCAGTTAGCCACTAATTCCATCCAAACCACTTAGTGTTGAATTTGCAATTTCCGACTTGTTGTGTAATGTTTATCTTAAATGGTCGATTAGCACCGATACGTCTTATCTATAATTTATCTTCATATGAAAAGGATTTGCCAGTAGATTGTCAACTTGATTCATGATGATGACTGCTAGCTTGCTAGCAAATTTGAAAGTATGATGTTGACATGATCAGTACAATCAAAGCTACTGTGTCAAAGCTACTGATATAACGTGATTTGATGTCATTTTATCTGTGGCCTTCTTGGATGGGTATTTACAATGTAACACTTTGGCAGCACCCAAGGGGCTTGCATTTTTGAGCTCTCCCCTTAGATTTAGCTGTGATGTGGTTTCCCCATGAGTGACAGAACACTGAGCCAATCATGGCGCAACTAGAGAACATTACCAACCCCTACTCTCCGTATTTTCCGCTGGCTGCCCCACCACCACAGAAAGCACTGAGCTAGGCTGAAACACCTGCATTTTGGAGCTGCCTTACTCAAGAAAGAAAAAAAGAGACCATCTTTGTATGCAGCTTTATTAACTCAGTGATTATTATTCTTTTTTTTTTTTTACATTGTTTGCAAACTGATATGTGACACGTATTAATGCTAAAATAACATGCCAAACAGGACCATTTTTTTTTTTTTTTAAAGCTAAACATCCCTGAATGATGTGTCACAGCTGTCCTGTTATGTGGTGAACATTTGTATTTTTCCACTCAGCTAACACCATTTGTTTTTATTCACCTAATTTCATCAAACTTTTAGGGCTGCATTGCAACTTTCCCCAGTCATATGTGCCTTTTGACAATACAACAGGACCCCGTTCTCTGTGGTGAGGATGTCACAATTAAAGGGCACGGACCGGGGACATGCTGGGTACTCGCAATTCAACCTGAGGCTGTTGTCTTCACTGATACAGGCAATACATTTTCCAAAATCCCATTTCTTCTTTGCTGAACAGGTGACTGAAAGTACAGACAAACGAAAACTTATAATATCGCTTCATTTGGTTTGGTAAGATAAAGGGACATTTCACTCATAAATGGAAGTTTGTCAGATGTTTTAGACTTCAAAAGTATGCTAATGTGGAGATACAGTACATATGTCAACACCCCAGCCATCTGTTCTGTGGATCAATATATATGCCTCAGTCCCAAAGGAATGGAAAGATGAACACCATCTAATTCCATGGTTTTATTCAGTGCTTATATATTTTCCATTAATTTATGGTGGAGGTATATACCTGGATCTACACTCAACCATTGTCGAGGGACATGGTTTTATCTTGACATTAGACTACTTTGGAGGTCTGAAAACGTCTGACAAACTTTGATTTGAAGGTGTAATGTCCCTTTAAGTGAATGTACCACAAATAGTCCTTCATCACGTTACTTGTGATAGTGTGCATTTGAAAGCCTGACATTTCTAATAGCCCCCACCCACATAGGTATAAATGTGATGCAAAGAGATAAAGTATGTATGTATCTTTATATGAAATAATGTCTTTTTATGAATTTAAGAAAACATGAGACAAAGTCCAACATGCATCTAGCGAGGTAATTCAATCAGTGGACAGATTGGATTAGAGGGATTCTCCTGATTTATGAGCTTTTGTGTGTGCAGCCCTGATCTGGAGCTTGCTAGCTTACTCACCCAGAAACAGGAAGAGAAGTGTTGTGGAAAAGAGGAACATTTTTCCGACACCCCGGTGTCGCTCTGTGGGAGATAAAACACACTGGTTCTGTGTTCAAAAATCCTTAATAAACCTCCCATTTGCATTCTAGTTGTACTGGTGCATGTTTTGTTATTGAAAAGTGGAAACCCCACACCCTTGAGCCTGCTACATTGTGTTAATCTTTTTGCAGGCAGTGGTGTTCTTTAAATGAATGTATTTATATTTTGAGAAGGCAACTACATTTTGAAAATAGATTTACTGTTTTGTCTTGTGGACTTGAAAATCAACCGCATTGTTCCAAAAAATCTCGAGCTTTTGGTTAGAATACAGTTGATTTCCTTCTACCCTTAAAATCAGTAACCACTGAATTGGGTGTGATATTTGTATCCATTGATCTTGAAATCGTCCAAGAATTCCTGCCATTGTTTATCTAATTGGGATTGAATAGACAGGAAGTCACGAGACACTAGAAACTATAAAATATGTTGTTAAAAAACTACCAGAGCTGGGAAGCTTGTTGGCAGTAAATATCTCCATGGTTTTCCCCCATTTTAGGATTTACAAATGGAAATAGATATCCATGAGTTGTATTTATTACCTGTACAGCATCTCTGAAAAGCATGTTTCCCATAATATGATGCCAAAGAGTACGTTTGAACATTTTGTATTGTCTTGAATTTGGTTGGAGTGTTTCCAAGAGTTCCTCCATTCAGCCAGTTTAAATCCATGCTATATTTCAGGTGGGAAATGTATTGTCTTACCGTTGTCACTGACTGTATTTCAGGGTTGTCTTCGATGTTCTAGCTTCAGCAATGCAATACGTACAGTATATTGTAATATAAGAGCCCAGATATCTGAGAGTTGTAGGCTGGGCAGGGCACAAATGAAGAGAGCAAGAGGAAGAATGAGTTGGAAGGGGGTTTAAAGAGCTACTGTCCAATCAAGTGGGCTTCTTATCTTCTCTGAGCAAAAAACAGGATGTATTGACATCTGAAGTAGAGTGTGATTGGCTTCTTATCTTCTCTGAGCAAAAAACAGGATGTATTGACATCTGAAGTAGAGTGTGATTGAATACTCTTTCTTGATATCAAATCAATATGTACACTTGCCAACCCATAACAAGGATGTCTTTAATTTCCCGTTGCTAAGTCATAAGTCTTGCTGCTCTTCAAAAGTAATGTTTTTCACAGCATACTCATATGTTTATAATTCTCATGTTTTGATATTTGTTAATATACTGTATTTAGTGAGCTGTGCTGTCAACAACAGCGCTCTATAGTATCTGTTATCTAAATTGTTCTTTTACTCTTAATCTAAATGGATTTGTGAGATGTTTTCGACTACTGCTTTGTCCACACCATTATCTTAACACGTTATTGTCATAATGCATTAGGAGATATTCATAATGGAGATTAAAGCCAGGACTCATTATGGGTATGATCAGGACAGGACACATCCCCTTGTAAATTGTTTGTTGTTGGGATTTAGAGTGGATTTCCTGGAAACCATTCCCTGATGAGAAATAAAAGAGAACCACGCCTTGATTATTACTACAGGGGGCCCATGATGATTACAGATGGAGGAAGAAAAAAGCTGAGAACCAAAAGCTTTGAGCAAAATTGAGAGAACATTTGCACACCTTCGTACAGTTGGCAACACCGATTAACAGCACGTTGCAGCTTAACAAATACAATCATTTGTTCCAGAAGGTATAGTTTTTTTTTCCCTTTGATGTGGTCTAGAACAGTGCTTCGCAACCTTTTTTTTGTTTATTGTACCCCCAATCACATATTGCTCTACTCATAAGTCTTCCCAAGTACCCCCTGGGGATAGGCCATGTACCCCTATGGGTACTAGTACCCCAGGAGGAGTATTACATAAAGCCTTTCAATATTCACCTTGTCTTCTGAGCCTACACCTTGGAACTAATTTCTTGCCACAGTGTGACAAAACTTTCTGGGAAAAATGCTCAAGAATAGAGTTTTACTAAAAAAACTTTTATTCCAGTTACATAGTTTACTTTAGTGCTTGAAGGATGTCTCAGCGGTTGCAGGTGTGACCTCTGTGAATGTAATTGTCTTCTTGCATCTGCAGAGGGGCATATACAATGATAGATATATGTAAGGAATGAGCGCTTTTAACTGAACAGTAGGTAAACTGTCACGATCGTCTATGGGTGAGAGAGAGGACCAAGGCGCAGCGTGTGCAAAATACATTCTCTTGTATTTAGAGAAAGGAAAAACACGAAACGAACACTGAATACAAACTAAACAAAACAACAAACGACCGTGAAGCTAAATGACGTAAGTGCAATGACAAGCAACAAACGTTCAACATAGACAATTACCCACAAAACCCCAATGCCTATGACTGCCTTAAATATGGCTCTCAGAGACAATGAACCACAGCTGCCTCTAATTGAGAACCAATCTAGGCAGCCATAGACATAACTAGACAACTACACTAGACACTGCCCCATACACATACAACACCCCTAGACAGTACAAAAACACATACATTCCCCATGTCACACCCTGACCTAACTAAAAAACAAAGAATACTAAGGGCAGGGCTTGACAGTACCCCCCCCCCCCCCCCAAAGGTGCGGACTCCGACCGCACAACCTGACATAGAAAGGGGAGGGTCCGGGGTGGGCCCCATCATGGCGGCGGCTTGGGTGCGGGACGTGGCCCCCACTCCACCATTGTCAATACCCGCTTTGGTAGCCTCCTCCAAATGGCCACCTCCAAATTAACCCCACTGGATTAAGGGGCAGCTCCGGACTGAGGGGCAGCACCGGACTGGATGGCTGATTCTGGCTGGCTGGCGGATCCTGGCTGGCTGCCGGATCCTGGCTGGCTGCCGGATCCTGGCTGGCTGGCGGGCGGCTCTGGCTTGCGGGCGGCTCTGGCTGATCCTGGCTGGCGGGCGGCTTTGGCTGATCCTGGCTGGCGGGCGGCTCTGGCTGATCCTGGCTGGCGGGCGGCTCTGGCTGATCCTGGCTGGCGGGCGGCTCTGGCTGATCCTGGCTGGCGGGCGGCTCTGGCGGCTCCTGGCTGGCGGGCGGCTCTGACGGCTCCTGGCTGGAGGGTGGCTCTGGCGGCTCCTGGCTGGCGGGCGGCTCCTGGCTGGCGGGCGGCTCTGGCGGCTCCTGGCTGGCGGGCGGCTCTGGCGGCTCCTGGCTGCCGGGCGGCTTTGCAGACTCAGTACAGACGGGCGGCTTTGAAGGCTCAATACAGACGGACAGTTCAGACGGCGTTGGGCAGACGGGCAGTTCAGGCGCCGCTGGGCAGACGGGCAGTTCAGGCGCCGCTGGGCAGACGGGCAGTTCAGGCGCCGCTGGGCAGACGGGCAGTTCAGGCGCCGCTGGGCAGACGGGCAGTTCAGGCGCCGCTGGGCAGACGGGCAGTTCAGGCGCCGCTGGGCAGACGGGCAGTTCAGGCGCCGCTGGGCAGACGGCAGACTCTGGCCGGCTGAGACGCACTGTAGCCCTGGTGCGTGGTACCGGAACTGGAGGTACCGGGCTAAGGACACGCACCATCAGGCTAGTGCGGGGAACAGCAACAGGGCACACTGGACTCTCAAGGCGTACTATAGGCCTGATGCGTGGTACCGGCACTGGTGGTACCGGGCTGAGGGCACGCACATCAGGGCGAGTACGGGGAGAAGGAACAGTGCGTACAGGGCTCTGGAGACGCACAGGAGGCTTGATGCGTGGTGCCGGAACTGGAGGCACTGGGCTGGAGACACGCACCACAGGGAGAGTGTGTGGAGGAGGAACAGGGCTCTGGAGACGCACAGGAAACCTGGTGCGTGGTGTAGGCACTGGTGGTACTGGGCTGGGGCGGGGAGGTGGCGCCGGAAATACCGGACCGTGCAGGCGTACTGGCTCCCTTGAGCACTGAGCCTGCCCAACCTTACCTGGTTGTATGCTCCCCGTAGCCCGACCAGTGCGGGGAGGTGGAATAACCCGCACCGGGCTATGTAGGCGAACCGGGGACACCATGCGTAAGGCTTGTGCCATGTAAACCGTCCCGAGGAGACGCACTGGTGGCCAGATGCGTTGGGCCGGCTTCATGACATCGGGCTCAATCCTCAATCTAGCCCTGCCAGTGCGGGGAGGTGGAATAACCCGCACCGGGCTATGAACACGTACAGGAGACACCATGCGCTCTACTGCGTAACACGGTGTCTGCCCGTACTCTCACTCTCCACGGTAAGTGCGCAGGTCTCCTACCTGACTTCGCCACACTCCCTTTTAGCCCCCCCAAGAAATTTTTGGGTTGTACTCGCGGGCTTCCAGCCTTGCTTCCGTGCTGCCTCCTCATATCGCCGCCTCTCTGCTTTCGCTGCCTCCAGCTCAGCTTTGGGGCGGCGATATTCTCCTGGTTGAGCCCAAGGTCCCTTACCATCCAATTCGTCCTCCCATGTCCAGAAAACCTGTGTAGGTGGGTCCTGTTGCAGTTTCACACGCCGCTTGGTCCGATTCTGGTGGGTAATTCTGTCACGATCGTCTATGGGTGAGAGAGAGGACCAAGGCGCAGCATGTGCAAAATACATTCTCTTTTATTTAGAGAAAGGAAAAACACGAAACGAACACTGAATACAAACTAAACAAAACAACAAACGACCGTGAAGCTAAATGACGTAAGTGCAATGACAAGCAACAAACGTTCAACATAGACAATTACCCACAAAACCCCAATGCCTATGACTGCCTTAAATATGGCTCTCAGAGACAATGAACCACAGCTGCCTCTAATTGAGAACCAATCTAGGCAGCCATAGACATAACTAGACAACTACACTAGACACTGCCCCATACACATACAACACCCCTAGACAGTACAAAAACACATACATTCCCCATGTCACACCCTGACCTAACTAAAAAACATTAAGAAAACAAAGAATACTAAGGCCAGGGCGTGACATAAACGAAATGAAGGAATATTGACTCAGTTCAATAAAATCATTTAAATTACATGTATAGAGTATACATGTATAGTATATGGGTCAGTTATAAAAAATGACCAATAATTTGAGATTTAAAACAGCTCATTAGTTTGTAACCCCAACTTGCAAGGGAGACATGTTCTTTCTCAACCTGGTCACCTGAATAGAGCCATACGACACATCAGTCTCAGTAAATGAACACAAGTTAGCCAAATATTACTAAAAATAAGAGGGGAAATACTTTTTGGGGATGGTTAGACAAACTAGCATCGCTGGTTGGAGCTCTTGACCACCGTTGGCTTTAGATTCTGTACTGGGAGCTCCTGTATGATGTCCAGGGTGTGGTTGAAAGTTAGGAATAATGATGGGAACTTTTGGGAGAAAAAAAACATTGGGCACAATTATTTAAACGCTCTAATCAGAAGTGTAATTTCAGTTTTGCTGACTGAAGGACATTCTACACATAATAGAGTAGGGATATTGAGAGGACAGACCCTGGGAGACAAGAAGCAAGTACAGGGAGTGAAAATGTAATGAATAATGGACATGAAACAAAAGAAGGACAGCGTCTGACAAGGGAAACATAACAACAATAATCCTGACACAGGGATGAAACCGAGGAATAGACAGATATAGGGTAGGGAATCAAAAACGTGCAGGAGTCCAGGTGAGTCCAATGAAGCGCTTATGCGTGTAATGATGGTAACACGCGTGTGTAATGATGGGCAGCCTGGCGCCCTCGAGCACCAGAGAGGGGGAGAGGGAGCAGATGTGACAGTATCCCCCCCTCTAGGGGCGCCACCCGGCGTCCCACCTGGGCAAGCCTGACGAGCCGGCCGAGGCGTGGGAGCCCCGACGAGCTGGCCGAGGCGTGGGAGACCGACGAGCCGGCTGAGGCATGACTTGGGGTGGGAGTCTGCCGAGGCAAGGAAAACGTGAAGGAGTCCAGGTAAGTCCAATGAAGAAGCTGATGCGCGTAACTATGGTGACAGGTGTGCGTAATGATGGGCCACCATGGGCCGCCCTCGAGCCCCAGAGAGGGGGAGCGGGAGCAGGTATAACAGTATCCCCCCTCTAGGGGCGCCACCTTGCGTCCCACCTGGGTAAGCCCGACGGGCCGGATGAGGCGTGGGAGCCGGATGAGGCGTGGGAGCCCGACGAGCCGGATGAGGCGTGGGAGCCCGACGAGCCGGATGAGGCGTGGGAGCCCGACGAGCCGGATGAGGCGTGGGAGCCCGACGAGCCGGCTGAGGCATGACGTGGGGGGGGGAGCTAGCCAAGGCAATGAAACCACTGAAGCCAGCTGAGGTACCACCAGTTCCTTCGGCAGCGGCACCCGGACCCGACGTCACCAACCAAAACAAAAAACAAACTCCCTGATGCTTCCAATATTGATGTCAGAATTCTGAGAGGACAGACGCTGGGAGACGAGAAGCAAGTACAGGGAGTGATCATTTGAATGAATAATGGACATGAAACGAAACAAGGACCGCATCTGGACAAGGGAAACATAACAACAATTATCGTGACACAGGGATGAAACTGAGGAATAGACAGATATAGGGGAGGCAATCAAAAACTAAGCAAAAAAAGAAACATCCTCTCACTGTCAACTGCGTTTATTTTCAGCAAACTTAACATGTGTAAATATTTGTATGAACATAAGATTCAACAACTGAGACATAAACTGAAGAAGTTCCACAGACATGTGACTAAGAAAAATTGAATAATGTGTCCCTGAACAAAGGGGGGGTCAAAATCAAAAGTAACAGTCAGTATCTGGTGTGGCCACCAGCTGCATTAAGTACTGCAGTGCATCTCCTCCTCATGGACTGCACCAGATTTGCCAGTTCTTGCTCTGAGATGTTACCCCACTCTTCCACCAAGGCACCTGCAAGTTCCCAGACATTTCAGGGGAATGGCTCTAGCCCTCACCCTCCGATCCAACAGATTCCTGATGTGCTCAATGGGATTGAGATCCGGGCTCTTCGCTGCCCATGGCAGAACACTGACATTCCTGTCTTGCAGGAAATCACGCACAGAACGAGCAGTATGGCTGGTGGCATTGTCATGCTGGAGGCTCATGTCAGGATGAGCCTGCAGGAAGGGTACCACATGAGGGAGGAGGATATCTTCCCTGTAACGCACAGCGTTGAGATTGCCTGCAATGACAACAAGCTCAGTCCGATGATGCTGTGACACACCGCCCCAGACCATGACGGACCACTCACCTCCAAATCGATCCCGCTCCAGAGTACAGGCCTCGGTGTAAGGCTCATTCCTTCGACGATAAACGTGAATTCGACCATCACCACTGGTGAGACAAAACCGCGACTCGTCAGTGAAGAGCACCTTTTGCCAGTCTTGTCTGGTCCAGCGACGGTGGGTTTGTGCCCATAGGCGACGTTGTTGCCGGTGATGTCTGGTGAGGACCTGCCTTACAACAGGCCTACAAGCCCTCAGTCCAGTCTCTCTTAGTGTATTGCGGACAGTCTGAGCACTGATGGAGGGATTGTGCGTTTCTGGTGTAACTCGGGCAGTTGTTGTTGCCATCCTGTACCTGTGCCGCAGGTGTGCTGTTCGGATGTCCCGATCACGTGCAGGTGTTGTTACACGTGGTCTGCCACTGCGAGGACGATCAGCTCTCCGTTCTTTCTCCCTGTAGCGCTGTCTTAGGTGTCTCACAGTACAGACATTGCTATTTATTTCCCTGGCCACATCTGCAGTCCTCATGCCTCCTTGCAGCATGCCCAAGGCACGTTCACGCAGATGAGCAAGGACCCTGGGCATCTTTCTTTTGGTGTTTTTCAGTAGAAAGGCCTCTTTAGTGTCCTAAGTTTTCAGAACTGTGACCTTAATTGCCTCCCGTCTGTAAGCTGTTAGTGTCTTAATGACCGTTCCACAGGTGCATGTTCATTAATTGTTTGTGGTTCATTGAACAAGCATGGGAAACAGTGTTTAAACCCTTTACAATGAAGATCTGTGAAGTTATTTGGATATTTACGAATTATCTTTGAAGACAGGGTCCTGAAAAAGGGACATTTCTTTTTTTGCAGAGTTTACATGGAAAAGGTCACAGGTAACACTATAAATGTATGTTATCACAAAAGAATCACCCTCCACAAAGAGCCTGGGTCTGGGACAAACCCAGACAGCATTTTCAAATCCACTATAATCATATTGGTGGTCAGCTCCTTTCCATGATATCTGGGAAAGCAAAGTTTGATTTTGACAAGTGCTTGTAATAATCAGATTAATGAATACTAAAAAGACCAGATATGTTTTTTTACTGCTACTGATCCAAGCTTAGGTAGAAATTAGAAGTGAAATAACCTATATATAGGTATAATGAAACCAAGTCATTTGAGTCAATTCCAAAATAAAATGTTGGATTGCCATTAATGACCTGATTGAAATAATACACTGATTGAAAGAATGCTTCTGTGAATGCAATTCTGTCATACATTCTTACTGAGACTGGAATTTCAGCGCGACTCTGTGTCTCAAAGAGTTACTGTTGCAGTCCACCTCTGGCTTCACCTGGATACTGAGCGTTGTGCTGTCAGTAGGAGTAGGGATGTTGTAGTGTAGCGCCACCTGAGAGAGAGGGAAGAACAAGCCAGGGAAACCATTTTGCCCAAAAATAAACATTTTAAAAGATAGAAAAAATAAACACTTCAAACTAAATATCAAGCCAGACAAAGCTTCTTAAATGTTTGAACTTCACAGTAATATATAAAACGGTATTTTACACCATAGGATTGGTAGGAGAGATGTGTTTTTACTAACCTGCATTGCCCTTCCATGATGTACTTCCCTTCTGTGTCCTGCAGTGCCCTCTCCTGGTAGAGACGCTTGTTGTTTTGGTTCACTTCGAAGATGTGCTGTGCCCCACTGGGAGACTGTACTGTGACTGTGCTGTAACCCTCTCTACTGTACACCCTGGTGGAGTAGAGAGCCAGGGCCTGGAGGGCCACCACTGTGTCCTAAACACACACACCAACAGACCACAGACAAATATGTTCAAAATGAATGAAAATACCCCATTTACAGAAAGGGTCGATTTTTACATTGATCTGTTACTAGAGTGACTATTTCCCTTTTCCATCCATTATGGTTTCTTGCCTCCATTTCAGTGGAAGTTAGTCTCAACAGGCTTGACATGACAAGAAGCACATACATGCCTGTGGTCTGGTAAATGTCAAGGTAATAATGCCTCACTACTTGTGCACGGCACAGGGTGCCATTCCGGAACAGAGGTGCTTAAGAAATACACATGTGTGTAAGAGAAGCCTCCGTAGGCATTCTGCTGTCTCACCAGCCACCTGACGATGCGGGAGGCGTAGCCCAGGTCAGTGGTAGACAGAGGGGAGGCACTGAGGGAAGCCAGCAGAACATAGGAGCTGATCTCCACTGCCAGGGAGGCTGAGACACACACACACACCATAGAATCTTATTCATCATTATACAGACTGTGAAGTTCTTCTCTGACCTACCCAATTAATTTTATGACAGACACCGGAGTTCACATAGTATTTTTGTTCTTTAAAATACTTTTGCCAGACGTGTGGGTGGTTTGCACATTTGGGATTACTCCATTGGCTCCATTGCCCAGGTAAGCTCAATCAAGGCAAGACACCACAAACAGATTTTGGACTATGACATGTCTCACCTTCTTGTAATGCGATCGTGTCCAGGTGCTGCAGAAGCTGGGCCCGGGTCTCCATGTCCCCTGCCAGGGTAAAGGTGTAGGCCAGCAGAGCAGTAGTATAAGTGTTGGACAAATCACTGGTGGAGTTCCTCAGGCAAGACAAGCTGCTGTACACAACAGGATCCTGGAGCACAAAATAACAGAGCAGCACATTAAGAGACATGTTAGCCTGGTCCCAGATCTGTTTGTTCTGGCAAGGTAATACAAACAGATCTGGGATCCGGCTAAACACATTCATGCTGGAGCACTTTTAGTTTTTCAGTTTACAGTATTATAACTAAACTGACTATCAGTTTTAACAGCACAGTACCATTCCGATCTGCTTACAGTAACAGCTATTTCTATGCTTGTTCATAGGCTACTTTCTGGGAAAAAACACTTTCACAGTGAATTAAATGAATACACAACTCACTACATTTTAGAATATCTAAATGACAGTTGACATAAGATGTATACAACAGACTTCATACAGGAGTTTAAACCAGTTTCCTGTAATGGACGTTGTTGAAGTGAGAAACGATGGTTATGTGGAGATGCTACGTACCGACACTGACATGTTGAGCTCCAGCATTGAAGACGTGATGTAGGCCGTCAGTGTCACTTCATCTGTCACCCCACCCTACAAAACAATATGTTAAATACTGAAACATGTGTAAACTGTCATCTGATACAATTCTCTAGAAATCATCATTCCCAAATTTATGGCTGGTCTGACGAGACAGAAAACGACATCTTCTTCCATCTTCTATCAGTTTGTTATCAATATAAATACCTTCATTCTGTTGTTAAAGAGTTTCCCCAATCTGACGAAACAGCCATGTTTGCCTTGTTGACGTTCCAACCAAGTCTTGGATTGCTCAATTTTTACCGGGTCAATATAAATGAAAGACTTTGCTTTGCCAAAGGATCTCAAAACAAAAGTAGTCAGCCTGAGAAAAGAGAACTTGATTTGACTGTCCCGTCATAATACCCACATAAGGTTGTCATAAACATGATTTAGAGCTTGACATTACTTGCAATGATTGCTCATGTTAACATATGACACATCCACATCCATGCCAGAGACAATGCCATTTGATTGGTTAATACTTCCTTGAAACAGACATAATTATGTGTTAACCAGTAAGTGAAAAAAACAATACTCACCCGGTGTTCCCCGAGCCCTGTAGGAAATAGGTAAGGTTTGGTAGGTTACTTTCTAAAGGTAATCCGTTACAGTTACTAGTTACCTGTCCAAAATTGTAATCAGTAACGTACATTTTGGATGACCAAACATTTCAGATTACTTTCCATTTAAGAGGCATTAGAAGAAGAAAAAAAAGGATCCATCAAACGCATTTGGTGTCATCATATTGGTCCAGTGGCATTTATTCATGGGTGCCAGTGGAAGCCAGGTTTCCCCCAAAAATTGACCAAAAAAGAAAAAATACATATAAAACGTACCTTTGATCTCTCCGTGCTTCATAATGTTCTCTCAATTTGCAAGAGGCTGAATGTATCTCACTAGAGAAAGCATCCAAGCGAGCTAAACAGCCCCCCTTTATGTGTATATAGCCTATCTGATGCTGTCTGGTCAAGAAGAGTATGACATTGTTGCCACCCGTAGCATTGAATGCAATGTAAGTCAGCGAGCATCTGGCCTCCCTTGATAAGTTTTTAAATAAAATAACAGACAATCAGCGTTGAACTAAACTGAGTGAGCTCAACTGTAAATGGTCCTGGCACACCAAAAGAAGTGTCAAGGGAAGCCAGTTTGGATTTGGCTTCACACCAATCACACCAACTACAACAAAACAAAGGAGCTGATCGTGGACTTCAGGAGACAGCAGAGGGAGCAGACCCCCATTCACATCGACGAGACTGCAGTGGAGAAGGTGAATGTCACGATCGTCTTCTTGAGAGAGAGGACCAAGGCGCAGCGCGTGAAAAATACATCTTTAATGAAGGAAAAAACAAACACTTACAAAATGAACAAAACAAACATGAAGCTAAACAGAACTAAGTGCACACATGCAACATAGAACATAGACAATTACCCACAAAAACCTAAAGCCTATGGCTGCCTTAAATATGGCTCACAATCAGAGACAACAATAAAAAGCTGTCTCTTTTCGAGAACCAAATCAGGCAACCATAGACTTTCCTAAACACCTACACTGAACACTACCCCATACCTACTACAAAACCCCCTAAACAAATACACACACCCTAAACTAGACAAAACACACAAAGACAACCCACCCCAACTCACGCCCTGACCAACTAAATAAATAAAAGAAAAGGAACAATAGGTCAGGAACGTGACAGTGAAAAGCTTCAAGTTCCTCGGCATAGACATCACTGACGATATGAAATGGTTGACTCACACGCCTTTTCAACCTCAGGAGGCTGAAGAAATTTGGCTTGTCCCCTAAGACACGAACAAACTTTTACAGATGCACCATTGAGAGTATCCTGTTGGACTGTATCCCCGCCTGGTACGTCAACTGCACTGCAACTTCAGGGCTCTCCAGAGGGTGGTGTGGTCTGCCCAACGCATCACCAGGGGCACATTTCCACATTTCCATCACCTGATGTCACAGGAAGGCCAAAAAGATCATCAAGGACATCAACCACCCGAGCCACGGCCTGTTCACCCCATTGTCATACAGAGCTGGGACCAAAAGACTGAAAAACAGCTTCTATCTCAAGGCCATCAGACTGTTAAATAGCCATCACTAGTTGGCCTACACCCAGTACCCTGAACTGAACTTAGTCACTGTCAATAACCAGCTACCACTTGATTACTCAACCCTGCACCTTAGAAGTTGCTGCCTTATGTACATAGACATGGAATCACTGGCCACTTTTATAATGTTTAACTCCTATTTTACTAATGAATGTATATACTGTATTCTGCTGTATTCTAGTAAATGCCACTCTGACATTGCTCCTCCTAATAGGTATCGTTTTTTTTATTCCATTAATTTACTTTTAGATTTGTGTGTTTTGTTGTGAATTGTTAGAAACTACTGCACTGTTGGAGCTAGGAACACAAGCATTTCGCTTTACCTGCAATAACATCTTCTAAATATGTGTATGCGACCAATAACATTTGATTTGATTTGATGTGATCACATCAAAAGCAAACATCATTGACAGAAAAAAACTTGAATTGTGTCGCTGTCCTCCGGTGGCTAGCTAGCTAAAATTGTCCCTTTCCTAAATTAGCCATGGCTGGAGATAGTGTTTTTTAATTATCCGTACAGGCCAGTGATTATAATGGCGATTCAGATCCAACCAAAAATTCATACATTGTGCCCCAGGCATGAGAGCAGTGGCGGATTTAGGTATAGGCAACATGGGCAGTCTCTCAGGGCAGCATCTGCCGGGGGTGGCACAGGGCGCCCGCACAAAAGATGTTGGAATTGTGACATTTGCGCAATCGGTTTTCTATAGCTCATTTGCACGTCACGTCAGTGACATCATGTCACCATGTGGGACTGTGGGTCAATTAACCTTGCCGGAGTGGGCGCCCTGATTCTAGTTTGTGAGCTAGGCAGGCTACTGCCTGGGAAGGTGTCCCACTCAGAAGTACGAGATGGGAAGGGTGGCGGGGGTAGGTTGACCTCAGGCCTCCCCACAGGGAGAGCGGGGGAATCTATCAAATAGTACTGTACAAAGTTAGAGGTGCGCTAATACAATTAGTAAAATCAGTCACGCTACGAAATGCTACCAAATAAACCACAATTCATTCATAATACTGTGAATATATACACTGCTCAAAAAAATAAAGGGAACACTTAAACAACACAATGTAACTCCAAGTCAATCACACTTCTGTGAAATCAAACTGTACACTTAGGAAGCAACACTGATTGACAATAAATTTCACATGCTGTTGTGCAAATGGAATAGACAAAAGGTGGAAATTATAGGCAATTAGCAAGACACCCCCAAAAAAGGAGTGATTCTGCAGGTGGTGACCACAGACCACTTCTCAGTTCCTATGCTTCCTGGCTGATGTTTTGGTCACTTTTGAATGCTGGCGGTGCTCTCACTCTAGTGGTAGCATGAGACGGAGTCTACAACCCACACAAGTGGCTCAGGTAGTGCAGTTCATCCAGGATGGCACATCAATGCGAGCTGTGGCAAAAAGGTTTGCTGTGTCTGTCAGCGTAGTGTCCAGAGCATGGAGGCGCTACCAGGAGACAGGCCAGTACATCAGGAGACGTGGAGGAGGCCGTAGGGGGGCAACAACCCAGCAGCAGGACCGTTACCTCCGCCTTTGTGCAAGGAGGTGCACTGCCAGAGCCCTGCAAAATGACCTCCAGCATGCCACAAATGTGCATAAAAGTGTGTACTGTATGACAGAGTGATAGACCGTTTAATCAACATGAAAGAGAGGGGGATGGCCTTGGGGTTTCACTACAAGTAGGGTGAGTCAACATGTTTTTTCTGCTTGCACAAACACATACACACAAATTAGAACTATGGACAGCCACATCATATTTAGCTTACGTTGATTGGACTAAATAGTTTTTGGTATATTTGATTTGTCACTGTATTAGATTAAGCATAGGTGATTTGATGATGTTGAAATGTTGAAGTTGGAATGGTGCTGGAATAGTGGCGGCAGTTCCTGTTTTCTTTGTGACTTGCAGTAACTCTGTGGTTCTAAATCAATAGTTGTTAACCAGTCTGAAAATGTCAGAAACATTCAATTGCTTGACCATGCTGTAGGTGATGTGACTGTTTGTTACATGCAATATGCTTTGTGGACTTCACCGGACAGAGGTTGCTCTCCGGTTTTGTAATGAAACAAAGGTGTGGTTTAATTTTTTCTGCTGCTGTCTTATTATTGTCTCGGCCTTAGGCCTATATATATCACAGTGGCAAGGCATATGAACTAACAGGTTATAGAGCTAACAAGATAATTATCACAACACATAGAGTGGGGCAAAAAAGTATTTAGTCAGCCACCAATTGTGCAAGTTCTCCCACATAAAAAGATGAGAGAGGCCTGTAATTTTCATCATAGGTACACTTCAACTATGACAGACAAAATGAGGAAACAAAATCCAGAAAATCACATTGTAGGATTTTTTATGAATTTATTTGCAAATTATAGTGGAAATGACCAGCATGGTCAAATAATAATAATCACAGGAGTTGTCGAGGGTGCAGCAAGTCAGCACCTCAGGAGTAAATGTCAGTTGGCTTTTCATAGCCGATCATTAAGAGTATCTCTACCGCTCCTGCTGTCTCTAGAGAGTTGAAAACAGTAGGTCTGGGACAGGTAGCACGTCCGGTGAACAGGTCAGGGTTCCATAGCCGCAGGCAGAACAGTTGAAACTGGAGCAGCAGCACGGCCAGGTGGACTGGGGACAGCAAGGAGTCACCATGTCAGGTCGTCCTGAGGCATGGTCCTAGGGCTCAGGTCCTCCGAGAGAGAGAAAGAAAGAGAGAAAGACATAATTAGAGAGAGCATAATTAAAATCACACATTACACTTGATGAGACAGGAGAAGTACTCCAGATACAACAAACTGACCCAAGCCCCCCAACACATAAACTACTGCAGCATAAATACTGGAGGCTGAGACAGGAGGGGTCAGGCGACACTGTGGCCCCATCCGATGACACCCCCGGACAGGGCCCAACAGGAAGGATATAACTTCACCCACTTTGCCAAAGCACAGCCCCCGCACCACTGGAGGGATATCTTCAACCACCAACTTACCATCCTGGGACAAGGCCGAGTATAGCCCACAAAGATCTCCACCATGGCACAACCCAAGGGGGGCGCCAACCCAGACAGGAAGATCACGTAAGTGACTCAACCCACTCAAGATCCTCCTAGGGACAGCATGAAAGAGCACCAGTAAGCCAGTGACTCAGCCCCTGTAGTAGGGTTAGAGGCAGAGAATCCCAGTGGAGAGAGGGAAACCGGCCAGGCAGAGACAGCAAGGGCGGTTCGTTGCTCCAGAGCCTTTCCGTTCACCCTCACACTTCTGGGCCTGCATCATTTTTGGACAGAAAGTTTCAGATTTTTGCAATGTTACGTAGATGGAAAAAAGTTATCCTTGAAACAGTCTTGATATGTTCGTCAAAAGAGAGATCAGGGTCCAGAGTAACGCCGAGGTCCTTCACAGTTTTTTTTTTAGACGACTTTACAACCATCAAGATTAATTGTCAGATTCAACAGAAGATCTCTTTGTTTCTTCGGACCTAGAACAAGCATCTCTGCTTTGTCTGAGTTTAAAAGTAGAAAGTTTGCAGCCATCCACTTCCTTATGTCTGAAACACAGGCTTCTAGCGAGGGCAATTTTGGGGCTTCACCATGTTTCATTGAAATGTACAGCTGAGTGTCATCCGCATAGCAGTGAAAGTTAACATTATGTTTTCAAATGACATCCCCAAGAGGTAAAATATATAGTGAAAACAATAGTGGTCCTAAAACGGAACCTTGAGGAACACCGAAATGTACAGTTGATTTGTCAGAGGACAAACCATTCACAGAGACAAACTGATATCTTTCTGACAGATAAGATCTAAACCAGGCTAGAACTTGTCCGTGTAGACCAATTTGGGTTTCCAATCTCTCCAAAAGAATGTGGTGATCAATGGTATCAAAAGCAGCACTAAGGTCTAGGAGCACGAGGACAGATGCAGAGCCTTGGTCTGACGCCATTAAAAGGTAATTTACCACCTTCACAAGTGCAGTCTCACAAGTGCTATGATGGGGTCTAAAACCAGACTGAAGCATTTCGTATACATTGTTTGTCTTCAGGAAGGCAGTGAGTTGCTGCGCAACAGCTTTTTTATTTATTTTTGAGAGGAATGGAAGATTCGATATAGGCTGATAGTTTTTTATATTTTCTAGGTCAAGGTTTGGCTTTTTCAAGAGAGGCTTTATTACTGCCACTTTTAGTGAGTTTAGTACACATCCGGTGGATAGAGAGACGTTTATTATGTTCAACATAGGAGGGCCAACCACAGGAAGCTGCTCTTTCAGTAGTTTAGTTGGAATAGGGTCCATGATCAAATGATTTCAGTGGGAAAACATCTGGAAGTCCCTACATGTATTGGGTCAGTGATGCACTTGTTGATAAGACACCATGATGTCCTCAAGGGGCGCAACTTTGGTTTTAGAAGTGGGGGGTACATAATTCAAAATGTAATCATTTATTTTAATACAGTTGTATAAACACTCCAAACAGCCTACCCGACCGCTCGGAGGCGTCCGCATGGTCCTATAGCACACCGTTGCCTCGTTTTGTATCACACTACATTGATAAAACACAATTTCAGAATGTGTGGGGGACATGTCCCCACCGTCCCCAATGGGGGACCAGTACGAAAAAAAGTATGTAAATGTATGCGCTCTACTGTAAGTCACTCTGGATAAGATCCTCTGCTAAATGACTAAAATGTAGAAAGTTGCGCCTCTGATGCCATTTATAGTGTAGCTCTGTCATTTACATGATAGCAGGGTCGTAGTCACTGTGACGAAACGTTTTCAAAGGTTCTTCAATGGAAAACAAAAACAAAGGGCTCCTATTGGACAAATCCAGCCCTGTATGACCCATATTTTGAGGACCTCTCATACCACAAGTGAGGAACTTGTTAGCCTTGTCTCGGATGGCTGGAGTGAGCTGCTCTGTGTTCCTCAGGTACTCCAGGATGTAGATATTGGGGGCGAGGAGGGCCATATTCTGCTTTCCACACCCATACGGCATCTGCAACAGTCCATCCAGGTTCTTGAGGGCCCGACCCAGGATGTCACCTACAGGTAAACATGGGACTTCTGTAATACTGTCCTCTTTAGCAAACAGCAGCATTATCATTGGAGAAAGGTTGCTTTTCCCACCACTACGCCTTTCTAAACTCACCAAGCCTCTAAATAATACAATGGTTTATTTTACCCAGGACTGAGAGAGAAATTTGATCTGATCCATCCACCACATTCTTGGGGAGTTGCAGTTCAATTCCACCTCCTCTGTCAGAGCTTCTGCTGTAGACATACAGATGATAAGATGAATGAAGAGTATCAGTTCAATCAAAGTGAACATTCGATGTGTCCTCTCTCCAGTACGTTCACAATTTCATTGTCACACACAGAATGGGACTGGACAGCTTCTGCAATAATGGACACATTCAAAACCCCTACACACACATTGACAGACAGAGTGCAGTACAGGTTACACAACATCCAAAATGGTGACAGAGTACACAACTCAGGCTGACATCCATTCTGTTGTTTGAACGGTTGAATGAAGACTGGTGATTTACCCAGGATAGAGGGTGCCATTGTCCAACTGAAGGTCTTTTGTCCATTGGCACACAAGCATGATGAGTACTGGACATCCTTCAAGGGTGTGAGAGTGTAGTCTAAGGAGTGAGCTGGAGTCACAGAAACCTGCCAAATAGGAACACTTGTAAGATAACATGGAAAACCCAAGACTGATACATTGGGTGTAAAAAATAAATACAAAATAAACACTGACTAGACAAACTGCAACAAAACAAAATACAAGAGTTTAAAAACAACTCAAGAAACAACTCAAGAAACGATAATGATGCAGTGTCGTACCCTGATGCACTTGGACATCTAGTTAAACACAGTGGCCTTCAGCCCAAAGTGCTCCCCACAGATGATGGAGTAGGGCAGGTTGAGTTCCAGGAAGAAGGGCTGGAAGACAGGGAGCTCCACTGGAGGAGCCAGGCCGAAGCCGCCAGGAGCCAGGCAGAATGCCTCTGAAAGTGCACCCTTGTAGCTGTGTTCGCTAATATAGTCAAAATGTTGGCTTTGTGGTAACTTAGTCAATGGCCATGGGGTAAGTTGAGCCAACGGCCACCATACCCCATACAAATGCTGATTACATTTGGTCCGTTTTATGCATAATATGCATAGTATATTTGCAATGTGTCATGCATATGTAATCAAGATAGTGCATTTGTATTGAAAAAGAGCTGACATCATCATGCCCCACGTATACAAACGTAAAACAAAATAGTAATATACTATGCTATAAATACTATAGTATTCACTATAGTATTTTTACTGACTTTACTGTAGTATTCACTGTAGTGTTTCTGTAGTATACTGAAGTATTTACATTTAACTATAGAATAAATACTGTAGTAAACTAAAACCATAGTAATTAATGTAGTGTTTTTGCGGATTGTAGTATACTGTAATATATACAATGTTGTGTTTTTGCAGACTGTACTATACTAATTTACTGTAGTGTTTTTGCTTACATTACTGTCGTATATACTATAGTATTTTTGTTTTAGTATCTTTGACATACAAGTAGAGGCTTTCCCCTTCAGGAAACCTACTGAAGAAATACTGCAAAAGCACATTTTCAAGGAAAGGTCTGGGGTCTGAACAGATAATTCAAAGCTTCAGCTCTTATCCATAACCTGTAAGGAACACAATGTATGGTATATACTTGGCCTATAGGTTTCTCACTTATGGGTGGCACAAATTGCGACATGGGGGAGGGGAATTGGCAGTGTATATGCTAATAAAATACTGTAGTATTTCCTATAGTTAAAAAAAAGTGTTGTGTTTTGGTGGATTACTGTGTTTTTGTGGACATTACTATAGTATTTACTAGTGTTATTTTGCGGATAATATGACAGTCTTCTACAACATTCTATATTAAGTACTTCACATGATTGAGGGAGACTACAGTGTGTAGTATAGTAATAGTATGTGTAGTATAGTATTCTCCAGTGTACTGCAGAATTATATGTATGTACTATATTATTCTATAGTAAACCAAAGGTTTTTTTCATGTGGGGCAGCAAGTGATGACAAAATTGACTGAATGACACTGAAGAGGTACGTTGACAAAAAATAAAAACAAACATGTACCAGGGCAAAAGAGAGGCAACGAGAGATGAGCAGAGGTCCACATGGTCTTATCTGAACTTGGTAAACATATCAATATTTTTGCGGACCGGTTTCATGGGCTTAGTAGTCTCAAATAGTAGCCTCTACATTTGCTTTTTAGGCTCAAACAAGCTCCATGATGTGAAAACTCTGGTCCACAGCACTGAGGCCACAGAGGGAGCCGGGCTGGGCCGAGAGCTGTAGGGTGTTCTCCTCCCCTGGAACTGCTTGTGAGGGTGAGAACTCCACCGACACCTGGTGCACATGACATACATAAGTGTACATTATACACCTTTATACAAGGAATGATATCTATGTGCATGGAAATACTTGACACTATTTATACCTTCCATAAAATTGAACATAGTATGATTGTGATGTGCAGAAGTCAGAGGGTATAACATACGAAGAAGCATGCCCACAGTCTCACTGGGTAGCATACTGTACACAAGGACCTGTACCACAGGCGCCATCTCCGGAACCACTGCCAACTTCAAAGTAACTTCACCCCCAGTTGCTGTAACACAAGAGCATGTCACTGTCATTGTCATCAAGCACCTTCCAGTATGTTCATAATTAATTAATGAAACTCCCTCACCAGGACTCCCGTGCTGCACGGTAACCTTCATATGTCCATGCTGAACTATCACCCCTCTGGATAAGGCCTGGAGGAGGGAAAGGGTAAAACACTTGTCCCAGTTATTCCATCAAGTCAGCAAGAATATGATGAGAAGTACTGGTGTTGTATAGAGACAACCTTCCTTTGAAGATGAGATGTTGGGACTGTCTGAAATGACCCTGGTCAAAAGTAGCACACTAGAGAATAGGGTGCCATTTTGGACTCACCCTGGGTTTGCAGGTTGTCACAACTTGTTCCTGGTTCTACTCACCAGGTAGATGACATCCACTAAACCCTTTGGGACAGTCTCCCCTACGATGGCATACTGGATGGTGATTGACACTTCCTCCCAACACGACAGTGGGTTTTCCATCTTCTGAATAGCCAGAGAGCTGGATGTTTTACTGTGAGGGGCAGTGGGCTGGATCAGTGAGAGTTTGTGTTGCCCTCTTTTGAAATAGGGGATCCTGTATCTAATGTTCTCCACTTGAGGTGTGTTGCTAACCTGGAAATCAACAGAAGAGAGAGAGAGTACAACTAAAGACCCAATCCAAAATTGACCCTTAGAGCTCCACCTTGCACTCTGATAGGCTAGGTGGAAGTTTCACCATATTGCTTATTATACCAATGGAATTTTCTCAGATCTCCACAAGAGCATGATAGACCCTAGAGGGTAGGGTCAAGGTGGTAATTTGGAATTGAGCATAAAGAATCTTTAGAGTCTCAGAGTCTTTCAAAACCTAGAAGGAATCATACTTACTATGAGGTTAATATTCTCTTTGGGCATACTGGTTGTGTTGAGGGAGAAACTGGCAGTACCATGGCTGTCCATTGGACTCCTCTCCAACCACAGACACATGATGATCATAGAGAAAGTGATGGATTACAGTATATTAAAAAGACACAAAGTAGACTGACATTTCAGAGCTAGGTGTCTTGTTGAAGTGAACATAGTTTCTTCAGGAAAGCATACAGTCCTCTATTGCCTCTTTATGGCAGGGGGGTGTATAATCAGGAACTCCTTCTGGATTTTATTATTGGTATCAATACATTGTGCCCTAAGGGTTGACACAACTCTACCACTGCTTTACCAGGTACAGGCTACCCAGAAGCGTATCTGATTTTATTTCATAATAAAACACATAAAAAACATAAAACATCATACATTTCCTATAGAAAGTATATTATAAACCTCATAAGAGATATTATAAAGGCTCATACATGCATATTTGTAATTCATTATACCTGCAGGCTTTTAGTCAAGTGTTTTCAACAATGAATTTAGACCTGCATTCATAAAGACTCTCGGTGTGTGAGTGCTGATCTAGGATCAGTTTAAAATGTTGGATCACAATGAACAAGGTTACATGGACAGGGGGAGACCTGATCCTACAGTCTTATAAAAAAAGGTGCTTTCTAGAACCTAAAAGGGTTCTTCGGCTGTCCCCATATGAGAACCCTTTGAGAATCCTTTTTGTTCCAGGTAGAACCGTTTGGGTTCTATGTAGAACCCTTTCCGACAGAGAGTTTTACATGGAACCCAAAAGCGTTCTCCTTTGGGGACAACTGAAGAATCCTTTTGGAAACCTTTTTTCTAAGAGTGTAAGTCACCAATCCTTCACTGAGATGCTTTATGAATACAGGCCCAGCTGTTCATGTGAATCCCAAATGTGTCCCAAAGTCTCATGGCCTCATAGGAACAGTTTATGACATTGAGCAGTTACATTGTAGGTCTTCAATTAGCATTTATCATTAGCGCAGACCTGGGTTCCAACAAATGCATATTTATGTATTTGTATTTAAATACACATTTTCTGTGTATTTTAGTATTTTCAAATAATATGTGCAAATTAACTACTTCTATTTGAACTATTTTCAAATACTAGTTTCCAAATACATTATTTCAAATATCCCTAGGACCAAACAGACCTGGGTGCAAATGCATGAAGTATTGAAATTGATTCGACATGAGTTGGAAAGGCATACAAAAAAAAAGATTCCACAAGTCTTTACAAGATCGCACAAGTTGACAGGGCATGTCAGAGCAAAATCCTAGTCATGAGGTCAAAGGAATTATCCGTAGAGCTCTGTGATAGGATTTTTTCGAGGCCCAGATCTGGGGAAGGGTACCAAAAAATGTCTGCAGCAAGAAAACCGTGGCCTCCATCATTCTTAAATGGAAGAAGTTTGGAACCACCAAGATTCTTCCTAGAAATGGCCGCCCGGCCAAACTGAGCAATCGGGAGAGAAGGGCCTTGGTCAGGTAACTCGATGGTCACTCTGACAGAACTCCAGAGTTCCTCTATGGTGATGGTAGAACCTCCCAGAAAGACAACCATCTCTGCAGCACAACGCCAATCAGCCCTTTATGGTAGAGTGGCCAGACGGAAGCCCTTCCTCAGTAAAAAGGCACATGACAGCCCGCTTTGAGTTTGCCAAAGTTTGCCAAAAGGCACCTAAAGGACTCCCAGACCATGAGAAACAAGATTCTCTTGGCTGATGAAACCAAGATTGAACTGTTTTGCCTGAATGCCAAGCGTCACGTCTGGAGGAAACCTGGCACCATCCCTACGGTGAAGCATGGTGGTGGCAGCATCATACTGTGGGGATGTTTTTCAGTGGCAGGGACTGGGAGACTATTCAGGATCTCAGACTGGGGCGAAGTTTCACCTTCCAACAGGACAACAACCCTAAGCACACAGCCAAGACAATGCAGGGGTGGCTTCTGGACAAGTCTCTGAATGTCCTTGAGTGGCCCAGCCAGAGTGTAGGGGGTGCAGAGAAGTCAGGCGCAGGAGAGCAAAAACTGTTTTACAACGGCACAGTTTAATAAACAAAAACCACCGTAAACAGAACAATAAATCAATGGGTAAACAAAACCGTTATACACCAGCATAACGTGCACAAGTACTTCAATAAACAATTCCGGACAAGGACATGGGGGAAACAGTGGGTTAAATACACAACATGTAATAATGGAATCGAAACCAGGTATGTGGGAAGACAAGACAAAACAAATGGAAAATGAAAGGTGGATCGGCAATGTCTAGAAGACCGGTGACGTCGACCGCCGAACGCCGCCCGAACAAGGAGAGGGACCGAGTTCGGTGGAAGTCGTGACACAGAGCCTGGACTTGAACCCGAGCGAACATCTCTGGATGGGGCAATTTACAAACAAAGTATGTGTGTTTAGTCAGTCCGCCAGAACAGAGGTAATACAGATGACCAGGGATGTTCAGTGAATAAGTGTGTGAATTGAACTATTTTCCTGTCCTGCTAAGCATTGAAAATGTAACTAGTACTTTTGGGTGTCATGGAAAATGTATGGAGTAAAAAGTACAGTATTTTCTTAAGGAATGTAGTGAAGTAAAAGTTAAAGTAGTCAAATATATAAAGAGTAAAGGAAAGTACAGATACCCCCAAAAACTACTTAAATAGTACTTTAAAGTATTTTTACTTAAGTACTTACACCACTGTGTGTAGATATAGGAGGGAAAAATACTATTTAATCCATTTTAGAATAAGGCTGTAATGTAAAATAATGTGGGAAAAGTCAAGGGGTCTGATTACTTTCCTGACTCGCTGTGCATTCCAATATTCATGTCACGCCCTGACCGTAGAGAGCTTTTTATGTCCCTATTTTGGTTTGGTCAGGGTGTGATTTGGGTGGGCATTCTATGTTAATTTTCTATGTTTTGTATTTCTTTGTTGTTTGGCCGGGTGTGGTTCTCAATCAGAGGCAGCTGTCTATCGTTGTCTCTGATTGAGAACCATACTTAGGTATCTTTTCCCCACTGATGCTTTGTGGGTAGTTGTTTTCTGTTTTTGTGTCTTCACCAGACAGAACTGTTTTGTGTTGTTACATTTAGTTATTTTGTCTCAGTGTTCAGTTTTTAAAAATAAATAATCATGAACGCTTCCCACGCTGCGCTTTGGTCCACACATTCTTCATACGACGGCCGTTACAATTCAATATACTTGTATTTTCTCCGAAAGAAATATCCAGATACTTACTTTGAAATTTAGTGAAAGTAATGTAAATACTGAAAATAGTATTTGAATCCCGATCAGCTTGAGCATAATTGGACAGTGACATTTGGTGGAGTTCCACATTGTCTTGTAACTACAGTGCATTACAGAACAGAGATAGTGTTGACTCACGTTGCACACACTTCTACTTTATACTCCTCTTGAACAACGCTGATCTCATCGGCGAGGTTCATTTTGATCTCAAACTTTGGCAAAACTAGAGATAAGAGAACAGCAGGCAACTCATGAATGTTCCAGAAATGTGATGCATTGATTCAACTTCCAGATCCATATTATTACCTAGCATGAAAGGTCAAATAAAGAAGCTCTACTTACCATACTTTTCTACCTTGAAGCGATGGTATATTTTGTTTCACCAATCCACACTACAATAGCATAGGATCCTACGGGTGCTTCAGAGTTCAGGGGGTAAGAAAGCTGCAGAATGTTGCCACTGGATGTAGTATTGACCCACTGTCCAATCCTGTTCTGATGAACATCCTGTTGGTTCATAGAACAAGGGACACGTTTAGCAGGGCACAAAATTGTGGAACGTTCAGATACAAATGATGTTATGTAGGCCAAACATGCCTGTCTGACATGAAGAGTAAAGAGTCACATCAGCTCTATTCATGACATTTCTATCTGCAACGTTCTGAAGTTTGCTTGCTGAAGGTGGCCCAGATGTGATCACATAAAGCTGATAGGGAGTCTTCTGGTAACTGCCATGTGGACATGAATGATGACCTACAGGACCTAGCTGGTGGAGTCATTGTCTTATAATGTACTAGTATTTACAGTGAGTCATCATACATTGATAGACTATTAAGGGTCTTACCTGCAGTTCCACAATGTTGTACTGTGAAAGGAAAGACAAAAGATTGGTTAATGTTTTATGGATAACTCTCAAATTCCCCAAAAATTAAAAGAGGAGCAAAACTGTCAACTGTAGGAACTAGGCAGATGCTTGGCTTTGTTTCTTAAATTAAACATAACATGTCGCTTTTGCAATAGATTAATTCAATCTCAGGAAGAAACTCCTATACATTCCAATCTGACCTATATGAGTGGAAAACACCATGACTTGTGGCGAATGTTTGAGGACCTTGAAATCCACCCACGCAGGTGTACATGCAGACATGTACAATATGTTTGCCCTGAGTGCTATGTGTCTCAACTGTTTGTGTAGCCTGTGTATGATAAGGCTACACAAACAGTTGAGACACATAGCACTCAGGGCAAACATATTGTACATGTCTGCAGAGGTTCTCTAAGTTAACCTGCGTGGGTGGATTTCAAGGTCCTCAAACATTCGCCACAAGTCATGGTGTTTTCCACTCATATAGGTCAGATTACAGGCTAACTTTGCCCAATAGTTGTTTGAAACATTTCCCATTTCCAAAGCCTTATTGTTCATGAAGTACAAATGAGATGTGTATGACATGTGGTAGCTAGTTTAAAATAAGATTTTACAGTATATTGTACATAATAATCCTTGTCCTTGTCTATGGGGCAGGAGCCCATCTCCTGTTTCTGTAGCTTGAGGCAGCCTGGACAGGATGCTCGTCTATCGCAGGGCATTACCCCCAACCCGTCACACAGTATTATGATGTTGCGATCCTTGTGATTCCTCTGTATCTGTCTTTTTGTTTGAAATAGTGGAGAAACCGTTCTAAAGGAAGACCAAATAAGTCATTGTTTTCAATATTCAATGTTTCACATTTTCAACACTCACCAGCTTATTGACAGGGCTAAAACTGGTATCCAAGGTGATGACTCTAAACTGCACTGTAAAAAGACAAAGAAAAGACAAAGACAAGCACTCAATGAGAGCTTTAGAAGCATAATTTTGAAGGATTTCCAGATACCAGGAATTGTTCAACTGGGATTTCTGGAAAAGCAGGGATTTTAGGGAAAGTTAACAGAATTTTGGAAGACAAACGTTTGACAGCTACTCTGGATAATATTTTACACTGTTGGTACTAAGGCCCCAATTCAATCAATTGCAGATAAAGGAAAACTGCACTGCAAGTTTACTGAAACTATTTACACTATCGATACCCAATGATATGTCCAGGAGAGGAACACCTTACAACATGTGGTATGTTGGTTCAAACTCCAGTGTACATATCCTCAGTGAACCCACGGTGGATTTTATCTTTATGATGTGCTGTTTCAGGTGTCTCTTAGGAGCAACATGTGATGACAGAGCAACCCATCATAGAAACATGATACCACCTAATTGTCCTGTTTCTTAGCAAGCAGACTAATTAAGTACGGGCTCTGTGTAAAATTACCTGTGTGTCCCGGGTTGTAGATTGGTTTATCTGTTTGGACAAATGTCATCAGACTGTAGGGTTTAATCATGACCTTTCTCTCCTCCGTGGATAGAAACGCTTCACCTCAAACCTCCACTTTAAACGTGTGAACTTCATCACTCTCCATGAGGGGCTTATCAACAAGACAATGAAGCATTAACATAAGGTCCTGTGCGGCTAAGTTGGTGAGAACTAAACTTAAGAGACGCACCACAAATCTGAGAACTACAGTACACTCTTATTGAATGGTTCTGGATGTCGACCAGTGCTGGGCTGACCTGAAACTGAAAGCAGCGGTGAAACTCTAGGTCAGAACTCTCTTGGAGAAGTATTTTGTTCTGTCCATTGGCGATCAGAGATATGGTCATTACCAGGGTCTCGTTGGGCTGCAGAAGGCTGGCACAAAGCTTGACCTCCGAGCCTGCCTGGATTACTGCAGGAATGGCTACCATGATCTCCACACATGCGGAGATCATCCATTCACCCACACCGCATCTCACAAAGACACTGCTGGTTGGAACCAAAAATCTCCAATTTGGACTCATCAAACTAAAGGACAGATTTCCATCGGTCTAATGTCCATTGCTGGTGTTTCTTGGCCCAAGCAAGTCTCTTCTTTTTCTTGGTGTCATTTAGTAGTGGTTTCTTTGCAGCAATTTGACCATGAATGCCTGATTCACACAGTCTCCTCTGAACAGTTGATGTTGAGATGTGTCTGTTAATTGAACTCCGTGAAGCATTTATTTGGGCTGCAATTTCTGAGGCTGGTAACTCTAATGAACTTATCCTATGCAGCAGAGGTAAATCTGGGTCTTCCATTCCTGTTGTGGTCCTCATGAGAGCCAGTTTCATCATAGCTATTGATGGTTTTTGCGACTGCACTTGAAGAAACGTTCAAAGTTCTTGAAATAATATGGACTTGGTCTTTAACCAAATAGGGCCATCTTCTGTAGACCCCCCCCCCCCCAAACCAGCCCCCCCACCATTTAGACCCCCCCCCCCCCCCCCCACACCAAATTAACTTTTAACAAGGCACACTATCACACCCTGATCTGTTTCACCTGTCTTTGTGCTTGTCTCAACCCCCCACCAGGTGTCTCCCATCTCCCCTCATTATCCCCTGTGTATTTATACCTGTGTTCTCTGTTTGTCTGTTGCCAGTTTGTTTTGTTCGTCAAGCCTACCAGCGGTTTTCCCCTTGTGAATGTCTTTTCTATAGTTCCTGTTTTCACGGTTTTGACCATTCTGCATGATCCTGCCTGCCATACTGAACCTTGCCCCACCACACTAGATTATTGACCTCTGCTTGCCATGACCCTGAGACTGCCTGCCGTTCTGTACTTTTTGGACTCAGATCTGGATTACTGACCTCTGCCTGCCCTTGACCTGTCATTTTGCCTGCCCCCTGTTCTAGTAATAAACTTTTGTTACTTCGACACTGCCTGCGTCTGGGTCTTCCCTAAAATGTGATACACAACTGTTAATCGAAATGCATTCCAGGTGACTACTTCATGAAGCTGGTTGAGAGAATGGAAAGAATATGCAATGCTGTCACGAGGCAAAGGGTGGCTATTTGAGGAATCTCAAATAGAAAATATATTTTAATTTGTTTAACACTGTTTTGGCTACTGCATGATTCCATATGTGTTATTTCATAGTTTTGATGTCTTCACTATTATTGTACAATGTAGAAAATAGTAAAAAATAAAGAAAATCCCTTGAATGAGTAGGTGTTCTAAAACTTTTGACCGGTAGTGTATAGCCACAGACTTGTTGACAAGAATGCATTTCTGCACTTTGCTAAAAGCTGCCCAGAATCAAGTAAGTAATTGTCCAATTATCACCGCCAATGTAGAACTAGCAGTGTGCAAGGACATAGAATATACATAAATGCTTTGCGGATTTAAACTTGGTTAGGGTACAGTCAGGCTTGGCTCCAGGACGACATGCAGTGGTGTAGTGGTGCCTGAAGAAGTGGGTATACTCTAATATGGCCCTCCCGGCAAAGGAAGGGGCCCTATGGGAAAAATGGTTTTCCTATAGTTTTTTTTTAGGTTTCAGGTTATCACTCTCAAATCATACTTTATATATAGAAAAACGACAACAATTGTATGTTCGCAGTCCACAACAATGCTTAAGCCACATCAGAAAACAATTTTTTAGGTCTGGAAAAAAACATTTGAACACATTTTTAGAGGATGTTGTCACGATCCTCGTATTGTGGAAGAGAGGAGGACCAAGGCGCAGCGTGATAACAATACATCTTCTATTTATTAACGAAGACGAACACGAAACGAACACTGACAAACTATACAAAAACAACAAACGACTGTGAAGCTATAAAACAAAAGTGCAGACACAAGCAACTAACGTAAAGACATAGACAATCACCCACCAACTACCTAATGACTATGGCTGCCTAAATATGGCTCCCAATCAGAGACAACAATAGAAAGTTGAGAACCAATCTAGCAAACCATAGACATACAAACACCTAGACTGAACACTGCCCCATAAACATACAAAAACCCTAGACAATACAAAACACATAATTCCCCCATGTCACACCCTGACCTAACTAAAATAATAAAGAAAACAAAGATAACTAAGGCCAGGGTGTGACAGATGTAGTTTCATTCAATTGCCACCCAGCAAGAGACCTGGTTAGCAGTATTTCTGTACTGTACAATGTCCTATGTGTGACTGCAGAGTTTACAAAACAACTGCCCTCCTGATTGACACAAATCATCATGATATCATTCTGCCAGGTAGGCTTACTTTGCAGTCAGCATTTCATTGGGAAGCTTAGAAATGTTTCTTCAAACAGCACCACTAGCTTATCAAACATTCTTACAGGCTTCATAGTTTAAACTTCCAGGTGCAGAATATTTTCTGGGGGGGAGTTTCAGAAAAGCAAACTAAATCAAACTAAGTGCATATTCTATAGTCATAGCTGATGTGAAATGTCCTACATGGCAGTAGCTAATTTGTATCTGCTGCGAATAAGAGAAAATGCCCATTCCGGGAGCAACACACGCCACAGCAAGAGAGCAGGGAGTGGGCGAAGTAGTAGACTGTGTCGTTTTCATAGCATTGACATCACTTTTACGGTGGCCTATCACACAATGACTGTGTAATGCAAATTAACGATAACAGAATGAGTTTCCTTCTTGTTTTAGTAGGCTACAGACGGTAATGATCCTACATAAAAAATGTAGGCCTATCTGAAATGCAACCATATACACAACAACTGTCATTTTGCACACAAAAAAGTGTAACGGATGTGAAATGGCTAGCTAGTTAGCGGTGGTGCGCGCTAATAGCGTTTCAATCGGTTACGTCACTCGCTTTGAGACCTTGAAGTAGTGGTTCCCCTTGCTCTGCAAGGGACGCGGCTTTTGTGGAGCGATGGGTAACGATGCTTCGTGGGTGACTGTTGTTGATGTGTGCAGAGGGTACCTGGTTCGCGAGGGGACGTACTAAAGTTAAACTGTTACAAAAGCATGATGAAGAGAAGCCCTACGAGCCAAACGACTAATAGGCTTACATGAGGGAAAACCAATCAATTAGTACATCTGGCACGACGGCCTGGGCAATAAAGGTTTAGCTTACCATTTAGAAGAGTTGCAGCCTCCTCCATGCTCACGAGAAGATTCTGATTCCATTCTCCTTCCTGGCGAAATGTACTTGTCAGGACCCTTTCAAATGCCAGCTGGACAAGTTGGGCTTTCGTTGATGTAACAGTGTTCACTGAATGCGTTCTTCAGAGTGGAGAAGGAATCTTTGCACATAGCTATAGATGTCCCAAATGTTAATCCAATTCCACAATCTGCATTTCTGATAAAGGCCCGTCGTATCTTTGAAGAGCACTGAGTGGGGTCCATTTGTTGTTGCTGGCTGTGGTTTTGATTTCACTTTGCAAGAATCAATAAACTCTGCTTCCACTGGTTCAGTTTTGGTTAAATCCAACAGGTCGTCAGGTGCATTGTAATTGATATATAATTTGTTATGTTTATAGGGAAACAAAACTGGGGGGGCACATATAATTTTTGGGGAGTCCATGCCCAGCTTTACCACCCTGTAGATCCACCTCTGTGTTGTTCACCGAGGTACAAAAAAGTCAAAGGTACACTTCACAAGTACACATATCAACTCACATAGTACAATATCAAGTGTATCTTCCAGCAAGACAATAACCCTAAGCACAAATCAAAATCCCCCCCAAAAGGGTTAATTGACTACAAAACCTACATTTTGCAATGGCCATCTCAGTCTCCAGACTTGAACCCCATTGAAAACCTGTGGTTTGAATTGAAGAGAAAAGTCCATAAGAAGGATCTCAAGGATCCGGATAGATTCTGTATGGAGGAATGGTCGAAGATCCCTCCCAATGTGTTCTCCAATCTCATAAAACATTAGAGAAAAATAATCAATGTCGTTATCACCACAAGGGGAGGGTGCTAGAGATTTTTTGTATTAATTGTTAAACAAAATATCTAATTCTGAACAATTGTATTTGCATAAAATAACCTAATTGTTCATTTTTTTCGAGCATACCATACAGCTCAATATTTCTATTATTTATTTTATAGTATTTTCTGCTCATCAATAATTTTGGACCCAACTGTATATTATGAACAAACAAAAAAAACAGGCATTGCGCGCAATCTATTGAGATGTAATCAGGTTATAGCGCATGCCAATGTCATGCACAATGTACTGGATGCATATTAATGGTGCATCAAGAGAATCAGCCAATCACACCACTGAAAATCATTGTTATTGACACAAATTAGTCAAACATTCACAACGCTTTTACTTCAATCATGCTATACCAGTTCCTCTGCTTGTCCTCTAAACAGTGCAGTAGGATAGTCTTGCCAGTAGGAATACTGGGACATAGGCTGACTTGCTGTTTTTTATTTCTCTCCTTGAGTCATGGTTCCTTCTGGGCTTCAGGTTTGGAGATGGATACTGTTCGCCTGCTTTCCCTGGCTTTGTGTCTGTCAAGACACTCCAAGACCGTAAGTAAATCTACACAGTCAGTTAGAATTGAGTAACCAGATGTGGCGTCTCATCCTGGTGTAACATTCTCTCTGTCAGAGAGCAAATTTAGAACTGCTTTTCATCTAACCTTTCTGCAGATATTTTTTTCTGTGTATTTCACCTACACCTACACCTTAATATTCTTTATCTTTTTAAAAAAGTAACTGTTATTTTTGTTACATTTTTTAATTAATATATTCACTGAAAGCCTGCACTATGCATGGTATAATAACGTTATTGCACTTTTCATGTAGTCTGTAGCCTACTTTTGTCCAGCTAATAGCCGAACCACATATCAAGCAACATTATGGACAAAACGTTAAAATCCTGTAGCTGCAGGATTATTTTGCTATGACAATACTGGTCAAGTTAAGATCCTAGTTTCTTGTTTAGAGGTGTCCTCTCATTTTGTATTGATTTTCCTATCTGTTTGTTGGTTTGTGCATGTGTGTGCGTGTGCGTGTGCGTGTGCGTGTGTGTGTGTGTGTGTGTGTGTGTGTGTGTGTTCTCTGTAGGATTTACATGGTAGCCACTCCTGCAGTGATCCAGGCAGGCTCAGAGGCCAAGCTTTGTGCCAGCCTTCTGCAGCCCAACGAGACCCTGGTAATGACCATATCTCTGATCGCCAATGGACAGAACAAAATACTTCTCCAGGAGAGTTCTGATCAAGAGTTTCACCGCTGCTTCCAGTTTCAGGTCAGCCCAGCACTGGTCGACATCCAGAACCATTCAATAAGAGTGTACTGTAGTTCTCAGATTTGTGACGCATGTCTTAATTTTCTATGTAATACCAGGTTATTACATAGGAAATATCAATGTGGTGGCTTACTATAACCTTTCTGGCATTCAGGCTGAAATTTTACATAAAAATATGACATCAGCTACTAAAGAAACATCACTTTTAAAACACACTGATGAAAGAAAACGTGATTGAATCTGCACAACCATGACATTGTTAGCAGCACTTTCTTACCAACTGAGCCGCACAGGATCATATGTTATTTGTACATTGTCTCCCTTTCAGGCCCCTCATGTGGAGAATGACCAAGTGCAACATTTTAAGGTGAAGGTTCAAGGTGAAACGTTTCTGTCGACAGAGGAGAGAAAGGTCATGATTAAACCCTACAAACCGATGACATTTGTCCAAACAGATAAACCAATCTACAACCCGGGACACACAGGTAATTTTACACAGAGCCAGTACTCAATTAGTCTTCTTGCTAAGAAACAGGACAATTAGGTGGTATCATGTTTCTATGATGGGTTGCTCTGTCATCACATGTTGCTCCTAAGAGACACCTGCAACAGCACATCATAAAGATAAAATCCACCATGTTCACTGAGGATATGTACACTGGAGTTTGAACCAACATACCACATGTTGTAAGGTGTTCCTCTCCTGGACATTATCATTGGGTATCGATAGTGTAAATAGTTTCAGTAAACTTGCAGTGCAGTTTTCCTTTATCTGCAATTGATTGAATTGTGGCCTTAGTACCAACAGTGTAAAATATTATCCAGAGTAACTGTCAAACGTTTGTCTTCCAAAATTCTGGTAACTTTCCCTAAAATCCCTGCTTTTCCAGAAATCCCAGTTGAACAATTCCTGGTATCTGGAAATCCTTCAAAATTATGCTTCTAAAGCTCTCATTGAGTGCTTGTCTTTGTCTTTTCTTTGTCTTTTTACAGTGCAGTTTAGAGTCATCACCTTGGATACCAGTTTTATCCCTGTCAATCAGCTGGTGAGTGTTGAAAATGTGAAACATTGAATATTGAAAACAATGACCAATCTCCACTATTTCAAACAAAAAGACAGATACAGAAGAAGGATCACAACGTCACTTTACTGTCTGATAGACATAGCAATCAGGTATTATGTATGTATGATATCGTCCTACCAACTCAACTCTGCGATCCTGGTTAGAGTGAGAATGGAAGGTTGGGGGGGTTGAGACATACCAAAGACTCTAAAAATTGGACCCGATACCGCTCTGCTTAGCACTCAATATTAAGGAGATGGGTTGGGGGTAAGGTCCAGCAATAGATTAGTATCCTTTCCAGACTGCTTCACGCTACAGAAACAGAACAAAGGCGCCTGCCCTATGGACAAGGACGAGGCTTATTATGTACAATATACTGTATTTATACTATATTTTAATTCAGCAATCAACTAGTCAGAACTCCATAAGCATTAGGACTTTGGAAATGGGAAATGTTTTGAACAACTATTGGGCAAAATCCCAAATCCAAATCTTTAACCAATGTTATCTGTTTGATAAGGCTACACAAACAGTTGAGACACATAGCACTCAGGGCAAACATATTGTACATGTCTGCAGAGGTTCTCTAAGTTAACCTGCGTGGGTGGATTTCAAGGTCCTCAAACATTCGCCACAAGTCATGGTGTTTTCCACTCATATAGGTCAGATTGGAATGTATAGGAGTTTCTTCCTGAGATTGAATTAATCTATTGCAAAAGCGACATGTTATGTTTAATTTAAGAAACAAAGCCAAGCATCTGCCTAGTTCCTATAGTTGACAGTTTTGCTCCTCTTTTAATTTTTGGGGAATTTGAGAGTTATTCATAAAACATTAAGCAGTCTTTTGTCTTTCCTTTCACAGTACAACATTGTGGAACTGCAGGTAAGACCCTTAATAGTCTATCAATGTATGATGACTCACTGTAAATACTAGTACATTATAAGACAATGACTCCACCAGCTAGGTCCTGTAGGTCATCATTCATGTCCACATGGCAGTTACCAGAAGACTCCCTATCAGCTTTATGTGATCACATCTGGGCCACCTTCAGCAAGCAAACCTCAGAACTTTGCAGATAGAAATGTCATGAATAGAGCTGATGTGACTCTTTACTCTTCATGTCAGACAGGCATGTTTGGCCTACATAACATAATTTGTATCTGAACGTTCCACAATGTTGCACCCTGCTACATGTGTCCCTTGTTCTATGAACCAACAGGATGTTCATCAGAACAGGATTGGACAGTGGGTCAATACTACATCCAGTGGCAACATTCTGCAGCTTTCTTACCCCCTGAACTCTGAAGCACCCGTAGGATCCTATGCTATTGTAGTGTGGATTGGTGAAAACAAAATATACCATCACTTCAAGGTAGAAAAGTATGGTAAGTAGAGCTTCTTTATTTGACCTTTCATGCTAGGTAATATTATGGATCTGGAAGTTGAATCAATGCATCACATTTCTGGAACATTCATGAGTTGCCTGCTGTTCTCTTATCTCTAGTTTTGCCAAAGTTTGAGATCAAAATGAACCTCGCCGATGAGATCAGCGTTGTTCAAGAGGAGTATAAAGTAGAAGTGTGTGCAACGTGAGTCAACACTATCTCTGTTCTGTAATGCACTGTAGTTACAAGACTATTTTTAACTCCACTATTTGTCACTGTCTAATTAATCGCATTTCGCTAATGCAGACCTTGATTCAAATTCAAATATTTGAATACTCAACCCAGGTCTGTTTGGTCCTGGGGGTATTTGAAATCGTGTATTTAGAAACAAGTATTTGAAAATAATCTAGGAATTAGAAGTTTTTGATTGGGCCATATTATTTGAAAAATACTCAAATACGCAGAAAATATGTATTTAAGATACAAATCCTTAAATATGCATGTATTTGAACCCAGGTCTGTGCTAATGACAAATACTAATTGAAGACCTACAATGCTACTGCTCAATGTCATAAAATGTTCTTATGAGTACCCTGAGAATTAAAACGTTTGGAACAGTGGCATTTACATGAACAGCCGGGCTTATATTCATAAAGCCTCTCAGAGTGGGATTGCTGACCTACAATCAGGTCTCTCCTGTCCATGTGACCTTGTTCATTCTGATACAGAACTTTACACTGATCCTAGATCAGCACTCATACACTGAGAGACTTTATGAATACAGGTACAGATGCATTGGCAATGTTGAAAACACTTGACTTAAAGAAAGCCTGCAGGTATAATGCATAGTAACTTGTTGTAAGGATGCATGTATGAGCCTTTGTAATGTCTCATAAAAGGTTTAGAATATACTACGTCTCTCTAAGTAGGAAATGTATGATGTTTTATGTTTTGTATGTGTTTTATTATGAAATCAAATCAGATACACGTATGGGCAGCCTGTACCTGGTAAAGCAGAGGTAGAGTTATGCCGACCCTTGGGGCACAATGTATTGATACCAATAAGAATTGATGAGAAAAATCCAGAAGGAGTTCCTGATTATACACCCCCCTGCCATAAAGAGTCAATAGAGGTATGTATGCTTTCCTGAAGAAACTATAACTTGTTTTACTATCATATTACATTTGAATGTGATCTGGTTCATTTATTTAAATCATTTCTTAATGTGTGTGGTTTTGCTTGCTTTTCCCAGATGGACCAAACTGGCTGTGCTTCTCATGTCTTCAACATGTTCATTTTCACAAAGGATGCTGGCCAGAAAATGCTCATAGACAGGCTGAGTTTTAATGCCAAAGTAGAGGAGGAGGGGACAGGCAAGTCATTTATCATAAGAATTTGGAGACGGTAGAAGTGATGACAACATTTGCCTGAAGTCAAATGAAAAAGTTTTTTTTTTCTTGAGAGTGAATTACATAATGTCAAGATTGCATGTTTAATTAGATTATGAAGATTGGCATGACCTGCGTATTTGACCTTTGGTGCTACATCCTCATATTATGCTGTTTTTATTCATGTCTTCTGTTTGTAATCATGTTTTTAATACGTTGAGTAAGCTGCGCTGGAATTCAGCTTCTGCATTGTGAACTGCCAATGTGCATCATGGTAGCATGTGTAGTTGTGAAAATAAACCCTCCTATTTTCTTTTGTTTTCCTTTGACAGGTATTACACAGTCAAAGGAAAAACACATTGAGCTCTCCTATGTGATTGGAAAACTCACATTTGTTGACACACCCAAAATCTATGAGCATGGATCAATTATCGAGGGCAAGGTGCGTCCAAATCCAGTGATATTGTTTCTTAGACTTAGTTGAATTGTAGATGCCATTTGTCTTTGACATTCCTGTTTACTTAACTACCAATGGTAGGTAACAGTGACACATGTAGCATCACTACTTACAACTTTCCCCCCCTTTTTCCTCAGATAAACGTTGTTCACTTCAACAACACACCTATCTCAGACATGTTAGTCTACCTTTTGGAGGAGAAAGACTGGTCCTCACATCATCTCCAGAACCTGACCACGGACAGTCATGGTATTGCCAGTTTCTCCCTCAACACAACCAGTATGCCCAAAGAGACTATTAACCTCATAGTAAGTATGAGGTTTTGAAAGTCCGTCTAGGTTTTGAAAGACTCTGAAGACTCTTTATGCTCAACCCCAAATCACTCACTTGACCCTACCCTCTAGGGTCTATCATGCTCTTGTGGAGATCTTAGAAAATTCCATTGGTATAATAAGCAATATGGTGAAACTTCCACCTAGCCTATCAGAAGGCACGGTGGAAATGTTAGTTACCATATTTCCAACTGTCAAATCCTCTCAGATCTCCACAAGTATATTGTATAGGGTCTAAGGGTCGATTTGGGATTGGGCTTTAAGTTATACTCTCTCTTCCCTCTGTTGCTTTCCAGGTAAGCAACACACCACAAACGGAGAGCAGTAGATACAGGGCCCCCTATTTCAAAAGAGGGCAACACAAACTCTCACTGATCCAGCCCACTGCCCCTCACAGTAAAACATCCAGCTCTCTGGCTATTCAGAAGATTGAAAACCCACTGGCATGTTGGGAGGAAGTGTCAATCACCATCCAGTACGCCATCGTAGGGGAGACTGTCCCAAAGGGCTCCGTGGATTTCATCTACCTGGTGAGTAGAACCAGGAACAAGTTGTGACAACCTGCAAACCCAGGGTGAGTCCAAAATGACACCCTATTCTCTAGTGTGCTACTTTTGACCAGGGTCAATTCAGACAGTCCCAACATCTCATCTTCAAAGGAAGGATGTCTCTATACAACACCAGCACTTCTCATCATATTCTTGCTGACTTGATGGAATAACTGGGACAAGTGTTTTACCCTTTCCCTCCTCCAGGCCTTATCCAGAGGGGTGATAGTTCAGCATGGACATATGAAGGTTACCGTGCAGCACGGGAGTCCTGGTGAGGGAGTTTCATTAATTAATTATGAACATACTTGAAGGTGTTTGATGACAATGACAATGTACGATTACATGCACACAATAATGCGACTCAGAATAAGATAATACTTAGATTAAAACGCTTTGCAAGAAGAACAAGTTCCCTAATAATACTGTTTACATGGATGTCTGAAATCAGGTTACCGATGGCAGTCTGATGAATGCAGAAATCGTCAATCAAAACAAATGTTCTACCTCAGTGAACATGCTATTTCTGGGAAGTATTGTTGATTTTGAGGTCAGACATATAAAATGTGCATGTGAAAACTACTTCTAAGACACATTTATTTCTTTATTTTATTTTTATTTCACCTTTATTTAACCAGGTAGGCAAGTTGAGAACAAGTTCTCATTTACAATTGCGACCTGGCCAAGATAAAGCAAAGCAGTTCGACACATACAACACAGAGTTACACATGGAGTAAAACAAACATACAGTCAATAATACAGTAGAAAAATAAGTCTATATACAATGTGAGCAAATGAGGTGAGATAAGGGAGGTAAAGGCAAAAAAAAGGCCATGGTGGCGAAGGAAATACAATATAGCAAGTAAAACACTGGAATGGTAGATTTGGTCGATTAGAAAGGCCTGCTCGCTGAATTGTTTCAGGGAGCGTTTCACAGTGATCAGTCAGAGGTCGTTTGACCACTGAGCCATTACGGATGCAGGCAATGAGGCAGTGATCACTGAGATCTTGGTTGAAAACAGCAGAGGTGTATTTAGAGGGCAAGTTGGTTAGGATGATATCTATGAGGGTGCCCGTGTTTACGGCTTTGGGGTGGTACCTGGTAGGTTCATTGATCATTTGTGTGAGATTGAGGGTATCAAGCTTAGATTGTAGGATGGCTGGGGTGTTAAGCATGTTCCAGTTTAGGTCGCCTAGCTGCACGAGCTCTGAAGATAGATGGGGAAAATCAGTTCACATATGGTGTCCAGAGCACAACTGGGGGGCAGAGGGTGGTCTATAGCAGGCGGCAACGGTGAGAAACTTGCTTTAAGAGAGGTGGATTTTTAAAAGTAGAAGTTCAAATTGTTTGGGTACAGACCTGGATAGTAGGACAGAACTCTGCAGGTTATCTCTGCAGTAGATTGCAACACCGCCCCCTTTGGCCGTTCTATCTTGTCTGAAAATGTTGTAGTTAGGGATGAAGATTTCAGAGTTTTTGGTGGTCTTCCTAAGCCAGGACTCAGACATGGCTAGGAGATCCGGGTTGGCAGAGTGTGCTAAAGCAGTGAATAAAACAAACTTAGGGAGGAGGCTTCTAATGTTAACATGCATGAAACCAAGGCTATTACGGTTACAAAAGTCATCAAAAGAGAGCGCCTGGGGAATAGGAGTGGAGCTAGGCACTGCAGGGCCTGGATTCACCTCTACATCACCAGAGGAACAGAGGAGGAGTAGGATAAGTCTACGGCTAAAAGCTATGAGAATTGGTCGTCTAGAACGTCCGGAACAGAGAGTAAAAGGAGGTTTCTGGGGGCGATAAAATAGCTTCAAGGTATAATGTACAGACAAAGGTATGGTAGGATGTGAATACAGTGGAGGTAAACCTAGGTATTGAGTGATGATGAGAGAGATATTGTCTCTAGAAACATCATTGAAACCAGGTGATGTCATCGCATGTGTGGGTGGTGGAACTGAAAGGTTGGATAAGGGATAATGAGCAGGGCTAGAGGCTCTACAGTGAAATAAGCCAATAAACACTAACCAGAACAGCAATGGATAAGGCATATTGACATTAAGGAGAGGCATGCTTAATCGAGTGATCATAAGGGTCCAGTTAGTAGTGAGGTTGGTTGGGGTAACGGCGATTCAGACAGCTAGCCGGGCCATCGGTAGCAATCTAGCGTTGGATGGAGGACTGTTTTTAGCCACCTCGTGCGTTTCCGTCGGTAGATTAGTGGGGTTCCGTGTGGTAGAGGGGATCAATCCAATTGGCAAAATAGATATAGTTATAGTGACCCAAGAAAAATCACATACAGTGCATTCGGAAAAGTATTCAGACCCGTTTACTTTTTCCATATTTTGTTACGCTCCAACCTAAAATGGATTTAAAAAATTATCCTCAGCAATCTACACACAATTACCAATTATGACAAAGCGAAAACAAGTTTTTAGAAATTTTTGCAAATGTATTAAAAATAAAAAACAGAAATAGACCATCGAAATTGAGCTCACGTTCATCCTGTTTCCATTGATCATCCTTGAGATGTTTCTACAACTTGATTGGAGTCCACCTGTGGTAATTTCAATTGATTGGACATGATTTGGAAAGGCACACACCTGTCTATATAAGGTCCCACCGTTGACAGTGCATGTCAGAGCAAAAACCAAGCCTCCATCATTCTTAAATGGAAGAAGTTTGGAACCACCAAGACTCTTCCTAGAGCTGGCCATCCGGCCAAACTGAGCAATCGGGGGAGAAGGACCTTGGTCAGGGAGGTGACCAAGAACCCGATGGTCACTCTGACAGAGCTCCAAAGTTCCTCTGTGGAAATGGGAGAACCTTCCAGAAGGACAACCATCTCTGCAGAAATCCACCAATCAGGCCTTTATGGTTGGGTGGCACACAGCCAAGACAACACAGGAGTGGCTTCGGGACAAGTCTCTGAATGTCCTTAAGTAGCCCAGCTAGAGCCCAGACTTGAACCCGTTCGAACATCTCTGGAGGGACCTAAAAATACTTGTGCAGCGACGCTCCCCATCTAATCTGATAGAGCTTGAGAGGACCTGCAGAGAACGGGAGAAACTCCCCAAATACAGGTGTGCCAAGCTTGCATCGTCATACCCAAGAAGACACAAGGCTGTAATCGCTGCCAAAGGTGCTTCAACAAAGTACTGAGTGAAGGGTCTGAATACTTATGTTAATGTCATATTTCAATATTTAATTTTTATACATTTGCAAAAAAAAATCTAAAAGCCTGTTTTTGACATTATTGGGTATTGTGTATAGATTGATGAGGGGGGGGGGGGGGGCGTTTTAGAATAATGCTGTAACATAACAAAATGTGGAAAAAGTCAAGGGGTCTTTCTGAACTCCCTTCCCTTGAGCTAAAGAGGGCAGATCGCTGACATGGTGAAAGCACATCCGCAGATCAAATGCACTGCTCGAACACCGATTAAGGTGTTTACATGTCCTAATAATGTGAAAGATTGCTCAGAAAACCAGGGGCCTCATTTACAACCTTTGCGTAAATGTTTCACTAAATATCCACGTGCGCCATTTAAGAAAAGACTGCACACACATAAATATTGAGATACAGAAACTAGGCGCACACCCGTTATGAGTCAGACCTGTCGTTAAACTGTGCGTGGGTGAGCGAGCATTATAACTCCGCCTGGAAAACGCTCAGCATTCAACTTTTATGGTGACAGTAACGCCATTATTGGCTGTATACTTTCAAAGTATTGGAATTAGGCTAAAACAGTATCTAAATTAAATAGCAATGGCGAACTTGATTAAATGTCTTTGGAGTTGTTGGCAGAATTGCTTCTTTGCAGTGACATTTGCTGTAGGCTATCTGACTGTTTCTGAAAGACAAAATAGCAAATTGTAGTGGAACTGTGAACAGATGGTTTGAATGCAATAATGTTTTGCATTCATTTTTTCCCCGAACTTAAATATGATGCACTGCCCACGAATTCTGAAACATTGTCTACAATGAAAACTACGGTAGGCCCACTTACAGTGGTAGCCTACACATTTCAATGCAAAAGATCAACTGCTGTTCACGTCTTAAGGGCTCCCTGCCTGATGCATAGAGTAAAAACGTGAAATTACAATATAATAGCCTATCTAATAGGCTCAATAAATGAGAGATGTGCATGGTAATTTGTTGTATGGCTACTTCGGGATTATAAACTCATCATGCCAGGAAAAGTATTCTACAATGGTTATGATATATGTATTATGTTAATAAATGGAATATTGTCCACAAGAGAAATTCGACATTACTGTATTCAGACACCTACAAAAGTCAAGGAAAAGGGTGAACCGTCTGTTCTATCATTAAACTGCGCTTCGAAACGGGTCGCCTCCCGAGTGGCGTTGCGGTCTAAGGCAGGCGTCACTACAGACCCTGGTTTGTTCCCAGGCTGTGTCACAACCGGCGGTGATCGGGAGTCCCATAGGGCAGCGCACAATTGGCCCAGTGTCGTCCCGGTTAGGGGAGGGTTTGGCAGGGGGGGTAGGCCGTCATTGTAAATAATATTTTTTTCTTAAAACTGACTTGCCTAGTTAAATAAAGGTTAAATTAAAAAAATACTTGAAATAGCTTATATATTTATTCTGAAGTGGGTCCAATTAAATGAGAGATGGGATGAACGGTAGCCTATCCTAACTTGTTGTATGCCTATGGGCTATTTCGCGAGTAGCCTATGAAACCATCTGGTCAGAAAAGGTGAGGATTTATTCTGCAATGATCATGGAAATGAAATGAAAAAGGCACCCATTTCCTACAAAGATAAAATAAATGTTTGGTCTTCTCACTAAGGGCAAGTGATAGCATCTTGTTATATGTAGCTACCTGTTTTTTGTTATGAATATGAGTGTAATTTATTCCTGCACAAGGCTATAAACTACTTTTGCCTTCTTGCAATGCAATACTTTAACCACTAGAAACTGCATTCACATGGTCTGGAGTTTGCAGGAGGATAATAAGCACATTCTCACTTCAAGATCAGTTTTTATAAATACCAACTTTTGTGTGAAAACTGGCACATGCATGTTTTGGGGCATATCATGTGCAAACCTAACGTTCATATGTCCTTGTGTTTTAATAGGCGTATGCTTTCATCGATTTTGACCATACGCGATTAAAATAAACAGAGTAAAGTGACTACTGCATAATCAGTTTACTATCAAATTATTACTGTGCACGTAAACGTACTCAGTGTGACATGCTCTTGCGTTACAGCAACTGAGGGTGAAGTTACTTTGAAGTTGGCAGTGGTTCCAGAGACGGCGCCTGTGGTACAGGTTCTTGTGTACAGTATGCTACCCAGTGAGACTGTCATCGCCCACAGCATGAACTTTCCCACTGAGAAATGCTTCAGGCACAAGGTGTGTGTATATGTGGGCATGCTTCTTCGTGTGTTATACCCTCTGACTTCTGCACGTCACAAACATACTATGTTCATTTTATGGAAGGTATAAATAGTGTCAAGTATTTCCATGCACATAGATATCATTCCTTGTATAAAGGTGTATAATGTACACTTATGTATGTCATGTGCACCAGGTGTCGGTGGAGTTCTCACCCTCACAAGCAGTTCCAGGGGAGGAGAACACCCTACAGCTCTCGGCCCAGCCCGGCTCCCTCTGTGGCCTCAGTGCTGTGGACCAGAGTGTTCACATCATGGAGCCAGGGAAGAGGCTGGATGCTGACAAGGTAACAGAGCTCGGTGTAGTGAATATCAACGGTCATACAGTACCACCATATAAACAGCTGTTGTGGTGCTGGCAATACAACCAGCTTCAGGGGACTAAGAAGTGACAACGGCAGACTTGGAATGGGTCTGGTCACTGTTGGCCATTTGGTGTACTTTCATCAACTGGAAAGCACCTCCCTATTGGTTCACATTCTGTTCAAATTCATGTTCATATTCTGGGTTCTGTTCATTAGGGCACGGAAAGCATTAAAAACATTTAGCAATGGAAAACAAAACTGAGCGTTTCTTATTTGACAAGTCCAAGTAGTCCCTGCCTTCTGTTTGGTGCCCAATGAACACGGTCATTTCCCGTCTCCTTACTATCCCATTCCAGATATTTGATTTGTTACCAGTCAAGGAGACAACACACATTCCCTACCAGCTTGATGATCCAGTAGCATGTTTACATGTAAGACCAAGGAGATATATAATGCCATACCCAGGACAAACTGAGGAGGGAAATGAACCTCATGAAGTTTTTAAGGTAACTTCAGCCTTGTTTTCTCTTAACTTGAAGCCTCTTTTCCTCTCTCGTAAGAATTAGTTACCATACTGTTACCATGCATACATCTTCTTAAATATTATATTTCTAAAATAGCCAGTTGGAAGTAAAAAACACACATTTAGAATAGAAAAATTAAACTAAGACATTCATTAATATTGAGCTCTTGTCACGATCGTCATAATGTGGAAGAGAGGAGGACCAAGGAGCAGCATGATACGAATACATACTTCTATTTAATAAACGAAGAGGAACACTAAATAGACAAATACAAAACGAACGTGACGCTATAAATGACAAGCGCAGACACAGGCAACTTACATATAGACAATAACCCACAACCCACAATAAAAAAAGCTACCTAAATATGGTTCCCAATCAGAGACAACGCAAAACACCTGTCTCTGATTGAGAACCATATCAGGCCAAACACATAGAAATAGACAAACCAGACATACAACATAGAATGCCCACTCAGATCACACCCTGAACAAACAAAACATAAAACATACAAAGCAAACTAAGGTCAGGGCGTGACAGCTCTCTTGTTTGTGATTTCTAGAAACTGGGACTAAAGCTGGCAACTAATCTGGTTCTAAGAGTACCTTCCTGTCTAAGTTATAAGGGGAACCAGTACCAACGTGGTGAGATGCCCTTCTTACCATCTCTTACACTTGTCATTGCCAGAAGTCTTTGGTGAATCTTGGGAAATGTTATTCTAACATAGCCTGGTTAAACCAGTCTGAACGCTGCATTCATCACCAGTGACCACAGCTTTCAGTCTGGTTTGACCAGGCTGATTCTAACATGAGAATAATTACTATGTTTTGTTTTATTGGGACCCTATATAGGCTTCCTCCACCATCGAGTCATGGACAGAATTCAAGTGGCTCAATCTGTAGCATTCGGTGCCCCTGCACGTCTGCCACCCATACAGACGGTCCGTACCTTCTTCCCTGAGACGTGGATATGGGATCTTGTGGAAGTTGGGTAAGAGCACTGCACAGTGAGGCTGTTGCCTTATAAACGTCACTAAAATAATGCGCGCACATCGATGAGGCAGAAGGTGATGTTATGATTCTGAACGGTCAGATAGTTAGAAACAATAACAAGAGGCTGCCATGTGGGGAATCGTAGGTTTCTCGTTTCAGCTCGTTGTATCTTGTTATTGATACCATGTCTTGTTTTGAGGTGTTTTGACTCATGTCATGTCTATGCTAATATGGCAAAACATTTGCTATCTAGCTACCAACAACTGTAACGATGTATTTGAGAGACGACAAGTGCTCATTGTGCAAATGTATTTATGTTTTCAATAGACATTTGAAGGCAAATTATAGTTTAGATGTTGTCAACAATCTTAGCCAACCCCGTCTGTTTTGTTCCATATTTCCACACTTGTCGGTTTTGTTGCTAAACAACCAACTGGTCTATATCAAAACATACAGTAGTGGTGTAGATTAGGAACCGGTACCTCATTAAACTGCATGGCGATATGTTAAATGCTTCACTGTTGACTGAGGAAGAGAAACGTAACTACTGTGCCGTTAAAGACTGTTTTGAAATGCATTTAGGAGGGAGACACAAAATATTTAAGAGAGCTTAGTTTAATGTGCACAAACAGGAGCAGAGTAAAACCACTGACAGTTTTATCACAGCTGTTCACAAGCTAGCGGGAACATTGTCAGTTTGGCACATTCGGGGAAGAGCTGATCCGAGATCGGATTGTAGTGGGAATAAGAAATATCTATCTTTCTGAAAAGTTACAGTTGGATTCCCAGCTTACCTGGTTCAAAGCTGTAAACCAGGTTAGGCAGAGTAAGAGAGTAAAAAGACAGCAGACGATGCTGTGCCACAGCAGCTCCTTGCAGACTGAAGACAGTAAGGAAATACATGCGTTTTCATACTGTGCTAAAACAAAAAAGGGAACACAGAACAGAGACGAACGTGGAGAAAACAATCACAGACAGCGCTAGTAGCCAATTCAAGTGTTTGTCGCAAATGTGGGAAATCCCCTTTCCACAGCTGGAAAGATTGCCCAGCAAAGGATGCGGAATGCAGGAAATGTCACAGGAGAGGACACTTTTCAGCTGTCTGTCGATTAAAGCAAATGCATGAGGTCTCAGAGGAGGAATAGCAGCTACAGCAGGCCAGCATCTGTCTATGAGAAGTAAAGGAAAACAATGCTGGCTGGCACTCAGACATTAAACTCAATAGGGAGGTTGTATCATTTAAACTAGACACAGGGGCAGCAGTGACAGCAATCCCCACTAGGTTGTATACCTATAGTAGAGATGGCTCTTTGATCTCTACAAACGAACAACTTTACCGGCCCAGTAATAAGATATTACCAGTGGTAGGGCAGTTGGTGATTAGACTGGAGAATAAAGACGAGTGCCATCCAGCCTGTCTTCGTCAATGACTCTCTGGCCAGACCGTTGCTGGGGCTGCCAGCAATTGAAGCATTGCAACTCATTCAGAGAGTGAGCGAACTGGCGGACCCAGGGGAGGTTTTCAAAAAGACATTCCCAAAAGTGTTTTTTGGCCTAGGAAGGCTAGAAGGTGACTACAAAATCCACTGAAAGAGGATGCGGTCCCCTATGCCCTTACCACCCCCCGCCGTGTGCCTAACCTTTATTGGCAAAAGGAAGAGTTGGGGAGGATGGAAGAAATTGGGGCTGTGTCTAAAATAGAGAGTCCCATTGACTGGTGTGCAGGGATGGTGGTGGTCCCAAAAGCCAACAGGGACATAAGGATCTGTGTGGACATGACTAACTTGAATGAGGCACTCTGCAGCGAGAGACACATCTTACCATCAGAGGAGCAGTCGCTGGCTCAGTTGGATGGCTCACAAGTCTTCACAAAGCTGGATGCCCGATTTGGCTTCTGGCAGATACCCCTGTCACCAGAGTTGTAGGGCGCTCACAACGTTTAGAACACTGTTTGGCCGGTACTGTTTTAACATTTTGCCATTTGGAATTGCTTCCGGTCCTGAGCATTTCCAAATACGTCCCAAATGTCCCATTTGTTGGATGGGCTGAGTGGCGTCAACGTGTACGTGTGCAGATGGAAGAGAGCAGAACATGATGAAAAGCTCACAGCAGTTCTGACCAGACTCCAGGAGAAAAATGAAAACTGCACCTTTGCACAGTCAGAGGTCTTGTTCTTGGGACATAAAATCAGCGCAGCTGGAATAGAGCCGGACACGGAGAAGATCAGCCTCATCACAGATATGCCCATCCCCCAGACTGTGGCTGAAGTCAGGACCTTCTTAGGCATGGCCACATATGTGGGTAAGTTCCTCCCACAGTTTGAAGATACAACCAAACCCCTTAGAAACTTACTAGCCAAAGAGAATGACTGCAACAGGTGGCATATGACAAGATCAATGGAGACCTGGCCTCACAGAGAGTGCTGGCCCTGTACTGTCCCCATGCTAAGACAAAGGTATCAGCAGATGCATCATCCTTTGGGCTAGGGCCGGTCCTCACACAGATGCAGGACAACATGGAGTGGCGTCCAATAGCATATATCTCACAAAGCTTATGCGACATGGAGCAAGGGTATGCACAAGCGGAGAAGAAGGCGTTGGCTATCACATGGGCATGTGAAAGGCTCAGCCAATACCTTATTGGCCTGCAGTTTACAGCAGAGACTGACCACAAACCTGTGTGAGCGGACCAAGTAATTGAGCGTCACTCAAAAGCAGGAAGGTGGAACAAACGAGTCAGGAGTAGGTTTTCTTGATTGAACATAGTTCTATATTGAGGGCATTTGGACAACACAAACACTCCAACGTAATCAACGAAAATCTCCCAAAGGAAAAAGGAGGCATATCTTCTTCTCCAGATCAAAACAGGAACACAATATGATTGTCTTTAAACTACAACAAAAAGTCACGGCATTGTCACCGTCTTAATGGTTCTTCATAGATAGCTCCTCTGTCTCGGTGGCCATCTTACAGAGATAGTCCCCTTCTGCTGGTTCCATACTCTCTCTTATAGGGGAAGGAGAATATCTCATTAGTAGTGTCAGCTGTGCCTAATTGCCTCTGGTTACCTTGTCTCCCATGCCTTGTTGGGCTACCATCCGTGACCTCAGCTTGCCCTCTGGTGGTCCTTCCATATACCTTCCCCCTCATGACCGAACCGGAGGGTCGGGTGCCAGACGCACCGTCTTGGTCGCGTCGAGACAGCGCGTCTGCATTCCCGTTCCTCGATCCGGCCCTGTGGATGACATGGAAAGAGAACGGTTGTAAAGACAAAAACCATCTGGCTATTCTGTTGTTATTGTTTCTCTTACCAGCCATCCACGTGAGGGGCGCATGGTCCGTAACTAAAGCAAACCTCCGACCCAGTAGGTAGTACCAGAGATAATCGAGGGCCCACTTAATGGCTAAGGCCTCTTTCTCTACGGTAGCATACCTCTGTTCCCGATCGCTGAGCTTCCTACTTATGAAGAGAATCGGCTTCTCTGCTTCGCCTTTACCCTGAGCTAGTACGGTCCCGAGCCCCGTTCTCTAGGCGTCGACCTGCACAATGAACTCTTGTGAGAAGTCTGGAGCCTGTAGGACGGGATCAGAACATAGGCCATCTTTTAGCGATTGAAAGGCCTCTTCCGTCTCGTCTTTCCACTCTACCTGGTTTGGCAAGTTTTTCTTGATGAGGTTTGTGAGGGGATTGGCAATGGTTGCATATCCCGGGATAAAACAGCGATAATATCCCGTTATCCCTAAGAAGGCCCGAACGTCCCGCTTGGTCCGGGGTCGAGGCCAGTCCCGAATTGCCCTGGTCTTCTCTGCCTGTGGGCGTATTTTCCCATTCCCCACGGTGTACCCCAGGTATTCCGCTTCGGACAGACCCAGGCAGCATTTATTTGGATTGGCCGTCAACCCTGTGGCTTCCAAACTCACGAGCACTGCTCGTAATCGCAGGAGGTGACTATCCCAGTCCTCGCTGTGGATAACCACATTGTCTATGTACGCCGCTGCATACTCTTGATGGGGCCGTAGAATGGCATCCATGAGGCGTTGGAAAGTTGCAGCGGCACCATGCAGTCCGAAGGGCATCCTCACATACTGGAAAAGCCCCTCTGGTGTGGCGAAGGCAGTCTTTGGGCGATCCTCCGGAGCCACCGGCACTTGCCAATATCTCTTCGTCAAATCCAGGGTGGTGATGAACTTGGCCTTTCCTAAGCGCTCCAAGAGTTCATCCATGCGGGGCATGGGATACGCATCGAATGTAGAGATGGCATTCACGGCCCTAAAATCGTTGCAGAGTCTCATACTACCATCGGATTTGGGGACAAGGACTATGGGACTGGACCACTCACTCGTCGATGGCTCGATCACACTCATCCTCAACATCTCCCTTACCTCGTTCTTAGTGATGACTCAGCGAGCCTCAGGAATCCTGTAAGGGCGGATATGCACCTTCTTGCCGCGTTCAGTGTGGATATGGTGGAACAGGACATCTGTTTGTCCTGGGAATGGAGAGAATATTCGACCGAAGTTCATAATCAGCTTGTCTAGCTGTCTTGACTGCTCCGGCAGGAGAGTTTGACCACGGCGCACCGGTGGTAGAGCCTCCTCTTTTCCTTTTCCCTCCAGGGCCATCAAAGCCACCTCCTCCTCTCTTCCATGGTACGGCTTCAACAGGTTTATGTGATAGAGTTGGACCTTCTTCCTTCTATCAGGTTGCTTGATGAGGTAATTGACCGATGAGACCCTTTTCATTACCTCGTAGGGTCCCCTCCACTGTGCCAGCAAGCGATGTTTGGCCGTGGGCACGAGCACCATCACTTTCTCTCCCACGGTGAACTCACGGGGGGTCGCGGACTTATCATAGGCCCGGCCTTGGGTCCTTTGTGCCTTCTCCATATGCTCCTTGACTATGGGCCACACTGCTGACAGGCGGTCTCTCATCAGGGTAATATGTTCTATTGTGGATCGAAAGGGGCATGGTTGGGTCTCCCAGGTCACCTTGGCTAAGTCGAGGATCCCTCGACAGGGTCTGCCATAGAGCAATTCAAATGGAGAGAATCCAGTGAATGCTTGGGGTACTTCTCGCAGGGCAAACATTAAGTGTGGGAGAAGCATGTCCCAGTTTTTCCCGTCTCGGGACACCACTCTTCTCAACATGCTTTTAATCGTTTTGTTCAAGCGTTCACACAACCCGTCTGTTTGAGGGTGGAATATGCTTGTACGTATCTGTTGAACCTGATACAACCGCGACATGAATGGGGTCCCCTGATCAGTTAAGATCGTCTTGGGGAGGCCCACCCGAGAGAACATCATGAATAATTCCTTGGCAATTCCCTTTGACGACATGTTACGCAGGGGTATGGCCTCCGGGAACTAGGTAGCGTAATCTATGACCACTAGGATGTACTCGTGTCCTCTGGCGGATTTTGGGAGGGGTCCTACGAGGTCCATAGCTATGCGTTCAAAGGGAGTCTCTATGATGGGGAGAGGAATCAAAGGGTTACGTAGGTGTGGCCGTGGAGCTGTACGTTGACATTGATCACACGTCCTACAATACCTGGCCACATCCCGGGTGACCCGGGGCCAATAGAATCTCTGCATGATTCTGTCAATAGTCTTGTCTCGTGCCAGGTGTCCTCCTAGGACGTGGGAATGGGCTAACTGTAGAACTGTATCCCTGTATGGTCTAGGCACCATTAGTAATTCCTGATTTCCCCCCCTTCGTCGTACGACCCAGTATAAGAGACCCCGCCTGATTGCATAGTAAGGAAGAGGGGGCTCACCTGATCCATCGACGTTCCTCCCGTCGATCACCTTCGCCTTCCTCATGGTCTCCCTTAGGTCTGGGTCTCTATGCTGCGAGGTGCCGAACTGTCCCTTTAATTCCTGGGGCAGATCAACCTCGGTAGAGGGATGTGGAGGATGTTCCCCATCCCCCTCAGGGGTGACCGATGAGAACCCCTTCCAGGTTCCCTCCTCGGATGGCGCTTCAAATATATCCCTTAGCGCCTGGTTTCTCCTTCCTTCCTGTGTAGTGTATAACCCTTCACAGGTGTCTTCATCGGTGGTTTCCTGGAATATCTGTCGTAAACGTTGGGTTGCTATTTCTTCCTCTGCTGCAGAGGACGAGGACGTAGCTACGTCTCCTTGTAGGACTACTACCTCGGGCTTGGATTTTCTCTTCTTTCCTGTCCCCCTTCTTTCCATGCATAACGTCATCTGCCGAAGCTCCTTATATAGGGGACAGTCTCTCCCGATCAATAATGGTACCTTCAGCTGGGGCACTTTCCCTGCCCTGACTGTACACCTTCCTTTTGGAGTGAGAATCGGCAGATTCACAGTGGGGTAATAGTGGGTGTCTCCATGGATACAGGATACGGCTACTTTGTCTGGTAGCACTGTTGCGGAGATCACCAGCCGCTCCTCTACTAACGTAACCATACTTCCCGAGTCGAGAATGGCTACCACATCTTGTCCTTCGACTCGAACTGGAATCTCTGGGGCTGGGGCTAACCAACAGTGTTGATCCTGCCCTCTCAAACCGCGATGTGTGGGGGTGGGCAGTGATGACTCTGTGACCATGGGCTCGTCCTTGCTAGGACATTGTGGGGCATAATGGTCGGGAGACTGACATTTATAACACCGACCCTGCTGTGTGGGGGATGACTTCTCCCACCTCCGGAGGGGATTTGGACGTTTCGGTGGCGGACGCGTCGGGGTGAGTTGTGGTACGGGATTGGAAGAATCCTTCCGATCCTCCTTGTCACTTTTTAACAACTCCCCTGTAGACCGATATGTTTCCACCGCCTGGGCTATGTCGTCGGCTGACAACGGCTGACAACGGGTTGGCCCTATCTCTGGCAGTCAGCTGGTACCGGGATAGGATCTGGTTTTTAGTCGCCCATAGTCCGCAGCTTCGCGGGCATCCAGGTCAAAATAGGCTTCCTGAGCCACCCCGGTCAAAAGAGGAGCTAATGCGCTTGCCCATTCTGTGGGCGGCCACTCTTCCAAGGTGGCCGTCCTTTCGAAGGTCATGAGGAAGGCCTCAATATCATCCTCCTTGGAGAGACGAGGTAAGATGGAGTGAGCAGCCGCTCTTGGCTTAACTCTAGGTTCTTCTCGCCGGCTCAGCTGTTGTTGCAGGAGTTCTATGGTTGTATGCTGTGCCGCGATCAATTGTTGTAGTAGGGTGTTATCCATCGTTCTTGAATGGTTCCTCCGGGTCTACTGGAAGAATCTTGATTTACTCACTTATCCTTGTGTCACTCGTCCACCTAATGCCCACATTCTCCACCAATGTAAGCGGACCAAGTAATTGGGCGTCACTCAAAAGCAGGAAGGTGGAACAAACGAGTCAGGAGTAGGTTTTCTTGATTGAACATAGTTCTATATTGAGGGCATTTGGACAACACAAACACTCCAACGTAATCAACGAAAATCTCCCAAAGGAAAAAGAAAGCATATCTTCTTCTCCAGATCAAAACAGGAACACAATATGATTGTCTTTAAACTACAACAAAAAGTCACGGCATTGTCACCGTCTTAATGGTTCTTCATAGATAGCTCCTCTGTCTCAGTGGCCATCTTACAGAGATAGTCCCCTTCTGCTGGTTCCATACTCTCTCTTATAGGGGAAGGAGAATATCTCATTAGTAGTGTCAGCTGTGCCTAATTGCCTCTGGTTACCTTGTCTCCCATGCCTTGTTGGGCTACCATCCGTGAGCTCAGCCTGCCCTCTGGTGGTCCTTCCACACCTGTTAGGGATAAAAGCACTGGACGACTTGCCTCCCAGAGTTCTGCGCTTCCGCCTCAAATTCCTGAGGTTCACCTACAAGAAAGTGTATGTGCCAGGGAAGGCACTGATCACAGCAGACACACTCTCCAGGGTCCCAATTAACCATCTATTAACAGAGGAGGAGCAGTGTCTAGAGGGTGAGGTACAGGTATCCATTAATGCAGTAAGAGACAGTCTACCTGCATCTCAGACCAAACTGAGGCAGATTGCAGAGGAGCAACAGCGATAGTACAGCAGTGCAAAAAGGGATGGCCCAGGCAGGGGGAACAAATGTCAACCTTGTCATCCTGATCCAATGATGGCAACGGAGCTGCCATAATGGCCATGGCAAAATGTAGGGGCAGATATGTTCTATTGAAAAAATGACACTTATCTGCTAGTGGTAGATTACTATTCAAGATACATTGAAATAGCAAAGACACCCATCACCACATCAGCTAGTGTTATCAATGGATTAAAGTCAATTTTTTCCAGGCAAGGGGTCGCTGAGGTCCTGGTTACAGATATCGCTGAGGTCCTGGTTACAGATAACGCTGAGGTCCTGGTTACAGATAACGCTGAGGTCCTGGTTACAGATAACGCTCCCCAGTTCTCTGCAAGCTCCTTTTCTGCTTTTGCCGCAGAATATGACTTCACACATGTGACCAGTAGCCCCTACCATGCACAGAGTAATGGTGAGGCAGAGAGAGCTGTGAAAACAGTCAAAGGACTGCTGAAAAAGAACAAGGATCCATACAGGGCTCTGTTCGCTTACAGAGTTATACCACTGCATCATGGGCTGTCGCCTGACGAGCTCCTGGTGGGCAGGAGGCTGCTTTACCCATTTGCCTGTCTCGCCAGCACAGCTTAAACCCCAAACAGCTGAAACAAACACAAACTGGAGACTTTAATTGGAGACACCGTGCTACGGAGACGCCAGAGCTGACAGAAGGTCAACCTGTGTGGATTACAAACTCAAAGACACCAGCAAAAGTGCTGAGGAAAGCGGATGTCCCCCCCCCCCCCACTATGTGGTGGACACAGACTCAGAGGAGGTTCGGAGAGAAAAAACACACCCCAGAGCTCTTCCAGATATATCAGCCACACAGGCTGATGAGGCCACAGACAACACACAAAAATAGGGGGAAGGAGAGAGAATGCTCATAGATCCACAAGCTCGCCCAAAAAGGGATGTGAAGCCACCAGAGTGGCAGAAACACAATCACTTAAAAAAAATATTTTTAAGCATCTTTAACATCTTTAACACCCAACAAACACGTTGTACTTAAAACATTTAAATAAACTTTTAACATAGGCTAGGCCCTGTTGTTATCTCATATCCCAGCAATAATGCCTGGGCGGGGTTGGGCGGATAACTTGAAATATGAGATCTGTTACCGATTACAGTTACATGAGAAATCAGTAACGTAATCAGTGGCGATTTTAGCATGTAAATCTTGATGGGGCAAACAAAACAAAAAACTTGGGGGCTGCATGCCAGTAAAGTCACAACACAACACAAAACATTAATTAATTAAACATACATTAATCCCTATAACTGTGACAAACGGTGCCCAAAAACAGTTAGGGTCTACATAAAGCTGTCCCAACAGCAGAGTCCCAAAAGCAGTCCCAACACCTTACCACTGCTACACCTGGCTATCAGCAGAGCCTTGTCTGGCAGAAAAACAGTTCATTCAGCCTCATTTACTGCCTTCAAAAAACATAGCTGATATGGCTGACTTGCTTAAACAAATGTGGTTTCTACTGACAATTGACATGTACAAACTATGGCATAAAGGGACAACAAGCGGATAAGATGCAATCCATTATTTTGATTAAGACATTAATGAGCGAACTAGGACGGACGTAGTCAATATAACTATTTGTTCAGCACTTTTGAAATGTACAGCGACAGAATTCAGAACATGGGCCATTCTTACAGTGTTCTCCTGTACACCAAGTCAGAACTGTAGGATAAATAAAGGGGGCATATAAGCATACAATGAAAGCTCTTACAATAGTCAATGATTACATTTCTCTAAAACAGGTTATAGGCTACATGTGCACCACCAAGTCAGAACAGAAGGCGAAATTAATAGGTGAAAATATACCAAATTATTAGGGTGAGGCATACAAACAGCTTACTACTGTTAGGTTCTAATTCTCAAGATAAAACACTAAACGGACACTATGAATGCTTACCCAAGTTTATTCGCCCAGAGGGTCAACACAGACGAAACATGTCTCCTCCAACACAGGTACATATACTCCAATTTAGATGCACTCCTCCTTCTCTCCAACCCTTATATATATTTTTTTTTAAATCCCCTTTTCTCCCCAATTTTCGTGGTATCCAATCGCTAGTAATTACTATCTTGTCTCATCGCTACAACTCCCGTACGGGCTCGGGAGAGACGAAGGTCGAAAGCCACGCGTCCTCCGAAGCACAACCCAACCAAGCCGCACTGCTTCTTAACACAGCGCGCCTCCAACCCGGAAGCCAGCCGCACCAATGTGTCGGAGGAAACACCGTGCACCTGGCCCCCTTGGTTAGCGCGTACTGCGCCCGGCCCGCCACAGGAGTCGCTGGAGCGCGATGAGACAAGGATATCCCTACCGGCCAAACCCTCCCTAACCCGGACGACGCTAGCCCAATTGTGCGTCGCCCCACGGACCTCCCGGTCGCGGCCGGCTGCGACAGAGCCTGGGCGCGAACCCAGAGACTCTGGTGGCGCAGCTAGCACTGCGATGCAGTGCCCTAGACCACTGCGCCACCCGGGAGGCCCCCTTACATATTTTATGGTTCGACAGGAAGACGACGTGATGGGGTAATGAACCATTCCTTCTCCCTTAAGGTGACCTGACCTCAACCCCCTTAATGCATAATCCAAAGCTCTCTCCCCTTATCCATGCTTGCCACATGTGATCACTTCCCTGCCCAACTCACGGCTGTCATGGTGCCTGGTACCAGACGTAGTGTCCCCATGAGTGACAGAAAACTGAGCCAAACACGGCACAACTAGAGAATATTACCAACCCCTACGCTCCATATTTTCGCTGGCTGCCTCACCACCATATAATGCCAAATAATATGCAAAACAGCCAAACCCCCCCAAAAAAAACAACAACAACATTTGTGTTATTTTTTATTTTTGCTAAAAATGTGAGTGTCAAAACAAGTGGGGCTCTGCCCTGAATGACGGGTCGCCACTGAACGTAATCCTTTGGATTTCTCAAAATGAGTAACATGAGTTTTTCCAAATTGGGTACTAATATTCTATCTATTCTACTGTATGTGCAAGGGCATAGTCACATGGCTCCATACTAAAATGTTCAGTTGGTGGCACCAGCCCATGATTTGGTTGTGCCACAACTGTGGGGTCATGCAATAGAAAAAATGTATAGCCTCATCATCAAAGTGTTTCATTAAGAAGTGGGGCGGCAGGTAGCCTAGTGGTTAGAGAGTTGTGCCAGTAACCAAAAGGTTGCTGGATCGTATCCCTGAGCTGACAAGGTAAAAATCTGTTGTTCTGCCCCTGAACAAGGCAGTTAACCCACTGTTCCTCGATAGGCCGTCATTGAAAATAAGATTTTGTTCTTAACTGACTTGCCCAGTTAAATAAAGGTTACATTTGAAAATGTAACTGCTAAAGAACCAGTGATTGTCATGCATTTGATCTCTTGAACAGCAACCACTAAATGAAAGCATTAAGTTTTATCAAATGTTCCTATCAATACTAGATTGAGTCATCCCGAAAGTAATCAGCAGTTTTTAAGAATGCAACACATTCTTAAACACATTAACAGGGATTGCATAATCCCTGTTAATCTTTTACTACCCAAACGTTTGCCTGGGAAGAGAACACTTCAATTTGCTCAACTTGCCATAGAGCTCACCAGCTTGTAGTCCTAAAACCCGGAAATGAGTTATCTCTGGTTCGTTCAGCCATTCATATGAGGAAAATGAATGGGGAAAGAGTAGGGTTTTGGGATAAACGCCAAAAATAAGGTCTGAGGTTAACACAGGTTTAGGAGATCTTATACGTTTTGTTCAGTGACATAATATCCGTCAGTTAACATGACCTTTATGAAGTATGAATCATTTATGTAATTTATGTGCTTTTATTATTACATTACATTATTCACAAGAGTGACGTTAGCTGATGAAGATTATCTCATAGAGCAAAACGTACAGTATAAGATCTCCTAAACCTGTCTTCACAACAGACCTTATTTTCTGCATTTATCCAAAAACTCTATTCATTTTCTCATAGGCTTTGTCCAACGTACCATGGAGAAGTTAGTGCCTTCAAAAAGACGCCATTACTATTGCTCTCTATTGACTAAACCGTTAGCTTAATTTACCTCAAGGCAAATATTTGGACTATATTAGCCCACACAGCTACAAGGAGGCACTTTCATGCTAGGTTTAGGACCTCATATTGAAGCTTGTAGAAACCCCAAATGATGTATTGAACAATCTTAAATATCTAATTTGGTTTAGATACAACAATCATGAAACGTCTAACACAACACATTCATTTGACTTGGTGAAATCAGTTTTTTGGACCTAACTTGCTTACCACTTTTTCTATGTGGTTTCTTCCTTTATAGACTCCATGAAATGTCCTCTTCCTAAATATGTAGTCAAATTATACATTTTGTGTGTAGTTTCCTAGAAACAAGGGTGGCTCAATTTACCCCTTTGGCTCAATTTTTCTCAATGGAACACTTAATGGCTTTCTGTTTGAACTCTGACCTCTGCATTACAGGGAATCCGGAACAGCAGTCATGCCCCTCACAGTTCCAGACACCATCACCACCTGGGAGACAGAAGCATTCTGCCTGGCTCCTGGCGGCTTCGGCCTGGCTCCTCCAGTGGAGCTCACTGTCTTCCAGCCCTTCTTCCTGGAACTCACCCTGCCCTACTCCATCATCCGTGGAGAGCACTTTGAGCTGAAAGCCACTGTGTTTAACTACCTGTCCAAGTGCATCATGGTACGGCACTGCATCATTATCGTTTCTTGAGTTGTTTTTAAACTCTTGTATTTTGTTTTGTTGCAGTTTGTCTAGTCAGTGTTCATTTTGTATTTCTTTTTTACACCCAATGTATCAGTCATGGGTTTTCCATGTTATCTTATAAGTGTTCCCATTTGGCAGGTTTCTGTGACTCCAGCTCACTCCTTAGACTACACTCTCACACCCTTGAAGGATGTCCAGTACTCATCATGCTTGTGTGCCAATGGACGAAAGACCTTCAGTTGGACGATGGCACCCTCTTTTCTGGGTAAATCACCATTCTTCATTCAACCGTTCTAATACTTATACAACTTTGGTCTCAAGCTGTATCCGTACCCATTGGATGCAGTGATCACAACATAGTGGCTATACCCAGGAAAGCCAGAGTTCCAACAGCTGGGCCTAAAATAGTATATTAAGAGATCATACAAAAGATTTTGCTGTGACTCTTATGTGGATGATGTTAAAAATATGTGTTGGTCTGATGTGATTAATGAGGAGCATCCAGACGCTGCACTTGATTCATTTATGAAATTGCTCCTTACAATTATTGATAAACATGCACCTGTTAAGAAACTGACTGTTAGAACTTTAAGGCTCCATGGATTGATGAGGAATTGAAAAACTGTATGGTTGAAAGAGATGGGGCAAAAGGAGTGGCTAATAAGTCTGGCTGCACATCTGACTGGCTTACTTACTACAAATTGAGAAATTATGTGACTAAACTCAACAAAAAGAAGAAGAAACTGTATTATGAAGCCATGGTCAATGATATAAAGAATGATGGAGAAAAAAATGGAGTACTTTAAATGAAATTATGGGCTTAAAGACAAATTCAACTCCATCTTTTATTGAATCAGATGGCTTATTCATTACAAAACCATTTGATGTTGCCAATTATTTTAATGATTATTTAATTGGCAAAGTGGGCAAACCTAGGCAGGAAATGCCAACAACGAACAGTGAGCAATTGTTTTCATGCATTGCAAGTTTGAATTTTGTAAAATAAGTGTGGGAGAGGTAGAAAAATGATTGTTATCGATCAATAATAGCAAACCTCCTGGCATTGACAACTTAGATGGAAAGCTACTGAGAATGGTAGCTGTCCTCTATAGCCACTCCTATCTGTCATATCTTTAATCTGAGCCTAGAGGAAAGTCTTTGTCCTCAGGCCCGGAGGGAAGCCAATGTAATTCCACTACCCAAGAGTGGTAAAGCGGCCTTTACTGGTTCTAACAGCAGACCTATAAGCTTGCTGCCAGCTCTTAGCTTCTCTAGGATAGGGGGCAGCTCAAATAAACAAATTTATAAATTTAATAAATAAATTTAACATTATTTTATGTAGTTCTGTCTTTGAGCTGTTTTTGTCTATTGATGTTTTGTATTATGTCATTCTGTATCATGTTTCATGTTTTGTGTGGACCCCAGGAAGAGTAGCTGCTGCTTTTGCAACAGCTGTTGGGTATCCTAACAAATACCAAAAACAGCAGAATGGATGTCAGCCTGAGTTGTGTACTCTCAGTCACCATATTGGATCTTTAGTAACTTGTGGTGTACTCTGTCTGTCAATGTGTGTGCGTGTAGGGGTTTTGAATGTGTCCGTTAGTGCAGAGGCAGTCCAGTCCCACGTGGCGTGTGACAATGAGATTGTGAACGTACCGGAGAGAGGACGCATCGACACAGTCACACAGAGCCTGCTGGTGAAGGTATGTAGCCTACTGTTGTGACGGAACGTACTGTTGTACAGATACCTAGTGTAACTGCCTCTGACTGAAAATAATATCCTCTCCTCTCAGGCTGAGGGAACAGAGAAGACCGACACCTACAATTGGTTGCTGTGTCCAACTGGTCAGTCAGTAATGAATGAACGTTGAATGTTCACTTTGATTGAATTGATCATCTCCATTCATCTTATCATCTGTGTGTCCACAGGAGTAACTATGACAGAGGAGGTGGAACTGCAACTCCCCAAGAATGTGGTGGATGGATCTGATCGAATTTCCCTCTCAGTCCTGGGTAAAAAAAAACATTGTATTATTTAGAGAGACTTGGTGAGTTTAGAAAGGCGTAGTGGTAGGAAATGTAACTCTTCTCCTATGATAATGCTTCTGTTCGCTAAAGAGGACAGTATTACAGAAGTCCCATGTTTACCTGTAGGTGACATCCTGGGTCGGGCCCTCAAGAACCTGGATGGACTGTTGCAGATGCCGTATGGGTGTGGAGAGCAGAATATGGCCCTCCTCGCACCCAATATCTACATCCTGGAGTACCTGAGGAACACAGAGCAGCTCACTCCAGCCATCCGAGACAAGGCCACCAAGTTCCTCACTAGTGGTAAGAGAGTCCCTAAAAATATGTATTGTATTGATTAGGCACCAAACGGAAGAAAACTGACTGAAACAGCGCTGAGTTTGTCCAATAGGAGCCCTTTTTTTTTTTGGTTTAAGAACATTTTTAAACGTTTCACCACAGTGTGCCCTAATGACTACGACCCTGCTATCATGTACATTATAGAGCTACAGCACAGATGGCATTACAGTCAGGGACTTCCAGATGTTTTTCCACTGAAATCATTTGATCATAGAATATTGAGTCAGCATCCCAAAGTGCACCCCAATGGTTGGGGAGAAACTGATTACATGTAATCATTCATTTTTCTCTGACTCTAATCAATTATGTTACCAGCTCAAATATTGTAATCAAATTAAAGATACGTTTAAAAAAAAAACGATTATTACAAACTTTTATATTTAGAAAGAATGTTTGCGGGGAAAAAATACATTGACTTCTTCCTGTTTTCTCAATGACATTCATTTCCGCATTGAACAAGTTTAAGTTTGTTCCACCTGACACACCAAATACGTTCGATGGATTGTTTTTGTCTTCTATGCCTCTTAAGGGGAAAGTAATCCAAGAGTAACAGAAAGTAATCCGATTACATTACTGCGTTTAGCTAATCAAAAGGTTACATTACTGATGACAATTTTGGACAGGTAACTAGTAACTGTAACAGATTACCTTTAGAAAGTAACCTACCCATACCTGCCTATTCCCTACATACTGCCCTCATTTTTTCCTGACAAAAGTAGTGCACTATAATAACAGAGCATCAGTGAGCCAACACATGCAGGGACTTCCAGATGTTTTGCTAAGATGATTTGATTATAGAATGTTGATGTTTATCCCAAATGACACACTATTCCCTACATAGTGCACAACTTTTTTCCTGGCAAGAGTACACTAGGGAATAGGGTGCCATTTGGGGTGCACACTCAGTGACTATAAAACACACTTGTTTACTGTTGTTTGCTTTAAAAACTCACTGACAGGTTACCAAAGGCAGCTGAACTACAAGCATGTTGATGGTGCATACAGCACATTTGGACAAGGCTCAGGGAACACTTGGTAAGTACCTGGATGTGTTATTCACTTATTGGTAAACTCATCATAACTGTCTGTTTCAATAAAGTATTGGCCAACCAAATGGCATTGTCTTTGACAGGGAGCCCATTGATGTGACATAAGTTGACATAAGCTCTCATTGCATGTAGTGTCAAGCTCTAAGTCATGTTTATGACAACTTTATGTGGGTATTAAATAAAGTTCTCTTTTCTCAGGCTGACTACTTTTGTTTTGAGATCCTTTGGCAAAGCAAAGTCTTTCATTTATATTGACCCGGTAAAAATTGAGCAATCCAAGACATGGTTGGAACGTCAACAAGGCAAACATGGCTGTTTCGTCAGACTGGGGAAACTCTTTAACAACAGAATGAAGGTATTTATATTGATAATAAACTGATAGAAGATGGAAGAAGATGTCGTTTTCTATCTCGTCAGACCAGCCATAAATTTGGGAATGATGACTTCTAGAGAATTTTATCAGATGACAGTTTACACATGTTTTAGTATTTAACATATTGTTTTGTAGGGTGGGGTGACAGATGAAGTCACACTGACGGCCTACATCACGTCTTCAATGCTGGAGCTCAACATGTCAGTGTCGGTACGAAACATCTCCACATAACCATCGTTTCTCACTTCAACAACGTCCATTTACAGGAAACTGGTTTAAACTCCTGCATGGAGTCTGTTGTATACATCATATGTCAACTGTCATTTAGTTATTTTAAAATGTTGTGTATTTATTTAATTTACAGGGAAAGTATTTTTTCTCTGAAAGTAGCCTAAGAAAAAGCATTAGAATAGGTGTTACTGTAAGCAGATCTGGGACCAGGCTAGCATGTCTCTTAATGTGCTGCTCTGTTATTTTGTGCTCCAGGATCCTGTTGTGTACAGCAGCTTGTCTTGCCTGAGGAACTCCACCAGTGATTTGTCCAACACTTATACCACTGCTCTGCTGGCCTACACCTTTACCCTGGCAGGGGACATGGAGACCCGGGCCCAGCTTTTGCAGCACCTGGACACGATCGCATTACAAGAAGGTGAGACATGTCAAAGTCCAAGATCTGTTTGTGGTGTCTTGTTTGAGCTTACCTGGGTAATGGACCCAATGAAGTAATGAGAAAAGTGCAAACCCTCCTCATCTGGCACTCCAGGTAGTCTCAATTCAATGTCCAGAGTCTTTCAAAGAACTCAGGTGTCTGTCATAAAATGAATTCGGTAGGTCAGAGAAGAACTTTGTATCTTTTATTATGATGAATAAGCTAGTCCCTATTATCTGTGTGTGTGTGTGTGTGTGTGTGCGCTCCTCGTTCCTCAGGGGGTCTCCTGCACTGGACTCAGACCTCCTCAGAGACCTCAGCCTCCCTGGCGGTGGAAATCAGCTCCTATGTTCTGCTGGCTTCCCTCAGTGCCTCCCCTCTGTCTACCACTGACCTGGGCTATGCCTCCCGCATCGTCAGGTGGCTGGTGAGACAGCAGAATGCCTATGGAGGCTTCTCTTCCACACAGGTATATTTCCAAAACACCTCCGTTCTGAAATGGCACCCTGTGCTGTGCACTAGTAGTGAGGCATTATACTTGACATTTACCAGACCACAGGCATGTATGTGCTTCTTGTCATGTCAAGCCTGTTGAGGATAACTTCCACTGAAATGGAGCCAAGAAACCATAATGGATGGAAATGAGAAATGGTCACTCTAGTAACAGATCAATGTAACAATTCCCCCTTTATGTAAAATGGGATATTTTCATTCATTTTGAACATATTTGTCTTTTGGTGTGTGTGTTTAGGACACAGTGGTGGCCCTCCAGGCCCTGGCCCTCTACTCCACCAGGGTGTACAGTAGAGAGGGTGCCAGCACAGTCACAGTACAGTCTCCCAGTGGAGCACAGCACCTCTTCGAAGTGAACCAAAACAACAAGCTTCTCTACCAGGAGAGGGCGCTGCAGGAGACAGAAGGGAAGTACAGCGTGGAAGTGAAGGGCAGTGCTTGTGCCTCAGTGCAGGTTTGTGAAAACACTCCTCCCAATCCTATGGTGCAAGATATGGTTTGTATATTACTGTGAAGTTCAAACATTTAAGAAGCGTTGTCTGATATTTAGTTTATGAAATGTTTATTTTTCACTATCCTTTAAAATGTATATGTGTAGACATGACGGTTTCCCTGACTTGTTCTTCCCTCTTTCCAAGGTGGCGCTCCACTACAACATCCCTACTCCTACTGACAGCACAACGCTCAGTATCCAGGTGAAGCCAGAGGTGGACTGCAACAGTAACTCTTTGAGACCCAGAGTCACACTGAAGCTCCAGTCTCAGTAAGAAGGAATGACACATTTGCATTCACAGAAGCATTCTTTCAATCAGTTTATTATTTTAATCAGGTCAATGATGACACTCCAGTGTTGTTTTGGAGCATGTCTTACAGAATGCATCTGACCCAATTGAATTTGTGTTATTATACCTATAATGCCCTCTGTAATTATTGGGACAAAGAAGCATTTTTTCTTCATTTGGCTCTGTACTCCAAAAGTGTGCATTTGAAATAAAACAAAGACTATGAGGTTATTGTGTGGTATTAACATCCATATTTGGTGAACCGTTTAGAAGTTACAGTGTGATTTGTACATAGTCCCACCATTTTAGGGAACCAAAAGTATTGGAACAAATTCACGTATATGTTTATTAATGTGGTAAAAAGCGAAGTACTTGGTCCCATATTCACGCTACAAATTTGTTGGATGCATTTCCTTTTTGTTTCAGATTATTTTGTGCCCATTAGAAATGTATGGTAAATAATGTGTTGTGCCATTTTGGAGTCAATTTTATTGTAAATAAGAATAGAATATGTTTCTAAATACTTCTGTATTAATGTTGATACTACCATGATTACGGATAATCACGAATGAATTGTGAATAATGATTGAGTGAGAAAGTTACATACTCACAAATAGCATACCCCCAAGAGATGCTAACCTCTCACCATAACAATAACAGGGGAGGTCAGCATTTTGGGGGGGTTTGATATTTTTGTGTCTTTAACTATCTCACTCATCGTTATTTACGATTCATTCAGGATTATCCGTAATCATAGTAGCATCCACATGAATATAGAAGTCTTTAGAAAAATATTATATTCTTATTTACTCAGTTACACAATACATTATTTACCATTAATTTTATTGGGCACAAAATAATTTGAAACACAACCAAATCAAACAGCAAATGCATCCAACTAATTTATAGAGTCACAAGCTTGATGTAGTCATTGTGTGCTATGAATATAGGACCAAATACTTAACTTTTTACTACTTTAATACACATATAAGTGAATTTTTCCCAATAACCTACTTTGGTCCCCTAAAATGGGGAGACTATGTTCATAAAGTGCTGTAATTTCTAAAGCTGAAAGTCTGCACTTAATCCTCAGTCATTGTTTGATTTAAAGAAATGCTTCGCTGTCCCAATAATTACAGAGGGCACTGTATGTATGGGTCAATTCACAACTCTTTGCTTTCACAGATATCATGGAAAGGAGCTGACCACCAATATGATTATAGTGGATTTGAAAATGCTGTCTGGGTTTGTCCCAGACCCAGAGTCTTTGGGGAGGGTGAGTTTTTGTCATAACATACGTTCGTTTATGTTGTTACCTGTGACCTTTTTCCATGTATAGTAGCTCTTGCCTCTTTCACCTGTGAATCTTTCTGAAACTGAACATTGTTGTCAATGCAATATGAATAACATGTATGGCTTGTCTTCACAGCTGAGAAGTTCACTTTTTGTGGATCGTGTTGATGCTAAAGATGACCATGTGTTAATGTATTTGACAGAGGTGAGACCAAAACTAAATCATCCATTCTATCAACTTTGTACGACTCTTAGGGCAACATATGCCCATTGTTTCTGTCAAAATTGCTTTGGTTGGGAATCATTGATCGAGAACAATATTCAAATCTTGTCTATGATTTTCATGTTTTAGACCACTCAGGAACACGCTTAACACCTTTTGGTAAGCAATTCTGGTCTTTGGCATAAACATTTGTTTAATTGTCTCTCTGAACAACAGAACTCTATCCCAGGGTTAGGTTTTCAGAAGATTGAGGGGGGGTTTCCTTTACCTGGGTTTTGGGCCTTTCATATTTATTTTGATCCTGACAAACTCCTCAGTCCCTTCCAATGACAAGCATACTCATAACATGATGCTGCCACCACAATGCTGGAGAATACAGAGGGTTTCTCTGTGTTGTATTGGATTTGACACAAACCTGTAGTTTTTCATTTAGGCCACAACGTTATGTCTTTGCCATGTTGTCTTGCAGTATTACTTAACAGCCTTGTTTCAAACATAATGTGATTTGGAGTGGATTTTTTAACACAGACTTTCTTTTTTTTCACTTTCTCATACAGGCCAGTAATGTTTATTTTTTATTTTTTTTATTTTACCGTTATTTTACCAGGTAAGTTGACTGAGAACACGTTCTCATTTGCAGCAACGACCTGGGGAGTAGTTACAGGGGAGAGGAGGGGGATGAATGAGCCAATTGTAAACTGGGGATTATTAGGCGACCATGATGGTTTGAGGGCCAGATTAGGAATATAGCCAGGACACCGGGGTTAACACCCCTACTCTTACGATAAGTGCCATGGGATCTTTAATGACCTCAGAGAGTCAGGACACCCGTTTAACGTCCCATCCGAAAGACGGCACCCTACACAGGGCAGTGTCCCCAATCACTGCCATGGGGCATTGGGATATTTTTTAGACCAGAGGAAAGAGTGCCTCCTACTGGCCCTCCAACACCACTTCCAGCAGCATCTGGTCTCCCATCCAGGGACTGACCAGGACCAACCCTGCTTAGCTTCAGAAGCAAGCCAGCAGTGGTATGCAGGGTGTCGTAAATGCAATGTTGTTGATCCCTTCGTATTTTCTAGTATTGTGGTGGCAGCATCATGTTATGGTTATGCTTGTCACCGGCAGGGATTGGGAGTTTATTCGGATCAAAATAAATATGAAAGGAGCAAAGCCCAGGTATAGTTCCTTACCCTTCCTTACCCAAGGTTGGAGTTCCTTACCCTTCCTTACCCAAACCTTACCCTGGGTTGGAGTTCTATTTTTCTGCGGGACAATTACACAATTTGTAATGCCAAAGACACAACAGAATGTCTTTCCAATAGGTGTTGTGTTCCTGAATGGTCAAGTCTCCATTCTGATTTAAATCTACTTTAAAAAATCAGAGACAAGATTTGAATATTGCTGTCCTTCAATGATTCCCAACCAAATTTACTGACCTTGAGACATTTTGACAAAAACAATGGATATGCAGTGCCTCCGGAAAGTATAGTCGTGGCCAAAAGATTTGAGAATGACACAAATATTAATTTTCACAGTCTGCTGCCTCAGTATGTATGATGGCAATTTGCATATACTCCAGAACGTTATGAAGAGTGATCAGATGAATTGCAATTATTTGCAAAGTCCCTCTTTGCCATGCAAATGAACTGCATCCCCAAAAAACATTTCCACTGCATTTCATCCCTGACACAAAAGGACCTGCTGACATCACGTCAGTGATTCTCTCGTTAACACAGGTGTGAGTGTTGACGAGGACAAGGCTGGAGATCACTCTGTAATGCTGATTGAGTTTGAATAACAGACTGGAAGCTTCAAAAGGAGGGTGGTGCTTGGAAGCATTGTTCTTCCTCTGTCAATCATGGTTACCTGCAAGGAAATACGTGCCGTCATCATTGCGTTGCACAAAAAAGGCTTCAAGGATATTGCTGCCAGTAAGATTGCACCTAAATCAACCATTTATCGGATCATCAAGAACTTCAAGGAGAGCGGTTCAATTGTTGTGAAGAATGCTTCAGGGCGCCCAGGTGTGAGTGCATCTGCACGCACAGTGAGGCGAAGACTTTTGGAGGATGGCCTGGTGTCAAGAAGGGAAGCAAAGAAGCCACTCAGGGACAGACTGATATTCTGCAAAAGGTACAGGGATTGGACTGCTGAGGACTGGGGTAAAGTCATTTTCTCTGATGAATCCCCTTTCCGATTGTTTGGGGCATCCAGAAAAATGCTTGTCCGGAGAAGACAAGGTGAGCGCTACCATCAGTCCTGTGTCATGCCAACAGTAAAGCATCTTGTGACCATTCATGTGTGGGGTTGCTTCTCAGCCAAGGGAGTGGGCTCACTCACAATTTTGTCTAAGAACACAGCCATGAATAAAGAATGGTACCAACACATCCTCAGAGAGCAACTTCTCCCAACCATCCAGGAACAGTTTGGTGAAGAAACAATGCCTTTTCCAGCATGATGGAGCACCTTGCCATAAGGCAAAAGTGATAACTAAGTGGCTTGGGGAACAAAACATTGATATTTTGGGTCCATGGCCAGGAAACTCCCCAGACCGTAATCCCATTAAAACCCTGTGGTCAATCCTCAAGACGCGGGTGGACAAACAAACACCCACAAATTCTGACAAACTGCAAGCATTGATTATGCAAGAATGGGCTGCCATCAGTCAGGATGTGGCCCAGAAGTTAATTGACAGCATGCCAGGGCGGATTGCAGAGATCTTGAAAAAGAAGGGTCAACACTGCAAATATTGACTCTTTGCATCAACTTCATGTAATTGTCAATAAAAGCCTTTGATACTGAATTACTGCTTGTAATTATACTTCAGTATTTCATAGTAACATCTGACAAAAATATCTAAAGACACTGAAGCAGCAAACTTTGTGAAAACTTATATTTGTGTCATTCTCAACTTTTGGCCACAACCGTATTCAGACCCCTTGACTTTTTCCACATTTTGTTACGTTACAGCCTTGTTTTAAAAAAGGACATTGTTTTTTCCCCTCATCAATCTACACACACTACCCCATAATGACAAAGCAAATAAAAAAAGAAAATGTCAAATTTACATAAGTATTCAGACCCTTTTCTCAGTACTTTGTTGAAGCACTTTTGGCAGTGATTACAGTATCAAGTCTTCTTGGGTATGATGCTACAAGCTTGGGACACCTGTATTTGGGGAGTTTATCACATTCTTCTCTGCAGATCCTCTCAAGCTCTGTCAGATTGGCTGGTGAGCATTGCTGCACAGCTATTTTCAGGTCTCTCCGGAAATGTTTGATCGGGTTCAAGTCCGTGCTCTGGTAGGGCCACTCAAAGACATTCAGAGACTTGTCCCGAAGCCACTCCTACATTGTCTTTGCTGTGTGCTTAGGGTCGTTGTCCTGTTGGAAGGTGAACCTTTGCCCCAGTCTGAGGGCCTGAGTGCTCTGGAGCAGGTTTTCATCAAAGATCTCTCTGTAGTTTGCTCCATTCATCTTTGCCTCAATCCAGACTAGTCTTCCAGTCCCTGTCACTAATAAACATCCCCACAGCATGATTCTGCCACCACCATGCTTCACCTTCGGGATGGTGCCAGGTTTGTGACGCTTGGCATTCAGGCCAAACAGTTCAATCTTTGTTTCATCAGACCAGAGAATCTTGTTTCTCATTGTATGAGAGAAACTCCAAGCAGGCTGTGATGTGCCTTTTACTGAGGAGTGGCTTCCGTCTGGCCACTCTACCATAAAGGCCTGATTGGTGAAGTGCTGCAGATGGTTGTCCTTCTGGAAGGTTCTCCCATCCCCACAGAGGAACTCTGGAGCTCTGTCAGAGTGACCATTGGGTTCTTGATCACCTCCCTGACCAAGGCCCTTCTCCCCGATTGCTCAGTTTGGCTGGGCGGCCAGCTCTAGGAAGAGTCTTCGTGGTTCCAAACTTCTTCCATTTAAGAATGATGGAGGCCACTGTGTTATTGGAGACCTTCAATGCTGCAGACATTTTTTGGTACCCTTCCCCAGATCTGTGCCTCAACACAATCCTGTCTCGGAGCTCTACGAACCATTCCTTCATCCTCTTAGCTTGGTTTCTGCTCTGACATGCACTGTCAACTGTAGGACCTTATCTAGACAGGTGTGTGCCTTTCCAAATCATGTCCTGTTAATTGATTTTACCACAGGTGGACTCCAATCAAGTTGTAGAAACATCTCAAGGATGATCAATGGAAACAGGATGCGCCTGAGCACCTTTAATTTGACCCCAAAAAAACATCTGGGTCAGATGGTTTAGACCACATATGTCAGAGTCAAGGCCCGCGGGCCACATCCGGCCCGCGAGAAGGTTTTTTACGGCCCCTGGGATGATCTTGATTTATTATTAGAACCGGCCCGCAGACCGCAGCAAGCCGGCAGCCCGCAGATCTTTTACACGCACCAATACTACATTTCCCACAATGCAACGGTGACGCACCGAGCAGTAGGCTGCTTCATTTCAATATTTATTGGCACAGCAGTCGTCAGCATCACAGTAAAATTAACTTTCAGATACCCATCAAAAATGGCAAAACGGAAGGTGGACACTGAGAACCGGGGGTTTCAAACAAGGTGGGAGTCGGAGTATATGTTCACGGAGGTAGCTGGAAAACCTGTGTGTCTTCTGTGTGGAGAAAGTGTGGCGGTACTGAAAGAGTATAATCTGAGACGACATTATGAAACGAAACACGCGGACAAAAACAAGAATATGGACATGGAACAAAGGCTACAAAAGGCAGAGGAATTAAAACGAGGCCTCAAATCTCGACAGGCTCTGTTCAAAAAAGCCAAATCACAAGGCCAGGCTGCTGTCAAGGCCAGTTTTATTTTGGCAGAAGAGATCGCTAAATCAGCCCGGCCATTTACGGAGGGGGATTTCATCAAAAACTGCATGATTAAAGTTTGTGACGAAGTTTGCCCAGAAAAAAGGCAACTCTTTTTAAATGTGAGTCTGAGCAGAAACACCATTGCCGAGAGAGTAGACCAGTTGTCCATCAATCTAAAAGAGCAGCTTGTGAAAAAGGGAAAAGATTTCATTGCATATTCCTTGGCTGTGGATGAGAGCACCGACATTTCTGACATTGCCCAGTTGTCAATTTTCATCCGCGGAGTGGACTCCAGCCTAAGCGTGACAGAGGAGTTTTTGGCTTTACGTCCTATGCATGGCACAACTACAGGGCATGATTTGTATGAAGAGGTGTCAAGATGTGTAAATGAGATGGAGCTGCCTTGGGAAAAACTCGTGGGTTTGACAACCGACGGAGCACCTGCGATGTGTGGACACAGGAGCGGACTGGTGGCGAAGATACGGGAAAAGATGCAAGAGGAAAACGCGACAGGTGAGCTGACAGCTTATCATTGTATCATACACCAGGAAGCGTTGTGCGGTAAAGCCTTGAAAATGGAGCATGTAATGAGCATCATCACGCGCACAGTTAACTTTATCAGAGCCAAAGGTTTGAATCACCGCCAGTTCAAGGCATTTCTGACGGAGTTAGAAACGGAGCATGGTGATTTGCCTTATCACACAGAGGTGCGATGGCTAAGCCAGGGAAAGGTGCTTCAAAGATGTTTCGAGCTTCGTGAGGAGATTTGTCTGTTCTTGGACAGCAAAGGGAAAGACACAACACAACTCCGAGACGAAATGTTTCTGTGTGAAATGGCTTTTCTGTGTGACATTACGAGTCATCTGAATGCAATGAACTTGCAGCTGCAGGGTCGGGATCATGTCATCTCTGATATGTACAGTACAGTGAAGGCATTTAAAACCAAACTGACTCTGTGGGAGACGCAGATGCGGAAAGAAAATTTGAGTTTCTTTCCCAGCTGCCAGACCATGAAAGAGAAGCTCTCTACCAGTGCGTTCCCGAGCGCACAGTTGGCTGATAAAATAGGTATGCTTGCCGCTGACTTTCGACGCCGATTTGCTGACTTTGAAGCACAAAAAAGCAGGTTGGAACTGCTCGGTAACCCATTTGCTGTTGACGTGGAAAGCTCACCACCAAACCTCCAAATGGAGTTGATTGACCTCCAATGCAATGATGCACTGAGGGCAAAATATGCGGCAGTGGGTGCTGCGGAGTTCGCCCGTTTCCTCCCCGACACAATGCCCCAGCTGCGCATCCAGGCTGCTCAAACGTTGTCTATGTTTGGCAGCACATACCTGTGTGAACAACTGTTTTCTTTGATGAACCTGAACAAAACATCACACAGAAGTCGACTTACTGCTGAACACCTCCACTCAATTCTGAGGATTTCCTCAGCTCAGAGCCTTACCCCGAACATTGATGAACTTGTGGAAAAGATGGGACACCACCAAGTATCACCCTCAACCTCAAACAAGTGAACATTACTGTGCAATCACATATTTAGAGTTTTTACTCAGTTCAAGTTTAAAAGTTAAAGTTTAATATTTGTTTTCACTGCATGTTACTTCTCCTTAAACAAAGTGTTGTTTTTGATTAATAGATTTTTGCACTTTATTTTATTGTATTTCAATCCAATTATATTTTAAAAATATTTCAGTTGAGTGGATGATAGAAAATTGCTATTATTGTTTTTTTCTTTGAAGTAAATTTAGCCCACTTTTGCTAAAATAGAAAATATAGGCTACTGATGGTGCCTTGAATACCGGTTTCTTTCATTTAATGTTCATGTTATGGGGATTTTTATATAAAGGAAATTTGTCTTTTGTGTCTGTTGAAAATTAAAGATTACTGACAGAGCCATAAGAAAATATTGCTTTATTTATCTGATCATATTGGAATATATTTGTTAGGTTTTCAGTAGGTTCAATTAGGTTCACTAGACTATATGCGTCATTTAAAAAATTTTCAATGAACATTCGAACAGTCCGGCCCCTAAATTTTTTATTTGGCCCTCCGTCCATTTGACTTTGACACCCCTGGTTTAGACCCTTTCTTCTTTAAGGTTGCTGCCTCTATCGTCGCCAAGCCTATCTCCAACCTTGTTAACATGTCTTTCCTTTCTGGGAAGGTTCCCATTGCTTTTAAGGCAGCCACTGTTATAGGCCTATTACGATTTTGCCCTTTTTTATCAAAAGTGTTGGAAAAACTTGTCAATAATCAACTGACTGGCTTTCTTGATGTCTATAGTATTCTATCGGGTATGCAATCCACTTCGCTAAGGAGTATTGGTGTTTCTGAGGGGTCTTTGGCCTGGTTTGCTAACTACCTCAAAGAGTGCAGTGTATAAAGTATGCTGTCTCAGCCACTGCCTGTTACAAAGGGAGTACCACAAGTCTCAATCCTAGGCTCCACGCTCTTCTCAATTTACATCAACAACATATCTCAGGCAGCAGGAAGCTCTCATCCATTTCTATGCAGATGATACAGTCTTATACTCAGTTGGCCCCTCCCTGGATTTTGTGCTAAATGCTCTTAGTGTCCAACAAGCTTTCTCTGCCCTTAACCTTGTTCTGAACACCTCCAAAACAAAGGTCATGTGGTTTGGTAGGAAGAAGGTCCCTCTTCCAAAAGGTGTTATTACTACCTCTGAGGGTTTAGAGCTTGAGGTAGTCACCTCATACAAATACTTGGGAGTATGGCTAGATGGTGCACTGTCCTTCTCTCAGCACATATCAAAGCTGCAGGCTAAAGTAAAATCTAGACTTGGTTTCCTCTATCGTAATCGCTTCTCCTTCACTCCAGCTGCCAAACTAACCCTGATTCAGATGACCATCCTACCCATGCTAGATTACGGAGACATAATTTATAGATGGGCAGGTAAGGGTGCTCCTGAGAGGTTCCCAAAGTACACACATCCCTGTCTCATTTCTCTTTTCAGTTCGCTGCAACTAGCGACTGGTACGAGCTGCAACAAACACTCAAACTGGACAGTTTTATCTCAGTCTCTTCATTCTAAAGACTCAATCATGGACACTCTTACTGACAGTTGTGGCTGCTTTGTGTGATGTATTGTTGTCTCTACCTTTTTGACCTTTGTGCTATTAACTGTGCCCAATAATGTTTGTACCATGTTTTGTGCTGCTACCATGTTGTGTTGCTACCATGTTGTTGTTATGTTGTGTTGCTACCATGCTGCGTTGTCATGTGTTGCTGCCTTGCTATGTTGTTGTCTTAGGTCTCTCTTTATGTAGTGTTGTGTTGTCTCTCTTGTGATGTGTGTTTTGTCCTATATTTATATTGTATTTACTTATTTATTTTTAATCCCAGGCCACCGTCCCCGCAGGAGGCCTTTTGCCTTTTGGTAGACCGTCATTGTAAATAAAAATGTGTTCTTAACTCACTTGCCTATTTAAATAAAGGTTAAATAAAATAAAAACAAAAAAAGCTGGGTGTCGAGTAGAGTGTTACCGAAACAGAAACTTCTGCTTATAGCATTTAAATAATTGTGACTCACATGTTTATTACATTGATGTTTTATCTCCCAACAGTTATCATCAGGTTTTCCATCCAACCACACCCTGGACATCATACAGGAGCTCCCAGTACAGAATCTAAAGCCAGCGGTGGTCCAGATCTACGATTACTACCAGCCAAGTAGGTTTATATCTAACCCTCCCCAAAGCCTATTTTTCCCACTTCTTTTTAGTAACATTTGGTTAACTTGTGTTCATTTACTGAGACTTACCTGTCTTATTTTTTTATTCAGGTGACCAGGCAGAGACAGAATATGTCTTCCCTTGCAAGTAGGGGTTACAAACTGGTGAGCTGTTTTAAATATGGAATTATTGATGTTGAATTATTAGATTTACTATACATGTATACTCTATACTTTTACCATAAATTATTTTGTTTAACTGTGTCGATATTCCTTCATTCCTTTTACCTAAAGGCTGGTCAGTTTGTTAAAGCATTCATTCCTTACATGTACACTACTGTATGTATTTACTCCTTTGCAGATGTAAGAAGAAAATGACATTCACACAGAGGTCACACCTACAACCCTTGAGACAGCTTTCTCTAAAGTAAACTATGTAACTGGAATTAAAGTTTTCCATTATAACCCTATTCTTGAGCATTTTTCCCAGAAAGTTTTTTCACATCGTGGCAAGCAATGAGTTCCAAGGTGTAGGCTCAGGAGACAAGGTGTGTAAAGGCAGTCAATGTTGTTCTCCTCCTCAAACGAGGAGGAGCATGGATAGGACCAAGATGCGGATTGAGGGAAATAAGCCATCTTTTAATGAAAAACAGCAAACAAGACACTACAAACTACAAAACAACAAACGTGACTAACCTTCAACTGTCCTGTGAGGACACAGGAACAAACACCCACAAAACACCAGTGAAACCCTGGCTGCCTTTGTATGACTCTCAATTAGAGACAAACAATACACACCTGTCTCTAATTGAGAATCATACCAGGCCGAACACAAAACCCCACATAGAAATACAAACATAGACAAACCCACCCAACTCACGCCCTGACCAACTAAAATGAATACAAAACAAAGGAAAACAGGTCAGGAACGTGACAGAACCCCCCCCTTAAGGTGCGAACTCCGGGCGCACCAGCACAAAGTCTAGGGGAGGGTCTGGGTGGGCGTCTGTCCACGGTGGCGGCTCTGGCGGTGGACGAGGTCCCCACCCCACCATAATCAATCCCCGCTTCTTTATCCCCCTCCCAATGACCACCCTCCCACTAACCCCACCTAAATGAAGGGGCAGCACCGGGATAAGGGGCAGCACCGGGATAAGGGGCAGCACCGGGACAAGGGGCAGCACCGGGACAAGGGGCAGCACCGGGACAAGGGGCAACACCGGGATAAGGGGCAGCACCGGGACAAGGGGCAGCACCGGGACAAGGGGCAGCACCGGGACAAGGGGCAGCACCGGGACAAGGGGCAGCACCGGGACAAGGGGCAGCACCGGGACAAGGGGCAGCACCGGGACAAGGGGCAGCACCGGGACAAGGGGCAGCACCGGGACAAGGGGCAGCACCGGGATAAGGACCAGCACCGGGATAAGGGGCGGCAGGTCCTGGCTGAGGGACTCCGGCAGGTCCTGGCTGAGGGACTCCGGCAGGTCCGGGCTGAGTGGCAGCTCCGGACTGTAGGGCAGCTCCGGACTGTAGGGCAGCTCCGGACTGTAGGGCAGCTCCGGACTGTACGGCAGCTCCGGACTGTAGGGCAGCTCCGGACTGTAGGGCAGCTCCGGACTGTAGGGCAGCTCCGGACTGTACGGCAGCTCCGGACTGTAGGGCAGCTCCGGACTGTAGGGCAGCTCCGGACTGTCGGACGTCTCTGGCAGCTCCTGACTGGCGGGCGTCTCTGGCAGCTCCTGACTGGCGGGCGTCTCTGGCAGCTCCTGACTGGCGGGCGTCTCTGGCAGCTCCTGACTGGCGGGCGTCTCTGGCAGCTCCTGACTGGCGGGCGTCTCTGGCAGCTCCTGACTGGCGGGCGTCTCTGGCAGCTCCTGACTGGCGGACGGCTCTAGCGGCTCCTGACTGACGGACGGCTCTACTGGCTCGGGACAGACGGGCGGCTCTAATGGCTCGTGGCAGACGGATGACTCAGATGGCGCTGGGCAGACAGATGGCTCAGACGGCGCTGGGCAGACAGATGGCTCAGACGGCGCTGGGCAGACAGATGGCTCAGACGGCGCTGGGCAGACAGATGGCTCAGACGGCGCTGGGCAGACAGATGGCTCAGACGGCGCTGGGCAGACAGATGGCTCAGACGGCGCTGGGCAGACAGATGGCTCAGACGGCGCTGGGCAGACAGATGGCTCAGACGGAGCTGGGCAGACGGGCCGTTCAGGCACCGCTGGGCAGACGGCAGACTCTGGCCGGCTGAGACGCACTATAGGCCTGGTGCGTGGTACCGGAACTGGAGGTACCGGGCTGAGGGCACGCACCTCAGGGCGAGTGCGGGGAACAGGAACAGGGCACACTGGACTCTCGTGGCGCACTCTAGGCCTGGTGCGTGGTACCGGAACTGGAGGTACCGGGCTGAGGGCACGCACCTCAGGGCGAGTGCGGGGAGAAGGAACAGTGCGTCCAGGGCTCTGGAGACGCACAGGAGGCTTGGTGCGTGGTGCCGGAACTGGAGGCACTGGGCTGGAGACACGCACCATAGGGAGAGTACGTGGAGGAGGAACAGGGCTCTGGAGATGGACTGGAAGCCTGGTGCGTGGTGTAGGCACTGGTGGTACTGAGCTGGGGTGGGAAGGTGGCGCCGGATATACCGGACCGTGAAGGAGGACACGTGCTCTTGAGCACCGAGCCTCCCCAACCCTACCAGGTTGAATGATCCCCGTAGCCCTGCCAGTGCGGCGAGGTGGAATAGCCCGCACTGGGCTATGCAGGCGAACCGGGGACACCACCTGTAAGGCTGGTGCCATGTACGCCGGCCCGAGGAGACGTACTGGAGGCCAGATACGTTGGGCCGGCTTCATGGCATCCGGCTCGATGCCCAACCTAGCCCTCCCAGTGCGGCAAGGTGGAATAGCCCGCACTGGGCTAAGCACGCGTACTGGGGACACCGTGCGCTTCACCGCATAACACGGTGTCTGACCAGTACGACGCCCTCTTACTCCAAGGCAAGCCCGGGGAGTTGGCTCAGGTATCCAACCCGGCTTCGCCACACTCCCCTTTAGCCCCCCCCCAAGAAATTTTTGGGTGAGCCTCTCGGGTTTCCAGCCACTCTGCCTTGCAAGCGCCTCATAATGCCGCCTCTCCGCTTTCGCTGCCTCCAGCTCCGCTTTGGGGCGGCGACACTCCACTGGCTGTGCCCAGGGTCCTTCTCCGTCCAGAATCTCCTCCCAAGTCCATTCCTCTTTTCCCCATTGCTGTAGTTCCTTTTCTCTCTCCTCAATCCGCTTGGTCCTGTTGTGGTGGGTGTTTCTGTAAAGGCAGTCAATGTTGTTCTCCTCCTCAAACGAGGAGGAGCATGGATAGGACCAAGATGCGGATTGAGGGAAATAAGCCATCTTTTAATGAAAAACAGCAAACAAGACACTACAAACTACAAAACAACAAACGTGACTAACCTTCAACTGTCCTGTGAGGACACAGGAACAAACACCCACAAAACACCAGTGAAACCCTGGCTGCCTTTGTATGACTCTCAATTAGAGACAAACAATACACACCTGTCTCTAATTGAGAATCATACCAGGCCGAACACAAAACCCCACATAGAAATACAAACATAGACAAACCCACCCAACTCACGCCCTGACCAACTAAAATGAATACAAAACAAAGGAAAACAGGTCAGGAACGTGACAAGGTGAATATTGAAAGGCTTTATGTAAGACAGTGGTTCTCATCCCGGGGTACTAGTACCTGTGGGGGTACCTGGCCTATCTACAGGGGGTACTTGGGAAGACTCATGGGCAGCACAATATGTGAATGGGGTAGAGTAAGCAAAAATGGTCTAGAACCCTGTAGTAGTAAGTAATCAAATCAAATTTTATTAGTCACATACACATGGTTAGCAGATGTTAATGCGAGTGTAGCGAAATGCTTGTGCTTCTAGTTCCGACAATGCAGTAATAACAACAAGTAATCTAACCTAACAATTCCGCAACTACTACCTTATACACGCAAGTGTAAAGGGATAAAGAATATGTACATAGAGATATATGAATGAGTGATGGTACAGAACGGCATAGGCAATGGTGCAGTACATGGTATAGAGTACGGTATATACCTATGAGATGAGTACTGTAGGGTATGTAAACATAAAGTGGCATAGTTTAAAGTGGCTAGTGGTCCATGTATTACATAAGATGGCAAGATGCAGTAGATGATATAGAGTACAGTATATACATATACATAAGAGATGTGTAATGTAGGGTATGTAAACATTATATTAGGTGGCATTGTTTAAAGTGGCTGGTGGTACATTTTTACATAATTTCCATCAATTCCCATTTTTAAAGTGGCTGGAGTTGAGTCAGTATGTTGGCAGCGGCCGCTAAATGTTAGTGGTGGCTGTTTAACAGTCTGATGGCCTTGAGATAGAAGCTGTTTTTCAGTCTCTCTGTCCCTGCTTGGATGCACCTGTACTGACCTCGCCTTCTGGATGATAGCGGGGTGAACAGGCAGTGGCTTGGGTGGTTGTTGTCCTTGATGATCTTTATGGCCTTCCTGTGACATCGGGTGGTGTAGGTGTCCTGGAGGGCAGGTAGTTTGCCCCGGGTGATGCGTTCTGCCGACCTCACTACCCTCTGGAGAGCCTTACGGTTGTGTGCGGAGCAGTTGCCGTACCAGGCGGTGATACAGCCCGACAGGATGCTCTCGATTGTGCATCTGTAGAAGTTTGTGAGTGCTTTTGGTGACAAGCCGAATTTCTTCAGCCTCCTGAAAGGTCACGGACACGTACATCTACGTGTGTAAAGTAGGCCAGGTGGTTTAGACACTGGAGGGATTTTGTTCACTTAAGAATGTGGGAGTATTCTGATGTTGATGCATGTACGTACATATACGTTGTATATATATGTACACATGCACGGTGGAGATATAGGAGCAGGTGCATGTGTTTGGTGAATTTGGTGAAAAGTATATTTGTTCACTCAAGAATGTGATTGTTGATGTATATACCAAACATTTGTATGTGAGTGAAAATGTCTATTTGTCTAGTACACACTCTGTTTAAATATGGGTTTGTGTAAGACGTTGTGCGTATGGGTCTAAATATGAAGCATGTATGTGTGTGTATGGTAATATGTAATATGTGAGTGTGTGAGGTTTACTAAGAGTAACTGGGTCTGGGTGGGATAGCTCAGGGCTACAGTATGTGAGGAAAGATTAGGGATTGCTTGTAGGGATAGCTCATGGCTTCAATATAGCCAGGTTTGAGAGGGGGAGAGTAAGGTGGAGTCAATATTCAAGATTCAAGACCGTGTCCATGACCGAGATTCAAGTAACTGGGGAAGTTAACTTAACTGGAAAAGTTACCGGTGTGAAGATTGTTCCTAGAGAGTTGGAGAAACTTTTATAGGTCTGGCTTTAATTAGTCTCTGTCCCAGGCCCATAAACAATATGTGGGGGTTTTCCTGACTTCAGCCCCACTGTCCAAACAAAGTTACCACTAACTTTGATTTTGTAGGCATGGTCAGTCACATTATGTTCACTGAGGAATGTGGGCATATCCTCATGATGATGAATGTATGTACATACAAGTGTACGTACCCGGTAGGGGTGTAGTCCAAGATTCAATGAGTAAGATTAGTCCAAAACACTCAAACCACCTGGGAAAATGACTCTCGGCTTTACATTATATTCAAAAAAATGTGTCTGGGCCTCAGCACCGCTCTCTCTCCCAAGTGTTATATCTAAGTCTATCTCTTCATTGGCATATCAGTAAAAGCCGAGTCCTGACATTAACAATGCAGATTCTCATTTTAGACCTAATCAAATAAAATATCCTTGTCGGGAATTAATGTCTTATAAAGAGGCTGTCACGTTGGCATGAATGATTCGGGAGACAGGCACAGGAATGAGTAATAGGAGTTTCTATTAAGCCCCATATTACGGTGTGCCGTGTAAAGGCACGAGGACGAAGACCAAACAAACACGTAACAAAAACACAGGGTTGAAACCCAAACAAAAGAGTGAGGAGTACCTTGAATAAATAACACATGTGCACAATGATTATCACACGGGACGAGACCTGTAATCTGCACAATCCACAAGGGCACGGAAGCCCAAAACACACAGCACAGGTACTCACACGCATCAACAGACATAGTAACAATAATGGACAGCACCATGGTGACAAAGGGCACATATATACAAACACAATCAGTGGGAATAGGGGCCAGGTGTGCGCAATGAAAGTTCCAGAGGAATCAGTGACAGTACCCTCCCCCAGATCTGCCCCCAGATTCAGTACTCCCGGTACATGAGAGGAGATGCACACTGCTCCACATAATCAGTCTGTGTGCCAGTGTGTGTAAGTGAGGGGATCGCTGTCCCCCTTGTCTGATTATGTAGGCCACAACGGTGGTATTGTCTGTTCTGAACAGAACATGACTTCCCTCCAGAAATGGCAGAAATGACTTTAATGTTAGGAACACTGCAAGGAGTTCCAGGCAGTTTATCTGAGTAGAACGGAGATGGGATCCCCACACCCCGTTGATCGTTTTGTCCTTGTGGGTCGCACCCCAACCCGAGAGAGACGTGTCTGTCATGACTACTTTTCTGGATAAAACAGTGCCCATCTGGGCAACCTGTGACAGAAACGTCAGGTGTCTCCAGGAGTGCAGTGCTACCGTGCAATCTATGGAGGGAATTCTGTACACAGTGATGTTTGTGATGTAATTGCTAGGCAATTCTGGAATGTTCTTATACGTTCCACTGAAAGGCGAGCTTTGAATGATACCGAATCTATGGTTAAACCTAGGACAGAGATTGTCTGCATAGGAATCACAACGCTCTTTACTGTGTTTATTCTGAAACCTAGAAATGTCAGGTGTTCCAAGAGTAGCTGACTGTGTTCTAAGACATCTTGTCTTGATTGAGCGCACAGTAGCCAGTCGTCTATGTATGTCATCAGCCGAATGGCCCTCTCTCTGAGTGGAGCTACGGCTGCCTTGGTACACTTTGTAAAAACCCAAGGTGACAGTGAGAGGACCATAAATTTGTAGATTACGCCTTGAAAAGCGAATCTGAGAAATGTCCTGTGAGGATATATTGAGATGTGAAAGTAAGCATCCTTCAGGTCGACGGATACAAACCAATCGCCTGGGCGCACAGAACATAGCAGTGCGGTGTGTGTGAACATTCCGAGGCACTTAGATCTGGGATCGGGCATATCCCGCCCCCCTTTTTTGGAATTAGGAAATATCTAGATTAAATCCACAGTGGCCTTGCTCGGGAGGAACAATTTTTATTGCCCTTTTCTCTATTAGCGATGTGATTTCCTCCCGCAGGACATGGCCTATCACCGCAGAAGGAACTGTAGCTCTCTCTGGTGGCAGTATAGAGAGGCACACTGTTAGTTTTGATTTTGTGAGAAACAACATGTCTGACTGCGCCCTTGGCCTGTAGCCTGGTTGAGCTAGTGTTAACATTTTTTATGTGAACTGACATTGTGGAGTGTTTGTGAGACAAGAGGGGGCCTTGGAGGAGCATCCACTTGAACATTGTCTCTTCTCCTCTTTGGGCTTTACTCTTTTGACCACCGACTTGGGCCCGGTACGCTGGACAGAACACTGAAGTGCCTGGGAACTTGCACCCTGGAACAAACTCAGGATTGGTGGAGGATATAGAACTGCGCTTGGAGGGGGCCGTTCTCGTCTCTCTAGAGATGGGGACACCTTTAGGCCATCTGCTTCTTCTTCCCTACCCCCTGGGTGGGGTTAGTGGCCATCTGGCTTGGTGCCATGGGTGGGAAGGTAGGCTTCCTAGACCAGGGGCCCTTAGGGTCCAAGATTCTCTTCTGCCCTGGGCTCGCAGCCTGGGGGCTGGGCGTCTGGGGATCTTAAAGGTTGAAGGGGGTCGACCTGCTGCAGCCTGGGCGAAGGTGCGGTGAGGCACAGGGGAGGCACTGGGCTGTCTCTTCCTGAGCAGACAGAGCTTCACCCTCCCTCTTTTCTCCTCGCACAGTTTCTGCATCATCTCAACAGTGGGACCGAAAAGGCCTTTAGGGTCTACTGGAGCATCCAGGATCTTCAGCTTCTCACTATCAGACACCATGGATAGATTGAGCCAGTGCACCGTCTCCTGGAATGTCATGAGCCTCATCGCCATTCTTGACACCTGGATGGCAGCATTAAGCAGATGCAGGTTGAGGTTTGTGGCAATGTAGATCTTGTCCCATAAACCCAGCACTGGTGTGACCGCTTTCTCCTCCTGTAGTTCAGCTTGGTATGCTGAGAGAATTGAGGTGGTGCTGAGAGCCCTCACGACTGTGGTGACCGACCTGTAGACATTCTCTTTCAGGGAGGAATGGAAGAGTTTGTACTTAGTTGGTAAGGTGGGGCTAGTCGAAGTCATGGAGGACTTCTGGCTGGGGTGTAGATGGAAAGCCACCAAGTGTTCGATGGGTGGCATTTGGGCAAGCCCAATCCCTTCCATGTCAACACAGTCCAACAACGACCCAACTTGAACAGGGTTCTTGGAAGAGAAAGGTGTACTCCAGGTATGGGTAACCTCCTGCAGTCATTCTGGGAAGACTGGTAGTAATTGCTTGGCCGCCCGTTTGGATTTGGGTAGCCTCTTACCCTCATATCGGGACATGGTGGTCTCTGCTACTGCGTTGGGCCAAAGAATCACCAGTCTTCATATCCATCAGAAGATTCCGAACGGAGGCTGTCGCAAAACCCTATGGAGTCGTTGTCGTCTAAAATCAGGAAGCCCAGCAGGGAGGTTGCCGGATCGTTGCTGGAGTCAGCGGGGCAATGGCATTGAGCTGGTCACCCCAGCTAGCGCTAACAGTCAGTCCAGTACTCCCCATGGGGATATCCATGGCCTCTGATGAGCCATTGGGGATGCCAGCCCCCATGTTAGGGTCCTGTTGACTCAGGCTAGCTTGGCGTGCTAGCCTGCAATGGAGGCTCTTCACATTGAAGAGAGCACAGTGTGGACAAAAGGCAGGGGAGGCTAACGCTTCTTGGGCATGTTGCCGAGTCAGTGTCCTTGGCCAATACCCTGTTTCCACAGGAGCAGATTCGTGCCGGGAAAATTAGCTAAAATAACAATAACAATAATGTAAAAAAAAAAAGAAAAAAAAAGGCTTTGTATAGACTTTGCTGTACTTTGTAAAACCAAATATGACATTTTCAAGTAGAAGGAAAAAATGTGCATGTATATGATCTACAACAAATCTACATATATCTTAACCTGTTGGGGATGGGGGCGCTGTTTAGACTATTTATGCTAATGTGGCTAATTTTTTAAACGGCTTCCCACAAAATCCTTGATCGTACAATATGCATATTATTATTATTATTGGATAGAAAACAGTCTATAGTTTCTATAGGAGTTGAAATTTTGTCTCTAAGTGGAACAGAGCCCATTCTACAGCAATTTCCCTGACATGGAGTCAGATTTGAGAAACGTTGGCCACTTTTCTGAAGTCATTTAAACGGGCACTGTCGTTGCTATGACTATACGGACACTTCTTACGTCTTCCCCTGGATGCCTTTACGTGATGACGATTCCAACGGGCTCGATTGCTCGTTCACAGGCCCTACAAATGAAAAAAACCTTTAGCTAGCAAGTCTTTTCTTGCTGCGTAACGCGCGTGGAAGACACCGACCCTCTCCTGTTCCAAGCATTAGTTTAGCCTGTTATATTTCTCCGGTCATCTTTTCACTCGTTATAGGAGTTACAAACATCACAAAGTAGTTAATTTAAAGCGTTTTATAGCAATTTATATCCGTTTAGTGCGATTTTGGGACATTTATTTTTGCAACGATGTGAAAAGTTGGTCACGCTTTTCAGTTCATCCCGAACGTAGTTGACATTTCCACATGGCAAGAGGACAGCTTTCCACCAAAAGACGATTTCTCCCAAGAAAGGATCCTTTGCCCAAGATACTGATGGAAGAACAGCTCAAGGTAGGACATTTTTATTATGATAAATCGTGTTTCTGTCGAAACATTTTAGTGGCTTAGGACGCCATGTTTTTTGACGTAGCTTCGCTTGGCGCAAACTGTATTGAAAAGTAAGGATAAATTAAAAAATGTAATAACGCAATTGTATTAAGAATTAAATTGTCTATCAATCCCTGTCCACCCTATATTTTTTAGTCACGTTTATGAGTATTTATGTATAAGAGTAGATCACTGTCTAAGTGGCGCAAGGACGTTTTCTTTACCAGCTTGTCTACATTTCACATTGTCTAACCATGATTTTGGTGGCTAAATATAAACATTTTCGATCAAACTGTATATGCATGTTGTAATGTGATGTTACAGGAGTGTCATCGGAAGAATTCTGAGAAGGTTAGTGAAAAAATTAATATCTTTTGGCGATGTTGACTTTTATCGCTCACTTTGGCTAGAATCAATGCTGGGCTGCTAATTGCTATGTGCTAAGCTAATATAACGATTTATTGTGTTTTCGCTGTAAGACACTTAGAAAATCTGAAATATTGTCTGTATTCACAGGATCTGTGTCTTTCGATTCGTGTATGCTGTGTATTTTTACGAAATGTTTGATGATTAGTAGTTAGGTAAACACGTTGCTCATTGTAATTATTCTAGTCCATTTGTGATGGTGGGTGCAATTGTAAACTATGCCATCTACCTGAAATATGCACTTTTTTCTAACAAAACCTATCCCATACCATAAATATGTTATCAGACTGTCATCTAATGAGTTTTTTTGTTGGTTAGGGGCTATAAATATCTTAGTTTAGCCGAATTGGTGATGGCTACTGGTGTTGGTGGACAAATAAAAGATGGTGGAATATGCTAATGTGTTTTTAGGTAATAGATGTACATCTTTACATATTGTGTCTTCCCTGTAAAACATTTTAAAAATCGGAAATGTTGACTGGATTCATAAGATCTGTGTCTTTCATTAGCTGTATTGGACTTTAATGTGTGAAAGTTAAATATTTTAAAAAAATATTTTTTTTGAATTTCGCGGCACTGGTTTTTCAGTGGGGGGGGGGGGGGGGAGTGCCGCTAGCGGCACGCTGATCCTAGACAGGTTAACACAGCTTCCGGGTATAAGAGCAATACCAAAATAATTGTAAAGCAGTCTCCGGTTGTTCATTACAGAAGGTACAAGAAACATCAATATATTTTTTTGTAACTTTTCAAGATAATGTTTAGTAGGGTACCACTTGTGGCTTAATTTTGTATGAAAAGTATTCCATCTTATTAGTTAAAAGAAACTTCTGAGAAAGAGACCAAACATTTTTCCAATTAATATTTCTGATAAGGCCATTCCAGAAACACATGACATATGGGACAGAAACAAAATCACATTGAAATAAGGCACGTATTTTCCTATTGTTGTTAAAACAGAAATATATATTGCCTACTGGTGAGTCAGTTGGATCAAGAGATGGTAAAGAAGAAGGCATAGATTTGTCCACATCCTTAAAAAGTATAATAACTCTAGAGGTGATTGCATTAAAAACAACATTATCCATTGTAGTAATTGTTATTTTATGAAAAGCAAAACATTTAGCATAATTAAATAAAATCCCTTCATCGTTGATCAGTTGACTCACCAATAGAAGATTGTTTTCAACCCAAGACCAGATGATTTAGAGAATTAATTAATCACATTAGGCACAATTGGTGGTGTTATCTGCTGACTAATAATGATCTTCCTGTCTGCAATAGAAATACCCTTTAAAATATTTGTCTTAATATGAGAAGAAAGAAGCTGTGTGGCTAATAGGAAGAAATAAGGTGAAATTGGACACCCTTGTCTGATACCCCACATTAATTCAAACCTTTGGAGAGGTACATGCTTTCAATTTGATAGAGCTATTACTATTTGTTTACAGAGTTTAATAGTTTTACAAAATACATCTCCAAAGCCACATTTTGAAAGGGCATGATAACAAAGCCATGTTTTATTGTAACAAAGGCTTTATAAAAATCCAAATGGAGCATAAAACTCATCAGAGTCCAAATCTGAGTAATCTGTGATATCTAATACCAGTCTGACATTATTCAAGATGTGTCTATTTCTCATCAACCCTGACTTGGACTAATCTATGGCATCCAAAAAAGTGATTAATCATTTAGCAAGGACAGGTGCTATTAGCTTACAATCGTTATTTAGGAATTTGAGTAATTAAACCTTATGTTAAAGTGGAAGGGAGTGCTTCATTGGCTACACTTTCAAAGTACACTTCCAATAGAAAGGGAGCCAATTCTTTGGAAAATTCTTTGTAGAATTCTGCAGTAAAACAATCAAACCCAGGGGATTTGTTAATTTTAAGGTGATTGATACAATTTCCTCTAAAATGGGATTATCACATAATTTGTGATTGGAAGAATCAATGGAGATAACATTTCCAAGATAATCAAAGAACTGAGATGTAGACTCTTCACAGTACCTAGACGTACAGTAAGTTCCTGTAAAAATTAGCACTGTAGTTGGAAATTGTCCTATTATTGTCAGAGATCACAAATTCACCTTTACATTTTAACAGTGTTACTTGTAGAGTGACATTACTCCAGTCTGAAACAATAAGCATAGTTCTGCTCTCCTTCAAGACATTTTTTCTGTGACCTGATGAAAGCACCCTCTGCCTTAAAATTGTACATTTCATCCAGTTTATTTTTCTACTTAATTAACTCAGATTTATCCATATCTGAAAGACTATTAGGAGGTCTCTGGAAGAGCCAGGTAATATAACAGTTCCCTCTTTTATCCTTCAGGTCTTTGCAACATCACTGCTATAGATTCTTAAGTATTTGTCACGTTCGTTATAGCGATGAGACCAAAGCGCAGCGTGATTTGAGTACATCTTCTTTAACGAAGAAAGAAACACTGAACGAACTATACAAAAACAACAAAACGAACGTGAAGCTATAATAATAGTGCTGACACAGGTAACTAACCATAGACAATCACCCACGAAATACTCAAGGAATATGGCTGCCTAAATATGGTTCCCAATCAGAGACAACGATAAACAGCTGCCTCTAATTGAGAACCAATCTAGGCAACCATAGACATACAAAACACCTAGACCAGTAACAACCCCATAAACATACAAAAACCCTAGACAGGACAAAAAACATATATCACCCTTGTCACACCCTGACCTAACCAAAAATAATAAAGAAAACAAAGAATACTAAGGTCAGGGCGTGACAGTATTTATCAATTTCGAATTTTAAAAGTTCCCAGTTTGTCCTATAGAGACATTCACTCTGGTCTTTATTGCACAAATATATAATAAAACCTGTAATATTACATTTCATGTAAGATGGAGCTATTAAGTTTCCAGTATGAAGCTTTGCGTTGAATGTTGTTACAAGGAAATATTTAAACTTGTAAGCGAATAGCTCTATGGTCTGTTAGAGGCGCATCAAGAATATGAACAGAAACATAATTTCTTAAGCCCTTTGAAACCAGATAATAGTCAATAAGTGAAGATCTGGTACATGTTTTGTTACACAAGGTATAGAATCTCTCAATAGGAAACCACTCTCTCCATATATCCACTAGATCAAACTTCTACATAAATAACTTTAGACTGGCATTCAGAGAAGTAGACTGCCGCGGAGGCCACCTATGAAGAGCAATATTAAAATGTCCACCTATTAAGAGTAAGATTTAGGTAACCAATATAACATTTGATTCCCTACATCCTCAAAAAGGAAATAATTTTCTTGTTTTGAGTTTTGATAAACATTTACAGTAACCAAAATTGTTTGAGTAATTTCAATTACCGGACAAAGATAATGACCACTTGAGTCATGATCTGAATGAAAAATGACCGGCAAAACCATTTTTTATGTAGCGACATCTGCTGATCGTTCTGAACCATTTAAAAGCCGAACCATTACCCCATTGCAACCTCCAAAAATTTGCATAATTTACTGTAGAATAAGATTTTTTATTTATTATAATAATCTGTTTTCAGTTGCTTAACAACAAGAAACAAGGCTTCACGTTTCAGTGTCTCTTAACCTAATAGCATTAAGATCAACTATTGACAAAGGTGAACAAGAACACAGAGAAGAAAAGAAAAGAGGACACTCAGGAATTGTTGTCAAGTGCTCACAGGTGGTAACTGTGTGCAGAGCAGAAAAATCCAAGTGCAGAACCATATAGACCTTACTGAGTGAAATAATATATACCAATAATTAGCTGTCAATCAGCTATATGAACAATGTATTTGCTGTCAGTCAGCAACAAAAATACTCGTCAAGTGGCCTTTTCATATAAAAGGAAATAAAAACAATGTCTATCAGAAACAGAATACAAAAATAACATAGTGTACCATCATTGTCCACACTACAAAAAGTTCAATGCTCAGACATGTGCATAGTAATAGGACGAATGCATCGTTCCATTAATAACTTTATGTCCCTCCTCTCTCTGTCAGCCTTGGAGAAATCCTCAGCAAACTTCAGAGAGTTGGTTTGCAGGTAGTTAGACTTCTTCTCTTCCTTCCACACTGCAACTCTGTAGATCCTCTTCGTAAACTGCATGATGATGCTTCTGGGCTTGGAGTTGTTGGGATGCTTGGAGCCAAGATGGTGAATGGTGTCAATCACCTCAAGGAGTTTGGTCTTCTTTTCTGGGAGAATAGCTTGACAGATCCGTATGGTCTACCGACGTATATCGTGCATCTCCACCTTGGGTACCGCCTGCAGTTTCAGGTTCCAACGCCTCAAGTAGCTCTCTATTTCGGTGATCCATCTCCCTCACGCATCTTACCTTCTTCTTTCTGGATGCGCTTTTCAAGGTGGGTAACCTTTCTTTCATATCTTTTATCTCTGCATAAGTCAACCTTCTTTTTCAACGCTACAATTTGGACCGCGTTGCTACCAACCATTTCTTTCCAGGGCATCAGATCTACTGTTGATTAACTGCGAAAGTGTGTTGATGATGTCCGCCGATGTCACACCCTAACCATAGAGAGCCCTCTGGGTTCTATATGGTGTATAGGTCAGAGCGTGACTAGGGGGGGTTTCTAACATTTCTATTTCTATATTGGTATTTGTATGGTTCCCAATTAGAGAATCTGATTATTGTTGTCTCTAATTGGGGATCATACTTAACCTGTCTAGGATCAGCGTGCCGCTAGCGGCACACCCCCCCCCTCCCCCCCCACTGAAAAACCAGTGCCGCGAAATTCAAAAAAAATATTTTTTTTAAATATTTAACTTTCACACATTAAAGTCCAATACAGCTAATGAAAGACACAGATCTTGTAAAACCAGTCAACATGTCCGATTTTTAAAATGTTTTACAGGGAAGACACAATATGTAAAGATGTACATCTATTACCTAAAAACACATTAGCATAATCCACCATCTTTTATTTGTCCACCAACACCAGTAGCCATCACCAATTCGGCTAAACTAAGATATTTATAGCCCCTAACCAACAAAAAAACTCATTAGATGACAGTCTGATAACATATTTATGGTATGGGATAGGTTTTGTTAGAAAAAAGTGCATATTTCAGGTAGATGGCATAGGTTACAATTGCACCCACCGTCACAAATGGAATAGAAAAACTACTTAGAGCAACGTGTTTACCTACTTACTAATCATCAAACATTTCGTAAAAATACACAGCATACACGAATCGAAAGACACAGATCCTGTGAATACAGACAATATTTCAGATTTTCTAAGTGTCTTACAGCGAAAACACAATACATCGTTATATTAGCATAGCACATAGCACATAGCAGCCCAGCATTGATTCTAGCCAAAGTGAGCGATAAAAGTCAACATCGCCAAAAGATATTAATTTTTTCACTAACCTTCTCAGAATTCTTCCGATGACACTCCTGTAACATCATATTACACAATCCATATAGAGTTTGATCGAAAATGTTTATATTTAGCCACCAAAATCATGGTTAGACAATGTGAAATGTAGCTCAGCTGGTCAGAAAATGTCCTTGCGCCACTTAGACAGTGATCTACTCTTATACATAAATACTCATAAACGTGACTAAAAAATATAGGGTGGACAGGGATTGATAGACAATTTAATTCTTAATACAATTGCGGAATTACATTTTTTAATTTATCCTTACTTTTCAATACAGTTTGCGCCAAGCGAAGCTACGTCAAAAAACATGGCGTCCTAAGCCACTAAAATGTTTCGACAGAAACACGATTTATCATAATAAAAATGTCCTACTTTGAGCTGTTCTTCCATCAGTATCTTGGGCAAAGGATCCTTTCTTGGGAGTAATCGTCTTTTGGTGGAAAGCTGTCCTCTTGCCATGTGGAAATGCCAACTGCGTTCGGGATGAACTGAAAAGCGTGCCCAGCTATTCACATCGTTTCAAAAATAAATGTCCCAAAATCGCACTAAACGGATATAAATTGCTATAAAACGCTTTAAATTAACTACCTTATGATGTTTTTAACTCCTATAACGAGTGAAAAGATGACCGGAGAAATATAACAGGCTAAACTAACGCTTGGAACAGGAGAGGGTCGGTGTCCTCCACGCGCGTGACGCACCAAGAAAAGACTTGCTAACTACAGGGTTTTTTAATTTATAGGGCCTGTGAACGCGCAATCGACCCCATTGGAATCGTCATCACGTAAAGGCATCCAGGGGAAGACGTAAGAAGTGTCCGTATAGTCATAGCAACGACAGTGCCCTTTTAACTGACTTCAGAAAAGTGGCCAACATTTCTCAAATCTGACTCCATGTCAGGGAAATTGCTGTAGAATGGGCTCTGTTCCACTTAGAGACAAAATTTCAACTCCTATAGAAACTATAGACTGTTTTCTATCCAATAATAATAATAATATGCATATTGTACGATCAAGGATTTTGTGGGAAGCCGTTTCAAAAATTACCCAATTAGCATAAATAGTCTCAACAGCGCCCCCATCCTCAACAGGTTAAGTTGCCCATTGTTCCCACCTGTGTTGTGGGATATTGTTTTCAGTTAGTGCCTTAGTGCGCTCTGTACTGGCCGTTCGTTTATTCTTTGTTGTTTTTGTTAAGTTTCACTTTGAAATAAAGTATGTGGAACTATACGCACGCTGCCACTTGGTCCGCTCCTTTCGACGAAAGTGACAGCCGAGTTGAAGTTACTATAAGACTTGCCTTTTCTAGAGGCAGGAGGTCTGCTGGAGTGATGGGTAGAGGTGGAAAGTCCTCATTGTCCATAAGAGAAAGTTGGGGAGCATCCACTGGGGCAACAGCGTAATCGTGGCAGCTAGCGATGACAACATTAGCTTGAGCTTCAGGAGCTTGTCTGGACATGTCCATTCGATGTGATGCTGTGTCCATGCTAGCCGTTTGTCTATCTTTACGTTTCACCAGGGCTGAACTAAGAAATAAGATTAAACTGTCTTAAATAATCTAAAATTGTTAACCTGTCTAGCCCCTGCGTTCCGCTAGCAGAACTCCTCCCACATTCCACTGAAAAGGCAGAGCACGAAATTAAAAAAATATTTTTAGAAATATTTAACCTTCACACATTAACAAGTCCAATACGGCAAATGAAAGATACACATCTTGTGAATCCAGTCAACATGTCCGATTTTTAAAATGTTTTACAGCGAAAACAGCACGTATATTTATGTTAGCTCACCACCAAATACAAAGAAGGACAGACATTTTTCACAGCACAGGTAGCATGCACAAAGCCAACCTAACTAAGCAAGAACCAACCAAACTAACCAAGAAACAACTTCATCAGATGACAGTCTTATAACATGTTACACAATAAATCTATGTTTTGTTCGAAAAATGTGCATATTTGAGGTATAAATCAGTTTTACATTGCAGCTACCATCAGAGCTACCGTCAAAAATAGCACCGAAGCAGCCAGAGCAATTATAGAGACCAACGTGTATTACCTAATTACTCATCATAAAACATTTCTTAAAAATACACAGCATACAGCAATTGAAAGACACAGATCCTGTGAATCCAGACAATATTTCAGATGTTCTAAGTGTTTTACAGCGAAAACACAATATAGCGTTATATTAGCTTAGCACAATAGCAAACATCACAATAGCTCACAATAGCATTGATTCAAGCCAAACATAGCCATTACGTATAAACCACCAAAATATATTAATTTTTTCACTAACCTTCTCAGAATTCTTCAGATGACAGTCCTATAACATCATATTACACAATGCATATAGAGTTTGTTCGAAAATGTGCATATTTAGCGGCACAAATCGTGCTTATACAATAAAAATAGTGTCTATAACGTCAAGCAATCTGTCCGGCGCCATCTTGGAAAGACACATATTCTTATCGAAAACTATTCCAAAACTTGACTAAAAAATACAGGTTGGACAGCAATTGAAAGACAAATTAGTTCTTAACCTGTCTAGGATGAGGGTGCCGCTAGCGGCACTCCCCCCCCCCCCCCCCCCACTGAAAAGGCAGAGCCGCGAAATTCAAAAAAAATATTTTTTTAAAATATTTAACTTTCACACATTAAAGTCCAATACAGCTAATGAAAGACACAGATCTTGTGAATCCAGCCAACATGTCCGATTTTTAAAATGTTTTACAGGGAAGACACAATATGTAAAGATGTACATCTATTACCTAAAAACACATTAGCATAATCCACCATCTTTTATTTGTCCACCAACACCAGTAGCTATCACCAATTCGGCTAAACTAAGATATTTATAGCCCCTAACCAAGAAAAAAACTCATTAGATGACAGTCTGATAACATATTTATGGTATGGGATAGGTTTTGTTAGAAAAAAGTGCATATTTCAGGTAGATGGCATAGGTTACAATTGCACCCACCGTCACAAATGGAATAGAAAAACTACTTAGAGCAACGTGTTTACCTACTTACTAATCATCAAACATTTCGTAAAAATACACAGCATACACGAATCGAAAGACACAGATCCTGTGAATACAGACAATATTTCAGATTTTCTAAGTGTCTTACAGCGAAAACACAATAAATCGTTATATTAGCATAGCACATAGCACATAGCAGCCCAGCATTGATTCTAGCCAAAGTGAGCGATAAAAGTCAACATCGCCAAAATATATTAATTTTTTCACTAACCTTCTCAGAATTCTTCAGATGACACTCCTGTAACATCATATTACACAATCCATATAGAGTTTGATCGAAAATGTTTATATTTAGCCACCAAAATCATGGTTAGACAATGTGAAATGTAGCTCAGCTGGTCAGAAAATGTCCTTGCGCCACTTAGACAGTGATCTACTCTTATACATAAATACTCATAAACGTGACTAAAAAATATAGGGTGGACAGGGATTGATAGACAATTTAATTCTTAATACAATCGCGGAATTACATTTTTTAATTTATCCTTACTTTTCAATACAGTTTGCGCCAAGCGAAGCTACGTCAAAAAACATGGCGTCCTAAGCCACTAAAATTTTTCGACAGAAACACGATTTATCATAATAAAAATGTCCTACTTTGAGCTGTTCTTCCATCAGTATCTTGGGCAAAGGATCCTTTCTTGGGAGTAATCGTCTTTTGGTGGAAAGCTGTCCTCTTGCCATGTGGAAATGCCAACTGCGTTCGGGATGAACTGGAAGCGTGCCCAGCTATTCACAGCTTTTCAGAAATAAATGTCCCAAAATCGCACTAAACGGATATAAATTGCTATAAAACGCTTTAAATTAACTACCTTATGATGTTTTTAACTCCTATAACGAGTAAAAACATGACCGGAAAAATATAACAGGCTAAACTAACGCTTGGAAAAATAGCAGGTCGATGTCCTCCACGCGCATTACGCAGCTGCAAAGGAGCTCCTACCTACAGGGTTTTTTAATTTGTAGTGCCTGCGAACGCGCAATCGACCCCATTCAAATCGTCATCACGTAAAGGCATCCAGGGGAAGACGTAAGCAGTGTCCGTATAGTCATAGCAATAACAGTGCCCTTTTAACTGACTCCAGAACAGTGGCCAAAATTTCTGAAATCTGACTCCATGTCAGGGAAATTGCTGTAGAATGGGCTCTGTTCCACTTAGAGACAAAATTTCAACTCCTATAGAAACTATAGACTGTTTTCTATCCAATAATAATAATAATATGCATATTGTACGATCAAGGATTTTGTGGGAAGCCGTTTCAAAAATTACACGATTAGCATAAATAGTCACAACAGCGCCCCCATCCTCAACAGGTTAATGCAATCGCTGGGTTACATCTTTAAAATTAACATTACTTGAAGCATACAGCGTGCGCTAAAGCGAGACCGCACCATAATTCATGGCGGAATTATTATCTGACATTTGTCAACATAAATACGAATTAACAGCATAAAGACTGCTTACTATTAGTTGAGCTTCCATCAGAATCTTGAGCAAGGTGTCATTTCTCCAGAACAATCGTCTTTGGGTTGAAAGATGTCTTCTTGTCCGGTCGAAATAGCTGCTAATTTTAGCCACCGACTGGAGAGGTGTCCAACTCTTGAAAGCACATGAGAAAGAAATCCCAGAAAATCGCAATAAACTGCTATAAACTGCTAAGTCGGTTTAAATTAACTACCTTATGCTGTCTATAACACCTATAACGAATAAAAACATGACCGGAGATATCCTGTCTAGGACTGGGGTGCCGCTAGCGGCACACCCCCCCCACATTCCACTGAAAAGGCAGAGCGCGAAATTCAAAAAAAATATTTTTTTCAAATATTTAACTTTCACACATTAAAGTCCAATACAGCTAATGAAAGACACAGATCGTGTGAATCCAGCCAACATGTCCGATTTTTAAAATGTTTTACAGGGGAGACACAATATGTAAAGATATAAATCTATTAGCTAAACTCATTAGCATAAGACACCATCTTTTATTTGTCCACCAACACCAGTAGCTATCACCAATTCGGCTAAACTAAGATATTGATAGCCACTAACCAAGAAAAAAACTCATCAGATGACAGTCTGATAACATATTTATGGTATAGGATAGGTTTTGTTAGAAAAATGTGCATATTTCAGGTAGATGTCATAGTTTACAATTGCACCCACCGTCACAAATGGACTAGAATAAATATATAGAGCAACCTGTTTACCTAATTACTAATCATCAAACATTTCGTAAAAATACACAGCATACACTAATCGAAAGACACAGATCCTGTGAATACAGACAATATTTCAGATTTTCTAAGTGTCTTACAGCGAAAACACAATAAATCGTTATATTAGCATACCACATATGCAAACGTTACCAGAGCATTGATTCTAGCCAAAGAGAGCGATAACGTAAACATCGCCAAAATATATTAATTTTTTCACTAACCTTCTCAGAATTCTTCCGATGACACTCCTGTAACATCATATTACACAATCCATATACAGTTTGTTCGAAAATGTGCATATTTAGCCACCAAAATCATGGTTAGACAATGACAAAAGTTGCCCAGCTGGTCAGACAATGTCGTGCGCCATATTAGACAGTGATCTAGCCGTATACATAAATACTCATAAACGTGACTAAAAAATATAGGGTGGACAGCGATTGATAGACAATTTAATTCTTAATACAATCGCTGATTTACATTTTTTAAATTATCCTTACTTTTCAATACAGTTTGCGCCAAGCGAAGCTACGTCAAACAAGATGGCGTCCTAAGCGATTAACATTTCTCGACAGAAACACGATTTATCATAATAAATTGTTCCTACTTTGAGCTGTTCTTCCATCAGAATCTTGGGCAAAGAATCCTTTCTTGGGTCTAATCGTCTTTTGGTCGAAAGCTGTCCTCTTGCCATGTCGAAATGCCCATTGCGTTCGACATGAACTGGAACCGTGCCCAGAGATTCACAGTGTCTCAGAAATAAATGTCCCAAAATCGCACTAAACGGAAATAAATTGCTATAAAACGGTTTAAATTAACTACCTTATGATGTTTTTAACTCCTATAACGAGTAGAAACATGACCGGAGAAATATAACTGGCTTCACTAGTGCTTGGAAAAAGTGCAGGTCGGTGTCCACCACGCGCATGACGCATCTGGAAAAGAGTTCCTACCTACACGTGTTTTTGTTTTATAGGGGCTGTGATTGCGCAATCGATACCATTCAAATCGTCATCACGTAAAGGCATCCAGGGGAAGACGTAAGCAGTGTCTGTATGCTCATAGCAATAACAGTGGCCTTTAAACTGACTCCAGATCAGGGGCCAAAATGTGTGAAATCTGACTCCATGTCAGGGAAATTGCTGTAGAATGAGTTCTGTTCCACTCAGAGACAAAATTGCAACGGCTATAGAAACCAGAGACTGTTTTATATCCAATAATAATAATAATATGCATATTGTATGATCAAGAATTTAGTAGGAAGCCGTTTAAAAAATTACACGATTTACATAAATAGTGACAACAGCACCCCCTAGCCTCAACAGGATATAGAACTACTAAAACGAAAGCGTTTGCAGGACGCCATTGTGATGACTCCTTGCGCCAGGCGCAATGTTGAAAAGGACGGTCCTTTCATTCGAAAAGGACGGTCCTTCCGTTCCACGGTCTTATAAAAGGTCCCAGATTGCGCAATCCACTCCATTCAAAATCTCCCCGCTTACTGACATCTAGAGGAAGGCGTGTGCAGTGCATGTAGCCCGATGGCTTACATGGGTACTTATAAACTGAGCCCAGAACAGGGACCTCGATTTCTGAAATCTCACTCCTTGACAGGAAATCTGCTGCAGAATGAGTTCTGTTTCACTCAGAGAAATAATTCAAACGATTTTAGAAACTAGAGTGTTTTCTATCCAATAGTAATAATAATATGCATATTGTACGAGCAAGAATTGAGTATGAGGCCGTTTAAATTGTGAACGATTTTCCCCCAAAGTGTAAATAGCGCCCCCTATCATCAACAGGTTAAACAGTCAAAGGAAAGATAACTTTAGCTAATTTGTAGAAGTTTAACAAATTCACCATGAATTCCAAGTTTTAATACGGAGCTCAGAGAAAAGTGTGCGCTCACAGCGCCATCTTGGCGAGACCGCACGGTGCCTAGCGAGTCTTCGCCACGCCACACAACACACTCACTCGTCATCCCAAATTTTAAGCAAGCTAGTTATTATTGGTGCTTTCAAGACAACTGGTACAGCGTACCTTGCTCACTGCCTGTAATTATTATCTTAACATGATGCACACTCTGGCAGTGAGCTACCCTGAAGGAGCAGAGTCTAACGCCAAGACAACGTATTGCATGTATTGTAATCTTTCAAATAAATGGTTCAACAAAAAAGTGGTGTTTCCTATCTGAACTTGCTTCAACCAAATCTTTCCATGGCTTATCTACACCATTAGCTCAATAAATGATTGTCATTAGTGCATTAGCATACATTCAAAATAGAGATTATAGCCAGGACTCATTATGGGTATGATTAGGACAGGACACATCCCTTGTAAGATGTTTGTTGATGGGATTTAGTGAGTGGATTTCTTGGATCCTGTAACGTCTCTCGTCAGAAGGCATGGACCAAAACGCAGCGTGGCAAGTGTTCATGATTCTTTATTACTCAAAAACACTCGAACAAAATAACAAAGTGAAAAAACGAAACAGTTCTGTCAGATTGCAGACACTAAACAGAAAATAACTACCCACAAAACAAAGGTGGAAAAAAGGCTGCCTAAGTATGATTCCCAATCAGAGACAACGATAGACTCTGATTGGGAAACACACTGTGCCAAAAAACAAAGAAATAGAAAACATAGAAATAAAGAAACTAGAATGTCCACCCTAGTCACACCCTGGCCTAACCAAAATAGAGAATAAAAGCCTCTATGGCCAGGGCGTGACAGTACCCCCCCAAAAGGTGCGAACTCCGGCCGCAAAACCTGACTCTAAAGGGGAGGGTACGGGTGGGCATCCCTTCACGGCGGCGGCTCCGGTGCGGGACGTAGACCTCCCTCCGCTTTGGTGGCGGCCCTGGTGCATGGACCTTCACTGGAGGAACCGGGCCGCAGATCATCGCCGGAGGCTCCGGACCGGGGACCGTCGCCGGAGGCTTCGTGCCATGGATCCTCGCTGCAGGCTCCGAGCCATGGATCATCGCTGGAGGCTTTGTGCCATGGATCATCACTGGAGGCTTTGTACCATGGATCATCACTGGAGGCTTTGTACGTGGAGCTGGAACAGGTCTCAACCGGACTGAGGAGACGTACTGGAAGCCTGGTACGTGGAGCAGGCACAGGACTCACCGGGCTGGAGAGACACACTGGAGGCCAGGTTCGTGGAGCAAGCACAACCCGTCCTGGCTGGATACCCACTTCAATCCAGCAAGTGCAGGGCACCAGAACAGGACGCACTGGGCTGTGAAAACACACTGGAGGTCTGGAGCTTAGAGCTAGCACAACCCCTCCTGGCTGAATCACCACTTTAGCCCGGCACGTTCGAGGCGCTGGCACAGGACGCACTGGGCTGTGCAGGCGCACTGGAGACACCTTGCACAGAGCCGGTGCAGGATATCCTGGTCCGAGGAGGCGCACTGGAGACCAGGAGCGCTGAGCCGGCACCACCCTTCCTGGCTGGATACCCCTCTTTACAAATCAAATCAAATTTTATTTGTCACATACACATGGTTAGCAGATGTTAATGCGAGTGTAGTGAAATGCTTGTGCTTCTAGTTCCGACAATACAGTAATAACCAACGAGTAATCTAACCTAACAATTTCACAACAGCTACCTTATACACACAAGTGTAAAGGGATGAAGAATATGTACATAAAGATATATGAATGAGTGCAGTAGATGGTATCGAGTACAGTATATACATATGAGATGAGTAATGTAGGGTATGTAAACATTATATTAAGTGGCATTGTTTAAAGTGGCTAGTGGTATTTTTTTTTACATGTATGGCAGCAGCCACTCAATGTTAGTGGTGGCTGTTTAACAGTCTGATGGCCTTGAGATAGAAGCTGTTTTTCAGTCTCTCGGTCCCTGCTTTGATGCACCTGTACTGACCTCGCCTTCTGGATGATAGCGGGGTGAACAGGCAGTGGCTCGGGTGGTTGTTGTCCTTGATGATCTTTATGGCCTTCCTGTGACATCGGGTGGTGTAGGTGTCCTGGAGGGCAGGTGGTTTGCCCCCGGTGATGCGTTGTGCAGACCTCACTACCCTCTGGAGAGCCTTATGCTTGTGGGCGGAGGAGTTGCCGTACCAGGCGGTGATACAGCCCGACAGGATGCTCTCGATTGTGCGTCTGTAAAAGTTTGTGAGTGCTTTTGGTGACAAACCGAATTTCTTCAGCCTCCTGAGGTTGAGGATAGGGGGGTGCTCCCTCTGCTGTTTCCTGGCCCGTCAGGAAGTCCAGTACCCAGTTGCAGAGGGCGGGGTCGAGACCCAGGGTCTCGAGCTTGATGACGAGTTTGGAGGTTACTATGGTGTTAAATGCTGAGCTGTAGTCGATGAACAGCATTCTCACATAGGTATTCCTCTTGTCCAGATTGGTTAGGGCAGTGTGCAGTGTGGTTGCGATTGCGTCGTCTGTGGACCTATTGGGGCGGTAAGCAAATTGGACTGGGTCTAGGGTGTCAGGTAGGGTGGAGGTGATATGGTCCTTGACTAGTCTCTCAAAGCACTTCATGATGACGGAAGTGAGTGCTACAGGGCAGTAGTCGTTTAGCTCAGTTACCTTTGCTTTCTTGGGAACAGGAACAATGGTGGCCCTCTTGAAGCATGTGAGAACAGTAGACTGGGATAAGGATTGATTTAATATGTCAGTAAACACACCAGCCAGCTGGTCTGCGCATGCTCTGAGGACGCGGCTGGGGATGCTGTCTGGGCCTGCAGCCTTGTGAGGGTCAACACGTTTAAATGTTTTACTCACGTCGGCTGCAGTGAAGGAGAGTCCGCAGGTTTTGATAGCGGGCCGTGTCAGTGGGACTGTATTGTCCTCAAAGCGAGCAAAGAAGTTGTTTAGTCTGTCTGGGAGCAAGACATCCTGGTCCGTGACGGGGCTGGTTTTCTTTTTGCAATCCGTGATTGACCGTAGACCATGCCACATACCTCTTGTGTCTGAGCTGTTGAATTGCGACTCTACTTTGTCTCTATACTGACGTATTAGCTTGTTTGATTGCCTTGCGGAGGGAATAGCTACACTGTTTGTATTCGGTCATGTTTCCGGTCACCTTGCCCTGGTGGTTCGCGCTTTCAGCTTCGCGCGAATGCTGCCATCAATCCACGGTTTCTGGTTGGGGAATGTTTTAATAGTTGCTGTGTGTACGACATCGCCAATGCACTTGCTAATGAACTCGCTCACCGAATCAGCGTATTCGTCAATGTTGTTGTTTGACGCAATGCGGAACATATCCCAATCCACGTGATCGAAGCAATCTTGAAGCGTGGAATCAGATTGGTCGGACCAGCGTTGAACAGACCTGAGAGCGGGACCTTCCTGTTTTAGTTTCTGTCTATAGGCTGGAAGCAACAAAATGGAGTCGTGGTCAGCTTTTCCAAAAGGAGGGCGGGGGAGGGCCTTATATGCGTCGCAGAAGTTAGAATAACAATGATCCAGGGTTTTACCAGCCCTGGTAGCACAATCGATATGCTGATAGAATTTAGGGAGTCTTGTTTTCAGATTAGCCTTGTTATAATCCCCAGCTACAATGAATGCAGCCTTGGGATATGTGGTTTCCAGTTTACATAGAGTCAAATAAAGTTAGTTCAGGGTCATCAATGTGTCTACTTGGGGGGGAATATATGCGGCTGTGATTATAATCAAAGAGAACTCTCTTGGTAGATAATGCGGTCGACATTTGATTGTGAGGAATTCTAAGTCAGGTGAACAGAAGGACTTGAGTTCCTGTATGTTCTTATGATCACACCACGTCTCGTTACTCATAAGGCATACAGTGGAGCAAAAAAGTATTTAGTCAGCCACCAATTGTGCAAGTTCTCCCACTTAAAAAGATGAGGCCTGTAATTTTCATCATAGGTACACTTCAACTATGACAGACAAAATGAGAAAAAGAAATCCAGAAAATCACATTGTAGTATTTTTAATTAATTAATTTGCAAATTATGGTGGAAAATAAGTATTTGTTCAATAATAGTGTTTTAATGAAAAACTTTGATTCCAGAAAGTTACATTTACTTTCGCTTGAAAGATGTCTCAAGGGTTGCAGGTGACTGTCATTTTCTTCTTACATCTGCAGAGGGGAAAATGCAATGAATAGGTAGATAAAGTACATGTAAGAAATTAATGATTTAACAAACTGAGCAGCATTTAGGTAAAAGGATTGAAGGAATATTGACTCAACTGCTCATTGAACATCTAATTCTAAAATCATGGGCATTAATATGGAGTTGGTCCCCCCTTTGCTGCTATAACAACCTCCACGCTACGCGCTTCAGCACTCGGCGGTCATGTTCTGTGACCTTGTGTGGCCTAAAACTTTGCAGCTGAGCTGTTGTTGCTCCTAGACGTTTCCACTTCAGAACAGCAGCACTTACAGTTGATCGGGACAGCTCTCGCAGAGCAGAAATTGTATGAACTGACTATGACGGTGCAACGTTGAAAGTCACTGAGTAAGGCCATTCTACTGCCAATGTTTCTCTACGGAGATTGCATGGCTGTGGGTTCGATTTTATACACCTGTCAGTAACAGGTGTGGCTGAAATGGCTGAATCCACTAATAGTTTTGTGCAGTGCATTCGTAAAGTATTCAGACCCCTTGAACTTTTTCCATATTTTGTTATGTTACAGCCTATTCTAAAATGGATAAAACATATAACAAATGTCATCAATCTACACACAATACCCCTAAATGACAAAGCAAAAACTATTTTTTTTATAGATTCCTGCTAATTTATAAAAAATAAAAAAATTGAAATATCACATTCACATAAGTATTCAGACCTTTTACTCAGTACTTTGTTAAAGCACCTTTGGCAGCGATTACAGCCTCAAGTCTTCTACAAGCTTGGCACACTTGTATTTGGGGAGTTTCTCCCATTCTTCTCTGCAGATCCTGTCGAGCTCTGTCAGGGTGGATGGGGAGCGTCGCTGTACAGCTATTTTCTGGTCTCTCCAGAAATCAAATCAAATCAAATTGTATTGGTCACATACACATGTTTAGCAGATGTTAATGCGAGTGTAGCGAAATGCTTGTGCTTCTAGTTCCGACAGTGGAGTAATATCTAACAAGTAATTTAACAATTCCCAACAACTACCTAATACACAAAAATCTAAAGGGGAAAATGAGAATATGTACATATAAATATATGGATGAGCGATGGCCGAGCGGCATAGGCAAGGTGCAAAAGATGGTATAAAATACAGTATATACTGTACATATGAGATGAGTAATATAAGATATGTAAACGTTGTTAAAGTGGCATTATTTAAAGTGACGATGCACCTGTACGATGCACCTTAAAGTGACGATGCACGATGCACCTTTGATGCACCTGTACTGACCTCGCCTTCTGGATGGTAGCGGTGTGAACAGGCAGTGGCTCGGGTGGTTGTTGTCCTTGACGATCTCTTCGGCCTCCCTGTGCCTTCGGGTGCTGTAGGTGTCATGGAGGGCTGGTAGTTTGCCCCCGGTGATGCGTTGTGCAGACTGCACCACCCTCAAGAGAGCCTTGCGGTTGAGGGTGGTGCAGTTGCCATACCAGGCTGCTCTCGATTGTGCAACTGTAAAAGCTTGTCAGGGTTTTGGGTGACAAGGCAAATTTCTTCAGCCTCCTGAGGTTGAAGAGGCGCTATTGCGCCTTCTTCACCACACTGTCTGTGTGCGTGGACCATTTCAGTTTGTCTGTGATGTGTACGCAGAGGATCTTAAAACTTTCCACCTTCTCCACTGCTGTCCCTTCGATGTGAATAGGGGGGTGCTCCCTCTGCTGTTTCCTGAAGTCCACGATCATCTCCTTTGTTTTGTTGACGTTGAGTGAGAGGTTGTTTTCCTGACACCACACTCCGAGAGCCCTCACCTCCTCCCTGTGGGCTCTCTTGTCGTTGTTGGTAATCAAGCCCACTACCGTTGTGTCATTTGTAAACTTGATGATTGAGTTGGACGCGTGCATGGCCACGCAGTCATGGGTGAACAGGGAGTACAGGAGGGAGCTGAGCACACACCATTGTGGGGTCCCTGTGTTGAGGGTCAGCGAAGTGGAGATGTTGTTTCCTACCTTCACCACCTGGGGGCGGCCCATCAGAAAGTCCAGGACCTAATTGCACAGGGCGGGGTTGAGGCTCAGGGCCTCCAGATTGATGATGAGTTTGGAGGGTACTATGGTATTGAATGCTGAGCTGTAGTCAATGAACAGCATTCTTACATAGGTATTCCTCTTGTCCAGATGGGATAAGGCAGTGTGCAGTGTGATGGCGATTGCATCGTGTGTGGACCTGTTGGGGCGGTATGCAAAGTGAAGTGGGTATAGGGTGGCCGGTAAGGTGGAAGTGATATGATCCTTGACTAGTCTCTCAAAGCACTTCATGATGACAGAAGTGAGTGCTACGGGGCGGTAGTCATTTAGTTATTTTTGTAGTCCGTGATTTCCTGTAGACCCTGCCACACACGTCTTGTGTCTGAGCCGTTGAATTGCGACTCCACTTTGTCCCTGTACCGGCATTTCGCTTGTTTGATTGCCTTGCGGAGGGAATAACTACACTGTTTATATTCAGCCATATTCCCAGTCCTCTTTCCATGGCTAAATGCGGTGGTTCGCTCTTTCAGTTTTGCGCGAATGCCGCCATCCATCCACGGTTTCTGGTTAGGGTAGGTTTTAAATAGTCACAGTGGATACAACATCTCCAACGCACTTCCTTATAAACTCACTCACAGAGTCAGCAATAGATCGATGTTGTTCTCTGAGATTGACCAGAACATATCCCAGTCCGCGTGATCAAAACAATCTTGAAACGTGGATTCCGATTGGTTAGACCAACGTTGAATGGTTCTAGTCACTGGTATCCTGTGTGAGTTTCTGCCCAGTTTCTGCAAGATGGCGCCGTGGTTGGATTTGCCGAAGGGAGGGCTAGTGAGGGCTTTGTATGCATCGCGGAAGTTAGAGTAGCAGTGATTGAATGTATTACCCCCGCGTGTAGTGAAATCAATATGCTGATAGAATTTAGGTAGCCTTGTTCTCAAATTTGCTTTGTTATAATCCCCAGCTACAATAAATGCAGCCTTAGGATATATGGTTTCCAGTTTACATAGAGTCCAGTGAAGTTCCTTGACGGCCGTCTTGGTGTCTGCTTGAGGGGGAATGTACACAGCTGTGACGATAACTGACGAGAATTCTCTTGGGAGGTAATATGGCCGTCATTTGATTGTAAGCAATTCTATGTCGGGTGAGCAGAAGGACTTGAGTTCCTGTTTGTTGTTATAATTACACCATGAGTTGTTAATCATGAAGCATACACCCCCGCCCTTCCTCTTCCCAGAGGTGTTTATTTCTGTCGGCGCGATGCATGGAGAAGCCCGGTGGCTGAACTGATTCCGACAACATATCCCGAGAGAGCCATGTTTCTGTGAAACAGAGAATGTTACAATCTCCGATGTCTCTCTGGCAGGCAACCCTTGCTCGAATTTCGTCGACCTTGTTGTCAAGAGACTGGACATTGGCGAGTAGTATACTCGGGAGCGGTGTGCACGTCTACGGAGCCTGACCAGGAGGCCACTCCCTGCCCCTTCTGCAGCGCCGTTGTTTTGGGTCGGCTTCTGGGATTAGATCCATTGTTCTGGGTGGTGGTCCAAACAGAGGATTCGCTTCGGGAAAGTCGTATTCCTGGTCGTAATGTTGTTAAGTTGATGTCGCACTTATATCCAATAGTTCTTCCCGGCTGTATATAATAAGACTTAAGATTTCCTGGGGTAACAATGTAAGACATAATACATAAAAAAATTAAATACTGCATAGTTTCTGGTACGTTCACAGTTTCTGTGTTGTGGTTTGTGTATTTTCATGTATGTATTTCAGGAAATGGCTTCCTGAAATTCTCCCCAAGCAGCTGATTGGTCAGCCCCATTGATGATTGGAGAGCTGACCCTGCCCCCTCGTCAGGACGCAGCTGTCTACAATTACCAACCCCTTCTGAAGCTATATAAGCCAGAGTTCTGTTGCTCAGAAGAGAGAGGAGGCTGATGGCAGAGGAGTATATCATATGTTGGTTGTTTTTCAGAGAGATGAGGAGATGCTTTGGTATGTACTATGTTAGTTGTTGCTGAGAGAGGTGATTGTTATGTTCTGGATTATGTTGGTGCTCAGAGAGAGAGCTTCTTTAATGTCCTGAGTTAGTTTGTTCTCAGTTTTTTTGTGAAGTAGTTTGTAATATTCTGTTTCATTTGTTCCCGAAGGGGAAGGCACCTAGGTAGTGCTTAGGCAAGAGGCCCACGGGCATACATAGACCCATAGTACTCTGTCTATGCACACTAGGTAAGACCTGGGCGGACCACCCCAAGTATTTTGGTTAGCGCACCAGGTGGTGCTAAGTTAGATAAGTAATGGGTAGGCAGGTAAGATAGGAGCGGGGGGCTTTGACATTTACTTTCTTTGCTTTGGTTCTGTCCAGCCCCTTTTCCCCATATTACTGTGTGAAGGAATACATTCCTAGTAAACGGTAAATTCTCTGCCTTTTGTCATCCTTACTCACACCTACAGTCCCATAGCTCTTTCACACCACAGAGAGTTGAGTTGTAGCAGGGTGTCATGTTCCCTCTTCCTAGAGGCGTACGTAACAGTTTCCTAAGGACTCGAAGCGAGGCGACCATCTCTGTCAGCAGCATCTTGCTAACGTTAGATCGGGTTCAAGTCCGGGCTCTGGCTGGGCCAATCACGGACCTTCAGATACGTGTCCCGAAGCCACTCCTGCGTTGTCTTGGCTGTGTGCTTAGGGTTGTTGTCCGGTTAGAAGGTGAACCTTCGCCTCAGGATGAGGTGCTGAACAAGTTTTCATCAAGGATCTCTCTGTACTTTGCTCTGTACATCTTTCCCTCGCTCCTGACTAGTCTCCCAGTCCCTGCCGCTGAAAAACATCCCCACAGCATGATGTTGCAACCACCATGCTTCCAGACGTAGCGCTTGACATTCAGGCCAAAGAGTTCAATCTTGGTTTCATCAGACAAGAGAATCTTGTTTCTAATGGTCTGAGAGTCATTTAGGTGACTTTTGGCAAACTCCAAGCGGGCAGTCATGTGCCTTTTACTGAGGAGTGGCTTCCATCTGTCCACTATACCATAAAGGCCTGATTGGTGGAGTGCTGCAGAGATGGTTGTCCTTCTGGAAGGTTGTCCCTTCTCCACAGAGGAACTCTGGTGCTCTGTCAGAGTGACCATCGGGTTCTTGATCACCTCTCTGACCCAAGGCCCTTCTCCCCCGATTGCTCCATTTCAGGAGGCAGCGAGCTCTAGGAATAGTCTTGGTGGTTCCAAACTTCTTCCATTTAAGAATGATGAAGGCCACTGTGTTCTTGGGGACCATCAATGCTGCAGAAATGTTTTGGTACCCTTCCCCAGATCTGTGCCTCGACACAATCCTGTCTCAGAGCTGTACGGACAATACTTTCGACCTCATGGCTTGGTTTTTGCTCTGACATGCACTGTCAGCTATGGGACCTTATATAGACTGTGGGCCTTTCCAAATCATGTCCAAGCAATTGAATTTACCACGGGTGGACGCCAATCAAATTGTAGAAACATCTCAAGAAGGATCAATGGAAATAGGATGCACCTGAGCTCAATTTCGAGTCTCATAGCAAAGTGTCTGAATACTTATGTAAATGTGGCATTTGTTTTTTATTTGTATCAAATTTGCAAACATTTGTCATTATGGGGTATTGTTTTTTTAGTTTTTTATATATATTTTTTCTCACACATTTATTTAATCAGGTAGGCTAGTTGAACAAGTTCTCATTTACAACTGCAACCTGGCCAAGAAAAAGCAAAGCAGTGCGACACAAACAACAGAGTTACACATGGAATCAACAAACAGTCAATAACACAATAGAAAAAGTCTATATTCAGTGTGTGCAAATGAGGTAAGATAAGGGAGGTAAGGCAATAAATAATTACAATTTAGCAATTAAACACGAGTGCTAGATGCGCAGAAGATGAATGTGCAAGTAGAGATACTGGGGTGCAAAGGAGCAAATAAAACTAAATAAATAACAGTATGGGGATGAGGTATTTGGATGGGCTGTGTACAGGTGCAGTGATCTGTGAGCTGCTCTGACAGCTGGTGCTTAAAGTTAGTGAGGGAGATATGTCTCCAGCTTCAGTGATTTTTGCAATTCGTTCCAGTCATTGGCAGCAGAGAACTGGAAGGAAAGGCGGCCAAAGGAGGAATTGGCTTTGGGGGTGACCAGTGAAATATACCGGCTGGAGCGCGTGCTACAGGTGGGTGCTGCTATGGTGACCAGTGAGCTGAGAAGGCGGGGCTTTACCTAGCAAAGACTTATAGATGACCTGGAGTCAGTGGGTTTGGCGACGAATATGAAGTGAGGTCCAGCCAACGAGAGCATACAGGTCACAGTGGTGGGTAGTGTATGGGGTTTTGGTGACAAAACGAATGGCACTGTGATAGACTACATCCAGTTTGCTGAGTAGAGTGTTGGAGGCTATTTTGTAAAGACAAGGATCGGCAGGATAGTCAGTTTTATGAGGGTGTTTGGCAGCATGAGTGAAGGATGCTTTGTTGCGAAATAGGAAGCTGATTCTAGATGTAATTTTGGATTGGAGATGCTTAATGTGAGTCTGGAAGGAGAGTTTACAGTCTAACCAGACACCTAGGTATTTGTAGTTGTCCACATATTCTAAGTCAGAACCGTCCAGAGTAGTGATGCTGGACGGGCGGGCAGGTGCGGGCAGCGCTCAGTTGAAGAGCATGCATTTAGTTTTACTTGCATTTAAGAGCAGATGGAGGCCACGGAAGGAGAGTTGTAATGGCATTGAAGCTCATCTGGAGATGAGTTAACACAGTGTCCAAAGAAGTGCCAGAAGTATACAGAATGGTGTCGTCTGCGTAGAGGTGGATCAGAGAATCACTAGCAGCCAGAGCGACATCATTTGAGGTATACAGAGAAAAGAGTCGGCCCGATAATCGAACCCTGTGGCATAGAGACTGCCAGAGGTCCGGACAACAGGCCCTCCGATTTGACAGATTGAACTCTATCTGAGAAGTAGTTGGTGAATCAGGAGAGGCAGTCATTTGAGAAACAAAGGCATTGTCTATTGCCTGTAGATTGATGTTAAAAATGTTAATTTAATACATTTTAGAATAAGGCTGTAACGTAACAAAATGTGGAAAAAGTGACGTGGTCTGAATACTTTCCGAATGCACTGTATAGTGTATCTAAAATAACCATTAAATAAAGATTTTAAATAGATTACCAGCTTGTAACCCCTACTTGCAAGGGAAGACATATTCTGTCTCTGCCTGGTCACCTGAATAAAATCATAAGACAGGTAAGTCTCAGTAAATTAACACAAGTTAACCAAATGTTACTAATAAAAAGAGGGAAAAATACATTGGGGAGGAGGGTTAGGTTTAAACTTACTTGGCTGGTAATAGTCGTAGATCTTGATCACCGCTGGCTTTAGATTCTGTACTCGGACCTCCTGTATGATGTCCAGGGAGTGGTTGAAAGGAAATAATGATGGTAACTGTTCGGAGAAAAAAACATTGGTCACAATTATTTAAACGTTATTTAAAAGTTTCCAATCAACTTTGCTGACTGAAGGACATTCCACACAAAACAATTTCAGAGTAGATATACAGTGCAAGTCAAAAGTTTGGACACACCTACTCATTCAAGGGTTTTTCTTTATGTTTACTATTTTCTACATTGTAGAATAATAGTGAGGACATCAAAACAATTAAATAACACATATGGAATCATGTAGTAACCAAAAAAGTGTTAAACAAATATTATTATATTTGAGATTATTCAAAGTAGCCACCCGTTGCCTTGATGACAGCTTTGCACACTCTTGGCGTTCTCTCAACCAGCTGCATGGAATGCATTTTAATTAACAGGTGTGCCATGTTAAAAGTTAACTTGTTGAATGAAATTGTTGAGTTTGAGCCAATCAGTTGTGTTGTGTCAAGGTAGGGGTGGTATATAGAAGATAGCCCTATTTGGTAAAAGACCAAGGCCATATTAAGTTTAATTAACTATCTACATGTACAGTTGAAGTCGGAAGTTTACATACACTTTAGCCAAATACATTTAAACTCAGTTTCTCACAATTCCTGACATTTAATACTAGTAAAAATTCCCTGTTTTAGGTCAGTTAGGATCACCACTTTATTTTAAGAATGTGAAATGTCAGAATAACAGTAGAGAGAATTATTTATTTCAGCTTTTATTTCTTTCATCACATTCCCAGTGGGTCAGAAGTTTACATACACTCAATTAGTATTTGGTAACATTGCCTTTAAATTGTTTAACTTGGGTCAAACGATTCGGGTAGCCTTCCACAAGCATCCCACAATAAGTTGGGTGAATTTTGTCCCATTCCTTTTGACAGAGCTGGTGTAACTGAGTCAGGTTTGTAGGCCTCTGTCACGCCCTGACCATAGAGAGCTTTTTATTCTCTATGCTGGTTAGGTCGGGGTGTGACCAGGGTGGGTCATCTAGGTGATTTATATTTTTATGTTGGCCTGGTATGGTTCCCAATCAGAGGCAGCTGTTTATCGTTGTCTCTGATTGGGGATTATATTTAGGCAGCCATTTCCCCTTTGTGTTTTGGTGGGATCTTGACTATGTATGTGTGCATATTTGTGTGCATATTTGTAGCTTCACGTTTCGTTTTGTTCGTTTATTGTTTTGTTTTGCTTTGAGGTTCACATAGCAATAAAGATGTGGAACCCAGATCACGCTGCGCTTTGGTCCAGTTATTATAACGAACGTTACAGCCTCCTTGCTCCCACACGCTTTTTCAGTTCTGCCCACAAATTTTCTATGGGATTGAGGTCAGAGCTTTGTGATGGCCACTCCAATACCTTGCGTTGTTGTCCTTAATAAGCCATTTTGCCACAACTTTGGAAGTATGCTTGAGGTCATTGTCTATTTGAAAGACCCATTTGCGACCAAGCTTTAACTTCCCCACAACATGATGCTGCCACCCCCATGCTTCTCAGTTGAGATGGTGGTGTTTGGCTTGAAAGCCTCCCCCTTTTTCCTCCAAACATAACAATGGTCATTATGGCCAAACAGTTCTATTTTTGTTTCATCAGACCCGAGGACATTTCTCCAAAAAGTACGATCTTTGTCACCATGTGCAGTTGCAAACCGTAGTCTGGCTTTTTTATGGCTGTTTTGGAGCAGTGGCTTCTTCCTTGCTGAGCGGCCTTTCAGATTATGTCGATATAGGACTCGTTTTACTGTGGATATAGATACTTTTGTACCTGTTTCCTCCAGCATCTCCACAAGGTCCTTTGCTGTTGTTCTGGGATTGATTTGCACTTTTCGCACCAAAATACGTTCATCTCAAGGAAACAGAACGCGTCTCCTTCCTGAGCGGTATGACGGCTGTGTGGTCCCATGGTGTTTATACGTGCATACTATTGTTTGTACAGATGAACGTGGTACCTTCAGGCATTTGGAAATTGCCTGAAGGTACCAATTGTTGGAAATGTAAAAAAAAAATGTATATATTGTTATTTTTTACTGCTGCTCTTTAATTATTTGTTACTTTTATCTCTTATTCTTATCCGTATTCTTTGAAACTGCCCTGTCGGTTAGGGGCTCGTAAGTAAGTATGTCACTAAGGTGACCTGTTGTATTCGGTGCATGTGTCTAATAATAGTTCGATTTGATTTATTATGGCAAGAACAGCTCAAATAAGCAAAGAGGAATGACAGTCCATCATTACTTTAAGACATGAAGGTCAGTCAATGCAGAATATTTCAAGAACTTTGAACGTTTCTACAAGTGCAGTCGAAAAACCATCAAGTGCTATGATGAAACTGTCTCTCATGAGGACCGCCACAGGAAAGGAATACCCAGAGTTACCTCTGCAGCAGAGGATAAGTTCATTAGAGTTAACTGCACCTCAGATTGCAGCCAAAATAAATGCTTCACAGAGTTCAAGTAACAGACACATCTCAACGTCAACTGTTAAGAGGAGACTGGGTGAACCAGGCCTACATGGTTGAATTGCTGCAAAGAAACCATTACCAAAGGACACCAATAATAAGAGACTTGCTTCAGCCAAGAAACATGAGCAATGGACATTAGACCACTGGAAATCTGTCCAAATTTGAGATTTATTTTTGTTCCAACTGCAATGTCTTTGTGAGACGCAGAGTAGGTGAACGGATGATCTCTGCATGTGTGGTTCCCACCGTGAAGCATGGAGGAGAGGTGTGATGGTGTGGGGGTGTTTTGCTGGTGACACTGTCAGTGATTAATTTAGATTTCAAGGCACACTTAACCAGCATGGCTACCACAGTATTCTGCAGCGACACTCCATCCCATCTGGTTTGCGCTTAGTGGCACAATTATTTGTTTTTCAACAGGACAATGACCCAAAACACATCTCCAGTCTGTTTAAGGGCTATTTGACCAAGAAAGAGAGTGATGGAGTGCTGCATCAGATGACCTGGCCTCCAATCACACAACCGCAACCCAATTGAAATGGTTTGGGATGTGTTGGACAGCAGAGTGAAGGAAAAGCAGCCAACAAGTGCTCAGCATATGTGGGAACTCTTTCAAGACTGTTGGAAAAGCATTCCTCAAGATGCTGGTTGAGAGAATGCCAAAAGTGTGCAAAGCTGTCATCAAGGCAAAGGGTGGCTACTTTGAAGAATCTAAAATCTAAAATATATTTTGATTTGTTTAACACTTTTGTGGTTACTACATGATTCCATATGTGTTATTTAATAGTTTTGATGTCTTCACTATTATCATACAGTGTAGAAAAGAGTGAAAATAAAGAAAAACCCTTGAATGAGTAGGTGTGTCCAAAGTTGACTGGTACTGTATGTGGAAGGGCCGACGCCGGACAGGAGAAGCAGGTATGGGGAGTCAAACATTTATTCAGGAACACGACAGGAACAGCGTTAGCACACGGGTAAACAAGGACATATGACAAACAATCCCGAAGCAGGGAACAGAGCTAGGAAATAGACAGATATAGGGAAGGAAATTACACAAGTAATTGAGCCCACGTGAGTCCAATGAGCGCTGATGCACGTGTTGGGGAAAGGCAGGTGTGCGTACTGAAGTTGGCTTGAGTGAGTAATGTTGGGGAGTCTGGCGCCCTCGAGGGCCAGAGGGAGGAAGAGCGGGAGCAGGGGTGACAGTACCCCCCTCTAGGGGCGCCATCCAGCGTCCCACCTGGGCGAGCCGGCCGAGACATGGGCGCTGGGCAAGCCGGCAGGGGGTAAACTCCCCACGAACCTCCAAGGGCGTGGGAGCCTGGCGAGCCAGCAGAGGCATAGGAGCCTGACGATCAGGCTGAGGCATGAACGCCTGTCGATCCCGCTGCGGCGTGGAAGCCCAATGATCCGGCGGAGGTGGAACAGTCTGACGAGCCAACTGGGCGAACAAGACCTGACGATTCGGCTGAGGCCCGACGTGGGATGGGCGCCCTCCGAGCCAACCGGGGCAAGGAAACCTCTCAAGCCAGCTAGGGCGTGGAAGCCCGACGAGCTGGCTAGGCACCCCCGGTTCCATCGGCGGTGACCCAGGAACAATGTCACACCAACCGGAACGCCAGTACTCCCCGATGCTTCGTGTAATGGCTTCCGGATTCTGTAAGGGCCGACGCCGGACAGGAGAAGCAGGTATGGGGAGTCAAACATTTATTCAGGAACAGACATAGAACACGACAGGAACAGCTTCAGCACACAGGTAAACAAGGACATATGACAAACAATCCCGAAGCAGGGAACAGAGCTAGGAAAAAGACAGATATAGGGAAGGAAATAACACAAGTAATTGAGTCCACGTGAGTCCAATGACAGCTGATGCGCGTAACGGAGAAAGGCAGGTGTGCGTACTGAAGGTGGCTTGAGTGAGTTGTTGGGGAGTCTGGCGCTCGGGAGGAAGAGTGGGAGCAGGCGTGACAGTATTTTAACAGAATTACATCAATACATATAGTATATGTTATTTAAAATGAATTTCATTATATTGAGAGTGCTATGTACACTGTTCAAACTGGTCTCACCTCTCTCAAGTACATTAACACATGGTCATCTTTGGAATCGACACGGTCCACTCGACCTGAACCCCTCAGCTGTGAAGACAAGCCATTCACTGATTATTCATATTGAATGGACAAAAAAAGGTTAGTTTCTGAAAAGTTCACAGATGAGAGGCAAGAGCTACATGGAAAAAGGTTATAGGTAACACCATAAATGTATGATATCATAAAAACTCACCCTCCCCAAAGAGCCTGGGTCTGGGACAAACCCAGACAGCATTTTCAAATCCACTATAATCATATTGGTGGTCAGCTCCTTTCCATGATATCTGTGAAAGCAAAGAGATGCCTGTAATATCAAAGTGAGATTTTTACAATTACTTGCAATAAAACAAATAGATAAAATCAATACTTTTATTATTTTAGCCATAAAAAAGAAATGGTTGCCTGGTGTGTTTTCGTACTGTTACTGGTAGAAACTAGAAATTCAATAACCTATAGGAAACCAAGTAAGTTGGGCCAAGCCCATTCTGTAAGACATGCTCCAAAATAAAACTTTGGAGTGTCATCAACAAACCGATTGAAAGAATGCTTCTGTGAATGCAAATGTGTCATTCCTTCTTACTGAGACTGGAGCTTCAGTGTGACTCTGGGTCTCAAAGAGTTACTGTTGCAGTCCACCTCTGGCTTCACCTGGATACTGAGCGTTGTGCTGTCAGTAGGAGTAGGGATGTTGTAGTGGAGCGCCACCTTGGAAAGAGGGAAGAACAAGTCAGGGAAACCGTCATGTCTACACATATACATTTTAAAGGATAGTGAAAAATAAACATTTCATAAACTAAATATCAGACAACGCTTCTTAAATGTTTGAACTTCACAGTAATATACAAACCATATCTTGCACCATAGGATTGGGAGGAGTGTTTTCACAAACCTGCACTGAGGCACAAGCACTGCCCTTCACTTCCACGCTGTACTTCCCTTCTGTCTCCTGCAGCGCCCTCTCCTGGTAGAGAAGCTTGTTGTTTTGGTTCACTTCGAAGAGGTGCTGTGCTCCACTGGGAGACTGTACTGTGACTGTGCTGGCACCCTCTCTACTGTACACCCTGGTGGAGTAGAGGGCCAGGGCCTGGAGGGCCACCACTGTGTCCTAAACACACACACCAACAGACAAATATGTTCAAAATGAATGAAAATAGCCCATTTTACATAAAGGGGAAATTGTTACATTGATCTGTTACTAGAGTGACTATTTCCCATTTCCATCCATTATGGTTTCTTGGCTCCATTTCAGTGGAAGTTATCCTCAACAGGCTTGACATGACAAGAAGCACATACATGCCTGTGGTCTGGTAAATGTCAAGTATAATGCCTCACTACTAGTGCACAGCACAGGGTGCCATTTCAGAACAGAGGTGTTTTGGAAATATACCTGTGTGGAAGAGAAGCCTCCGTAGGCATTCTGCTGTCTCACCAGCCACCTGACGATGCGGGAGGCATAGCCCAGGTCAGTGGTAGACAGAGGGGAGGCACTGAGGGAAGCCAGCAGAACATAGGAGCTGATTTCCACCGCCAGGGAGGCTGAGGTCTCTGAGGAGGTCTGAGTCCAGTGCAGGAGACCCCCTGAGGAACGAGGAGCGCACACACACACACACACACACACAATAGGGAATAGCTTATTCATCATAATAAAAGATACAAAGTTCTTCTCTGACCTACCGAATTCATTTTATGACGAAAAGTGAATTATATTACAGACACCTGAGTTCAAATTGTATTTGTATATAAAATACTTTGGGTGTTTGATTGAGCCAATCTGGAGTGCCAGACGGGAGGAGGGGTTACACTTTTGGGATTACTCCATGGGGTTCATTGCCCAGGTAAGCTCAATGAAAGCAAGACAGCACAAACAGATCTTGGACCAGGATATGTCTCACCTTCTTGTAATGCGATCGTGTCCAGGTGCTGCAGAAGCTGGGCCCGGGTCTCCATGTCCCCTGCCAGGGTAAAGGTGTAGGCCAGCAGAGCAGTGGTATAAGTGTTGGACAAATCACTGGTGGAGTTCCTCAGGCAAGACAAGCTGCTGTACACAACAGGATCCTGGAGCACAAAATAACAGAGCAGCACATTAAGAGACATGCTAGCCTGGTCCCAGATCTGTTTGTTCTGGCAAGGTAATACAAACAGATCTGGGACCAGGCTAGACACATTCATGCTGGAGCACCTTTAGTTTTTCAGTTTACAGTATTATAACTATGCCTGTACTTTTTATGTTAACAGCACACTGTCATTCAGGACTGCTTATGGTAACAGCTATTCTTATTTCTATTCCATATGCTACTTTCAGATAATTTTTTACATAGAACTTGACAGTTGACATAAGATGTATACAACAGACTCCATGCAGGAGTTTAAACCAGTTTCCTGTAATGGACGTTGTTGAAGTGAGAAACGATGGTTATGTGGAGATGCTACGTACCGACACTGACATGTTGAGCTCCAGCATTGAAGACGTGATGTAGGCCGTCAGTGTCACTTCATCTGTCACCCCACCCTACAAAACAATATGTTAAATACTGAAACATGTGTAAACTGTCATCTGATACAATTCTCTAGAAATCATCATTCCCAAATTTATGGCTGGTCTGACGAGACAGAAAACGACATCTTCTACCATCTTCTATCAGTTTAGTATCAATATAAATACCTTCATTCTGTTGTTAAAGAGTTCCCCCAATCTGACGAAACAGCCATGTTTGCCTTGTTGACGTTCCAGCCATGTCTTGGATTGCTCAATTTTTACCGGGTCAATATAAATGAAAGACTTTGCTTTGCCAAAGGATCTCAAAACAAAAGCAGTCAGCCTGAGAAAAGAGAACTTGATTTAATACCCACATAAAGTTGTCATAAACATGACTTAGAGCTTGACTCTACATGCAATGAGAGCTTATGTCAACTTATGTCACATCAATGGGCTCCCTGTCAAAGACAATGCCATTTGGTTGGCCAATACTTTATTGAAACAGACAGTTATGATGAGTTTACCAATAAGTGAATAACACATCCAGGTACTCACCAAGTGTTCCCTGTGACTTGTCCAAATGTGCTGTATGCACCATCAACATGCTTGTAGTTCAGCTGCCTTTGGTAACCTGTCAGTGAGTGTTTAAAGCAAACAGTAACCAAGTGTGTTTTATAGTTACTGAGTGTGCGCCCCAAATGGCACCCTATTCCCTAGTGTACTCTTTTGCCAGGAAAAAAGTAGGACACTATGTAGGGAATAGTGTGTCATTTGGGATTTAAAAAAATCTATATTCTATAATCAAATGATTTTAGCAAAACATCTAATGCTCTGTTGATAAGACACTGTAATGTCATCTGTGCTGTAGCTCTATAATTTACATGATAGCAGGGTCGTAGTCATTAGGGCACACTGTGGTGAAACGTTTAAAAATGTTCTTCAATGGAAAACAAAAACAAAGTGCTCTTATTGGACAAATCCAGCACTGTTTCAGTCAGTTTTCTTCCGTTTGGTGCCTAATCAATACGACTCATATTTTGAGGAACTTACCACTAGTGAGGAACTTGGTGGCCTTGTCTCGGATGGCTGGAGTGAGCTGTTCTGTGTTCCTCAGGTACTCCAGGATGTAGATATTGGGTGCGAGGAGGGCCATATTCTGCTCTCCACACCCATACGGCATCTGCAACAGTCCATCCAGGTTCTTGAGGGCCCGACCCAGGATGTCACCTACAGGGAAACATGGGACTTCTGTAATACTGTCCTCTTTAGCGAACAGCAGCATTATCATTGGAGAAAGGTTGCTTTTCCCACCACTACGCCTTTCTAAACTCACCAAGCCTCTAAATAATACAATGGTTTATTTTACCCAGGACTGAGAGGAAAATTCCATCAGATCCATCCACCACATTCTTGGGGAGTTGCAGTTCCACCTCCTCTGTCATAGTTACTCCTGTGGACACACAGATGATAAGATGAATGGAGATGATCAATTCAATCAAAGTGAACATTCAACGTTCATTCAGTACTGACTGACCAGTTGGACACAGCAACCAATTGTAGGTGTCGGTCTTCTCTGTGCCCTCAGCCTGAGAGGAGAGGATATTATTTTCAGTCAGAGGCAGTTACACTAGGTATCTGTACAACAGTACGTTCAGTCACAACAGTAGGCTACATACCATCACCAGGAGGCTCTGTGTGACTGTGTCGATGCGTCCTCTCTCCGGTACGTTCACAATCTCATTGTCACACGCCACGTGGGACTGGACAGCCTCTGCACTAACTGACACATTCAAAACCCCTACACGCACACACATTGACAGACAGAGTACACCACAAGTTACTAAAGATCCAATATGGTGACTGAGAGTACACAACTCAGGCTGACATCCATTCTGCTGTTTGAACGGTTGAATGAAGACTGGTGATTTACCCAGGATAGAGGGTGCCATTGTCCAACTGAAGGTCTTTCGTCCATTGGCACACAAGCATGATGAGTACTGGACATCCTTCAAGGGTGTGAGAGTGTAGTCTAAGGAGTGAGCTGGAGTCACAGAAACCTGCCAAATAGGAACACTTGTAAGATAACATGGAAAACTCATGAAACAACTCAAGAAACGATCATGTTGCGGTGCCGTACCATAATGCACTTGGACAGGTAGTTAAACACAATGGCTTTCAGCTCAAAGTGCTCTCCACGGATGATGGAGTAGGGCAGGGTTAGTTCCAGGAAGAAGGGCTGGAAGACTGTAAGTTTCACCGGAGGAGCCAGACCGAAGCCACCAGGGGCCAGGCAGAATGCCTCTGTCTCCCATGTGGTGATCGTGTCTGGGACCATGAGGGGCACATATGCTGATCCAGACTCCCTGTAATGCAGAGGTCAGAGTTCAAACAGAAAGATACTAAGTGTCCCATGGAGAACAATGGAGTATGACTTTACAAATTCTTTGAACACTGTTTCTTTAAATGTTTTTAAATATATTTAAGCTTCATCTAACCGGGGAGTCCTATTGAGGTCAGAAGCCTACAGTAGGTAAAAGTGGAGCAAGTTGAGCCACCCTTGTTTCTAGGAAACCATACACAAAATTAATAATTTGACCAAATATTTAGGAAGATAAATAATTTCATGGAGTCTGTGAAAGAAGAAACCATATGAAAAAAGTGGTCAGCAAGTCAGGTTCAGAAAACACATGTTCACCAAGTCAAATAAATGTATTCTGTTAGCGGTTTCACTATGATTGTATCTAAACCAAAGTAGATCATTGTAAGATTGTTCTACACAACAGTTGGGATCTGTATAAGATTTTAAAAAATTGATGTCCTAAACCTCGCATGAAAGTGCATCTCTGTAGCTGTGTGGGCAAATATAGTGAAAAAAATTTGTCTTTGGGTAAATTGAGCTGATGGCCATGGGGTAAGTTGAGCCATTGGTAAATTGAGCTGATGGCCATGGGGATAGTTGAGCCATTGGTAAATTGAGCTGATGGCCATGGGGTAAGTTGAGCCAATGGTAAATTGAGCTGATGGCCATGGGGTAAGTTGAGTCAATGGTAAATTGAGCTGATGGCCATGGGGTAAGTTGAGCCAATGGTAAATTGAGCTGATGGCCATGGGGTAAGTTGAGCCAATGGTAAATTGAGCTGATGGCCATGGGGTAAGTTGAGTCAATGGTAAATTGAGCTGATGGCCATGGGGTAAGTTGAGCCAATGGTAAATTGAGCTGATGGCCATGGGTTAAGTTGAGCCATTGGTAAATTGAGCTGATGGCCATGGGGTAAGTTGAGTCAATGGTAAATTGAGCTGATGGCCATGGGGTAAGTTGAGCCAATGGTAAATTGAGCTGATGGCCATGGGGTAAGTTGAGCCAATGGTAAATTGAGCTGATGGCCATGGGGTAAGTTGAGCCAATGGTAAATTGAGCTGATGGCCATGGGGTAAGTTGAGCCAATGGTAAATTGAGCTGATGGCCATGGGGTAAGTTGAGTCAATGGTAAATTGAGCTGATGGCCATGGGGTAAGTTGAGCCAATGGTAAATTGGGCAAATTTAAGTGTTTTCTTCCTAGGCGTAAAGCAAGGCAATATCGCTGGGATATTTCATTATTTTGTATTTGTTTTTTATTTAGAGCTGTAAACCCAAAGACTTCCAGTCCTTGCGTTATCGCAAATTACAAATTGTTTTTTTTAGGTGTTAAAGGATGCTTAGCAAAGAAGTGTTTGTGATTGTGTTGAATTGTGTTTGGGAAATAAAGATAGACATGGTTTTAGAAAGGTAGTGGTAATATTTCATTCAGAACAGACATTTGTAGGCAACCTAACTAACCCTATCACGCGACTCAATTTACTCCATACCGGAGGTAAATCTTTGTTAGAAAAAGTACGGTGTTTTGCTTGACAGAGTAATGCTGAATGTAAAACAAATCTAAATGTACCCCACTCTCCCCTACTTTGTAATGCAGTTTAATGAGGTACCGGTTCCTAATCTAACTACTACTGTATGTTTTGATATAGACCAGTCGGTAGTTTAGCAACAAAACCGACACGTGTGGAAATATGGAGCAAAACAGACGGGGTTGGCTTAGATTGTTGACAACATCTAAACTATATTTTGCCTTCAAATGTCTATTGAAAACATAAATACATTTGCACAATGAGCACTTGTCGTCTCTCAAATACATTGTTACAGTTGTTGGTAGCTAGCTAGCAAATTTTACCTGCAACAAGTACATTTGATGGAAACACATCTCTGGTAGGAAAATAAGCATATTGTTTTTATGCAGATTTTAGAACATATTCACATGGAAATCTGTCGCCAATTGGATGGAAACCTAGCTATGGTTTTCATAAGGTAGTGGTAATATTTAATTCAGTTCAGAAATTTGTAGGCAGGTTAATTGACTCTATCCCGTGGCTCAACTTACCCCATACCTGGGGTGTTGTGCCAAGAGACCACTTTTTTTGGTCACGCTATGTTTTCAATCTGTAATGTATACATTCATTCTGATTATTTCCAGGGATACACAACATCCTGTCACGCCCTGATCTGTTTCACCTGTGATCTGATCTGTTTCCCCTTGTGATTGTCTCCACCCCCTCCAGGTGTCACTTATTTTCCCCAGCGTATTCATCCCTCTGTTTCCTGTCTTTCTGTGCCAGTTCGTCTTGTATGTTTCCAAGTTAACCAGCGGTCTTGCATTCTCCTTTTTCTAGTCCTCCTGGTTTTGACCCTTGCCTGTTTCTGGACTTTGTACCTGCCTGCCTGACCATTCTGCCTGCCTTGACCACGAGCCTGTCTGCCACTCTACCTCCTGGACTCTGATCTGGTTTTGACCTTTTTGTCTGTCCATGACCATTCTCACCCTTTTGGATGAATAAACATTGTAAGACTCCAACCATCTGCATTTGGGTCTCGCCTTGTGCTCTGATACATCCTGAAATATATGTCTATCTTTGTTAGAAATAATACTGTATTTCACTTGACAGTGAATGTAAAAGTGTCTCATTTTACCCCACTCTCCCCTACTGTGTAATGCAGTTTAATGAGTTACAGGTTCCTAACCGACAAAATGCGCAATTATGGAGCAAAACAGACGGGGTTGGCTTAGATTGTTGACATCTAAACTATATTTTGCCTTCAAATGTCTATTGAAAACATAAATACATTTGCACAATGAGCACTTGTCGTCTCTCAAATACATCGTTACAGTTGTTGGTAGCTAGATAGCAAATGTTTTGCCATATTAGCATAGACATGACATGAGTCAAAACACCACAAAACAAGACATGGTATCAATAGCAAGATACAACGAGCTGAAACGAGAAACCTACGATTCCCCACATGGCAGCCTCTTGTTATTGTTGCTAACTATGTGACCGTTCAGAATCATAACATCACCTTCTGCCTCATCGATGTGCGCGCATTATTTTAGTGACGTTTATAAGGCAACAGCCTCACTGTGCAGTGCTCTTACCCAACTTCCACAAGATCCCATATCCACGTCTCAGGGAAGAAGGTACGGACCGTCTGTATGGTATCAACAAATCTGTCACCTTCTACTACACGCAGTAAAGATCGATTACGTATCCCACCCTTGACTCCAGGGTGGCGTCTGTAGGCTACAACTAAAACAAAGAATAGTCATTATTCTCGTGTTAGAATCAGCCTGGTCAAACCAGATTGAATACTGCTTTCAACGGTGATGCATGCAGCATTCAGACTGGTTTAACCAGGCTATATTAGAATAACAAAAGCTATACATTTCCCAAGATTCACTGAATTCTTCTGGCAATGACAAGAGTAAAAGGTGTGAAGGAGGACATCTCACCATGGGCCCTATTGTACTCTTTCCTTTTGTACCTGAGACAGGAAGATACTCTTATAACCAGATTAGTTGCCAGCTTCAGTCCCAATTTCTAGAAATGTCAGAATCACAAACAAGACAGCTCAATATTAATGAATATCTCTGAATTTTATATTTCTATTCTGTAGGTGTTTTTCAGCCTCAAACAGGGTATTTTAGCAATTAATAATTTAAGAAGATGTATGCATGGTATCAGGATGTTGACTGATTCTTACGAGAGAGGAAAAGAGGCTTCAAGTTAAGAGAAAACAAGGCTGAAGTTACCTTAAAAACTTCATGAGGTTCATTTCCCTCCTCAGTTTGTCTTGGGTATGGCCTTGCGTACCAGTACTTCATTGATTTTACACGTAAACATGCTACTGAATCGTCCAGCTGGTAGGGAATGTGTGTTGTCTCCTTGACTGGTAACAAATCAAATATCTGGAATGGGATAACAGTAACATTAACTTGTTCACTGGACACAAAACAGAAGAAAACAGACTGTTACCGTGAAGGACCACTTGGACTTGTCTAAAAATAAACGTTCAATTTCATTTTCCATTGCTAAACGTTATTAACCCTCATACTACCGACCCCAGAGGCATATTTTTCATCTTAGCCCAAAGGTGGTTTATTGAAATCTTAAAATGTTCATGACTTTGACAATCAACTTGTTCTTAGTGTTTCTGTATCAATATAGACTTTGGGGTCATTTCGATCCCAGCCCAAAACACCTAATTCCACCTATAGTAATGAGATAGATAGGACCCTTATAATAATTTATGTTTATTTGTAGACATAATAACAAATTACCCATACTGACCTGTATCAGTGGTGTTGACCAGATAGACAGATTATCTTCAGAGATATAGCTCCCCATGTACCCACCTAAGATTGCATTTTTGGGGGGGAAAATACTTATTTTCCACCATAATTTGCAAATAAATTCATTAAAAATCCTACAATGTGATTTTCAGGATTTTTTTAAGTGGGAGAACTTGCACAATTGGTGGCTGACTAAATACTTTTTTGCCCCACTGTATGTGTACAAAACCAAAATGAATTCACTTTTCTGCATATAAAAATCTGCCAATAGTATAAAAAGCCTGCCAATGGTATAAATACTTGATAGAACTGCAATACCGAACTTAGATACACTCTGAATCTACACAGAAAGCTGTACCGGTGTGTAGTCTCTGAAAAGTAGTTATTCTAGGGCAAATCTAAAAAAGTATTTATTTGAATCCAGGTTTCTCTGGAGATGTAATATTAAGTTATACATATCCTCAGAGGGTGGAGGGGACCTGTATCAGTGATTTTGACAAGATAGAAAGATCACCTGCATAAATGAAGCTCCTTTTGTTCTCGGCTATGTTTTAAACTGGTTATAAATGGCAATAGTTTTTACCACATAATATGACAAAATTTGTATTTACTTCAAAATTCTAAAAACGAAATGATGCTATAATCAAATTATGGTAAATTTTGTTTTTAGCACTTATGTGGATTGTGCGTTGGAAACAGCACATTATTTAAGGAACAAATTTATATTTTCGGTTTACAAAATATGCTAATTAACTGTAATTTTGCAGAAATAGTCTGTTTTGGTTAATTTTATTTCAGATAACATTATTTACATGTCTAATGATGTTTTGAATTAAGTTGATATGTTGCTATGATTGTTGTTTTTTCCAACAGTTTCTTCTTGGGGTCAAAATGACCCCAGTTGGTAATCCATGTATGTAAAATATGTTAGCATGACGGTTAATATTGCAATAATAAAACAACCCAGACTATTAACTCATTAAGTACCAATAGGGAGGTGCTTTTCAGTTGATGAAAGTACACCAAATGGCCAACAGTGACCAGACCCACTCCAAGTCTGCCGTTGTCACTTCTTAGTCCCCTGAAGCTGGTTGTATTACCAGCACCACAACAGCTGTTTATATGGTGGTACTGTATGACCGTTGATATTCACTACACCGAGCTCTGTTACCTTGTCAGCATCCAGCCTCTTCCCTGGCTCCATGATGTGAACACTCTGGTCCACAGCACTGAGGCCACAGAGGGAGCCGGGCTGGGCCGAGAGCTGTAGGGTGTTCTCCTCCCCTGGAACTGCTTGTGAGGGTGAGAACTCCACCGACACCTGGTGCACATGACATACATAAGTGTACATTATACACCTTTATACAAGGAATGATATCTATGTGCATGGAAATACTTGACACTATTTATACCTTCCATAAAATTAACATAGTATGTTTGTGACGTGCAGAAGTCAGAGGGTATAACACACGAAGAAGCATGGCCACATATACACACACCTTGTGCCTGAAGCATTTCTCAGTGGGAAAGTTCATGCTGTGGGCGATGACAGTCTCACTGGGTAGCATACTGTACACAAGAACCTGTACCACAGGCGCCATCTCTGGAACCACTGCCAACTTCAAAGTAACTTCACCCTCAGTTGCTGTAACGCAAGAGCATGTCACACTGTCATTGTCATCAAGCACCTTCCAGTAGGTTCATAATTACTTAATGAAACTCCCTCACCAGGACTCCCGTGCTGCACGGTAACCTTCATGTGTCCATGCTGAACTATCACCCCTCTGGATAAGGCCTGGAGGAGGGAAAGGGTAAAACACTTGTCCCAGTTATTCCATCAAGTCAGCAAGAATATGATGAGAAGTGCTGGTGTTGTATAGAGACAACCTTCCTTTGAAGATGAGATGTTGGGACTGTCTGAAATGACCCTGGTCAAAAGTAGCACACTAGAGAATAGGGTGCCATTTTGGACTCACCCTGGGTTTGCAGGTTGTCACAACTTGTTCCTGGTTCTACTCACCAGGTAGATGACATCCACTAAACCCTTTGGGACAGTCTCCCCTACGATGGCATACTGGATGGTGATTGACACTTCCTCCCAACACGACAGTGGGTTTTCCATCTTCTGAATAGCCAGAGAGCTGGATGTTTTACTGTGAGGGGCAGTGGGCTGGATCAGTGAGAGTTTGCGGTGCCCTCTTTTGAAATAAGGGACCCTATATTTAATTTTCTTCACCTTTGGTGTGTTGCTAACCTGGAAATCAACAGAGGAGAGAGAGAGTATGACTAAAGGCCCAATCCCAAATCGACCCTTAGACCCTATGCCATATATAATTGTGGAGATCTGAGAGGATTCGTTTTTTTTATTTGACAGGTGTAAGCAATAGAGTATGTCAACATCTCCACCTTGCCCTCTGATAAGCTAGGTGGAAGTTTCACCATAGTGTTTGTTATACACATGGTATCTTCTCAGATCTCAACAAGAGCATGATAGGCCAGAGGGTGTAGGTTCAATGGTGTGCGCTGGAATCATCAGTCTTCCAAAACATAGAAGAAATCATACTTACTATGAGGTTAATATTCTTTTTGGGCATTCTGGTTGTGTTGAGGGAGAAACTGGCAATACCATGACTGTCCGTGATCAGGGTCTGGAGATGATGTGAGGACCAGTCTTTCTCCTCCAAAAGGTAGACTAACATGTCTGAGATAGGTGTGTTGTTGAAGTGAACAACGTTTATCTGAGGAAAAAGGGGGGGAAAGTTGTAAGTAGTGATGCTACTTGTGTCACTGTTAAAACAGGAATGTCAAAGACAAATGGCATCTACAATTCAACTAAGTCTAAGAAACAATATCACTGGATTTGGACGCACCTTGCCCTCGATAATTGATCCATGCTCATAGATTTTGGGTGTGTCAACAAATGTGAGTTTTCCAATCACATAGGAGAGCTCAATGTGTTTTTCCTTTGACTGTGTAATACCTGTCAAAGGAAAACAAAAGAAAATAGGAGGGTTTATTTCACAACTACACATGCTACCATGATGCACATTGGCAGTTCACAATGCAGAAGCTGAATTCCAGCGCAGCTTACTCAATGTATTAAAAACATGATTACAAACAGAAGACATGAATAAAAACAGCATAATATGAGGATGTAGCACCAAAGGTCAAATACGCAGGTCATGCCAATCTTCATAATCTAATTAAACATGCAATCTTGACATTATGTAATTCACTCTCAAGAAAAAAAAAAACTTTTTCATTTGACTTCAGGCAAATGTTGTCATCACTTCTACCGTCTCCAAATTCTTATGATAAATGACTTGCCTGTCCCCTCCTCCTCTACTTTGGCATTAAAACTCAGCCTGTCTATGAGCATTTTCTGGCCAGCATCCTTTGTGAAAATGAACATGTTGAAGACATGAGAAGCACAGCCAGTTTGGTCCATCTGGGAAAAGCAAGCAAAACCACACACATTAAGAAATGATTTAAATAAATGAACCAGATCACATTCAAATGTAATATGATAGTAAAACAAGTTATAGTTTCTTCAGGAAAGCATACATACCTCTATTGACTCTTTATGGCAGGGGGGTGTATAATCAGGAACTCCTTCTGGATTTTTCTCATCAATTCTTATTGGTATCAATACATTGGGAACTAAGGGTCGGCACAACTCTACCTCTGCTTTGCCAGGTACAGGCTGCCCATACGTGTATCTGATTTGATTTCATAATAAAACACAAACATACATCAGACACATCAACTATCATACATTTCCTACATAGAGAGACATGCCATATTATATGTCTCATATGAGACATTGTAAATCTCATACATGCGTGCTTATAACAATACATTATAATGTTTTTACCTGCAAGCTTTTAAGTAAAGTGTTTCCAAAATTGTCAATCGATCTGGACCAGTATTCATAAAGCCTATCAGAGTATGCGTCTTGATCTAGGATCAGTTTTAACTTTTGGATCTAATGAACAAGATCTCATGTACAGGGGGAGCCTTATCCTAGGTCAGCAATCCTACTCTGAGATGCTTTATGAATACTGGCACAGCTGTTCATGTACTGTACGTGCCACTGTCCCAAACCTTTGAAGTCTCAGGGTACTCATAAGAACAGTTTATGACATTGAGCAGTAGCATTGTAGGTCTTCAACTACAAAAGTACATTTCTTAAAGAAAACGTGTGTTTGCTAGCTTGTCTTGAGTATTTATGGTTGTGAGATAAGCTATAGTAGTGGTAGTGACTGCAGTAGTAATGGTAGTGACTGCAGTAGTAGTGGTAGTGACTGCAGTAGTAGTGGTAGTGACTGCAGTAGTAATGGTAGTGACTGCAGTAGTAGTGGTAGTGACTGCAGTAGTAGTGGTAGTGACTGCAGTAGTAGTGGTAGTGACTGCAGTAGTAATGGTAGTGACTGCAGTAGTAGTGGTAGTGACTGTAGTAGTAATGGTAGTGACTGTAGTAGTAATGGTAGTGACTGTAGTAGTAATGGTAGTGACTGCAGTAGTAGTGGTAGTGACTGCAGTAGTAGTGGTAGTGACTGCAGTAGTAGTGGTAGTGACTGCAGTAGTAGTGGTAGTGACTGCAGTAGTAGTGGTAGTGACTGCAGTAGTAGTGGTAGTGACTGCAGTAGTAGTGGTAGTGACTGCAGTAGTAATGGTAGTGACTGCAGTAGTAATGGTAGTGACTGCAGTAGTAGTGGTAGTGACTGTAGTAGTAATGGTAGTGACTGCAGTAGTAATGGTATTGACTGCAGTAGTAATGGTAGTGACTGCAGTAGTAGTGGTAGTGACTGCAGTAGTAATGGTGATGACTGCAGTAGTAATGGTAGTGACTGCAGTAGTAGTGGTAGTGACTGCAGTAGTAGTGGTAGTGACTGCAGTAGTAATGGTAGTGACTGCAGTAGTAGTGGTAGTGACTGCAGTAGTAGTGGTAGTGACTGCAGTAGTAATGGTGGTGACTGCAGTAGTAGTGGTAGTGACTGCAGTAGTAATGGTAGTGACTGCAGTAGTAATGGTAGTGACTGCAGTAGTAATGGTAGTGACTGCAGTAGTAGTGGTAGTGACTGTAGTAGTAATGGTAGTGACTGCAGTAGTAATGGTATTGACTGCAGTAGTAATGGTAGTGACTGCAGTAGTAGTGGTAGTGACTGCAGTAGTAATGGTGATGACTGCAGTAGTAATGGTAGTGACTGCAGTAGTAGTGGTAGTGACTGCAGTAGTAGTGGTAGTGACTGCAGTAGTAATGGTAGTGACTGCAGTAGTAGTGGTAGTGACTGCAGTAGTAGTGGTAGTGACTGCAGTAGTAATGGTGGTGACTGCAGTAGTAGTGGTAGTGACTGCAGTAGTAGTGGTAGTGACTGCAGTAGTAATGGTAGTGACTGCAGTAGTAATGGTAGTGACTGCAGTAGTAATAGTAGTAGTGGTAGTGGTAGTAATAGTAATAGTAGTAGTAGTAGTGGTAGTAATAGTAGTAGTGGTAGTAATAGTAATAGTAGTAGTAGTAATGGTAGTAGTAGTAATAATAGTAGTAGTAGTGGTAGTAGTAGTAGTAATAGTGGTAGTAGTAGTAGTAGTAGTAGCGGTAGTAGTAGTAATAGTAGTAGTAGTATTATGATTAGTAGTAGTAGTGGTAGTAATAGTAATAGTAGTAGTGGTAGTAGTAGTAGAAGTGACTGCAGTGTTAGTGGTATTAGTAGTGACTGGTAAATGGTAGCATTAAGCTGTATTGAAGAAATCTAAGTTGGGTCAGTCTGCACATCTGAAATCCAAAATGTACTATTCTAGTCTATGGCGCTCTGTGCAAGCTTTGAGCTTTGAGGAAGCACACTAATTAGTCATTAGCTGTCATTACCTAGACCTGGGTTCAAATAATTATTTTCTATGCATCAGTATTTTCAAATAATGTGGCCAAATCAACTACTTCTATTTGAAGTACTTGACAGTATTTTCATATAATTTCCTATAAATATCCTACTATTTGAAAATATTTTAAATTACTTGTTTCCAAATACATTCATTTAAATACCCCTATGACTAAACAGACCTGGGTTTAAATGCATGGGGTATTTAAATATTTGAATTTGAAAATGCACTTGAAAATGCACTTGACTTTTGAGTAATGTGTAACTACAGTGCATTACAGAACAGAGATAGTGTTGACTCACGTTGCACACACTTCTACTTTATACTCCTCTTGAACAACGCTGATCTCATCGGCGAAGTTCATTTTGATCTCAAACTTTGGCAAAACTAGAGATAAGAGAACAGCAGGCAACTCATGAATGTTCCAGGATTGTGATGCATTGATTCAACTTCCAGATCCATAATATTACCTAGCATGAAAGGTCAAATAAAGAAGCTCTACTTACCATACTTTTCTACCTTGTAGCGATGATATATTTTGTTTTCACCAATCCACACTACAATAGCATAGGATCCTACGGGTGCTTCAGAGTTCAGGGGGTAAGAAAGCTGCAGAATGTTGCCACTGGATGTAGTATTGACCCACTGTCCAATCCTGTTCTGATGAACATCCTGTTGGTTCATAGAACAAGGGACACATGTAGCAGGGTGCAACATTGTGGAACGTTCAGATACAAATTATGTTATGTAGGCCAAACATGCCTGTCTGACATGAAGAGTAAAGAGTCACATCAGCTCTATTCATGACATTTCTATCTGCAAAGTTCTGAGGTTTGCTTGCTGAAGGTGGCCCAGATGTGATCACATAAAGCTGATAGGAAGTCTTCTGGTAACTGCCATGTAGAAATGAATGATGACCTACAGGACCTAGCTGGTGGAGTCATTGTCTTATAATGTACTAGTATTTACAGTGAGTCATCATACATTGATAGACTATTAAGGGTCTTACCTGCAGTTCCACAATGTTGTACTGTGAAAGGAAAGACAAAAGATTGGTTAATGTTTTATGAACTCTCAAATTCCCCAAAAATCTACAGAGTCCCCAAAAATCTACAGAGGAGCATAGCAGATATCTACAACCGTAGGAACTAGCCAGGCGATTGGCTTTGTCTCTTCAAGTAGACATCACACGTAGCATTTGCATCTGACTGGGACTCTAACATCAATTTAGTAGATCAACTCAATCTCATGAAAGAAAATCATATACTGTACATTCCAATCTAACCTTTTATGAAATTGAAAACCCCATGTCCTGTGGTGAATGTTTGAGGACCTTCAAATCAGTCTACGCAGGTTTACTTAGAGAACCTCTGTAGATATGTACTTTTGCCCTGAGTGCTAACTGTTTGTGTAGTCTGATTAAACAAACACAGGCTAAAAAGCATACCTTCACATATTTGGATTTTACCCAATCGTTTCCCATTTCCAAAGTCTTATTGTTCATGGAGTACTGACGAGACATGTATGACATGGGGTGGCTAGTTGATTGCTGAATTTAAATAAGCATTTACAGTATACTGTACATAATAATCTTTGTCCAAACCAGTATGGCCAATAGGGCAGGAGCCTAACTCCTGTTTCTGTAGTGTGAGGTAGTCTGGACAGAACACTAGTCTGTCACCGGGGGCGATTGTACACCAGGAAGGCCTGAAAATATTTTTGGTATCTCAGATTGTTCTGGCCATTCTCACATTGAAAATTAATTGGAATGAACGATGTTTCATGCGCTTTTTACATTTGAATCACAAACCATTTAAAAAAAGGATGAAAGTGACCATTTTAGACCTGTTTTACACCCATGCCTCTTTTAAGACTCCATGATCCATGAACCGCACATGATAAAGACATCATCTTGGTGTCATTACACTCCTTATAGTGTGCTCTAAAATATGGAGCATGTGTTGATTCAGGAATAAAAATGTTCACGTTAATTTATACTAAGTTAAAATATGAATGTGAATATCACAAAAGTGCCCTTTATGATTGAGCTTTTTTTAGACATACTGTTTGAAACAATATACCCTTCAAACGCATCATAATTACAGTGGTGCTCTGCTATTTTTGAAGATATGACCCATTTAATACATCAACATGTACATTATACTGTAGGTCAATAACCAATCATATACAGCAAATCACCAGCAAACAGAGTTCTCTTTGATTACATTTCCCATTCACAGTGGTACTGGTGCTCATAAAATGTATCATAACTTATAAAATAGCAGAGCACCCACTCTGGAAATTTGATGTACAGGAGTATATTGTTTAAAACTATTGTGGAGATGGTGATTGAATTCAGGAAGCATCCCTCACTATCTCTCCCCCTTGAATCATTGGATCAGCTGTAAGCATGGCTGAGTGTCACGACTTCTGCCGAAGTCGTTGCCTCTCCTTGTCCGGGCGGTGTTCGGCGGTCGACTTCACCGGTCTTCTAGCCATCATCGATCCATTTTTCATTTTCCATTGGTTTTGTCTTGTCTTCCCACACACCTGTTGTCAATCCCATTCATTACCTGTTGTGTATTTAACCCTCTGTTTCCCTTCATGTGTTTGTCAGAGATTGTTTTATGTCAAGTGTTGTTTTATTAGTGTATAGGTGTGCGACGGGTCCTCGTACCCATTTTATTTTGATGTATGTATATTTCTCGTGTTTGGAGCATGTCATGGACATTTATTAAAAGGCTCCATATACACTTCGTTTACTCTCCTGCGCCTGACTTCCCTGCCACCTATACACACGACGTTGACAGAATCTCTGACCAACACATGAAGGGAAACAGAGGGTTAAATACACAACAGGTAATGAATGGGATTGACAACAGGTGTGTGGGAAGACAAGACAAAACCAATGGAAAATGAAAAATGGATCGATGATGGCTAGAAGACCGGTGAAGTCGACTGCCGAACACCGCCCGGACAAGGAGAGGCAACGACTTCGGCAGAAGTCGTGACACTGAGACATTCAAATTCCTGGGGACCATCATCTCCCACAACCTCAAGTGGCAGGACAACCTCACAGCGATCACCAATAAACCACACCAGCGGATATACTTCTTACGTCAGCTGAAGAAATGTAAACTCTCACGCACAATTCTGGTTCAGTTCTACGCAACCATTATCGAGCTTATACTCATCTCCTTGATCACTTTCTGGTTTGGGAATGCGTCTGCCTGGTCCAAGGGCGAACTGCAATGGATTGTCCGGTCTGCTGAGAGGGTCACCGGGTGCCACCTGCCCTCCATCGAGGTCCTGCACGATTCCAGAGCATGGAAGCATGCAGATAAGATCAACCCTGACCCCTTTCACTCCATCTTCCAAAGACTCCCCTCTGGCAAACGGTTCAGGTCAATCACAAACAAACCTCCCACCACTTGAACAGCTTCTTCCCACGGGCCGTGGCCCAAATCACCTGGTCCACGATGATCTTCTCATTACTATGCACTCTGCACTATCATCCAAGAACTGCGCACTTCTCTTTGCACTATTCGCACATCCTAAAATGCTTTTTTTTCATATACAGTTGGGTCTGAAATTATAGACACTCTTGACGAGGATGTGCAAAAATTACTGTGTAAAATAAATAAAAATTATACTGGGAAGTTATATTATAATAATACAATTGCTCAGAGAAATATATTTTGTTTAACAAGGAGGGTGTAGAAGTCAAAATTATTGACAGCCCTGTTTTCAATAGGTTTCATTACCTCACTTTGTGAAGATAATGGCACCGAGCCTTTTTCAAAAAAATGTTTTATGAGTTGGAGAACATATAGGGAGGAATCTTAGACCATACAGAATCCTTCCAGATTCTTGACATCCTTCGTCTGCGCTTATGGACTGTCATCTTCAATTCAAACCACAGGTTTTCAATGTGTTTTAAGTCCAGAGACTGAGATGGCGATTCCAAAAGGTTGATTTTGTGACCATCATTTCTTTGTGGATTTCAATGTGTGCTTGGGGTTATTGTTTTGCTGGTAGATCCACTTGCAGCCAAGTTTCCACCTCCTGGCAGAGGCCAAAATGTCCTGGTACTGAATAAAGTTCATGATGCCGTTGACCTTAACAAGGGCCCCAGGACCAGTGAAAGCAAAAAAGCCCAAATAACATCCAACACCATATTTTACAGTAGGTATGGGGTTCTTTTCGAAGCCTCACTGTACATATTTCCCCGACTGCACATCATCATGTGTAGGGTGCCGTCTTTCGGATGGGACGTTAAACGAGTGTCCTGACTCTCTGAGGTCATTAAAGATCCCATGGCACTTATCGTAAGAGTAGGGGTGTTAACCCCGGTGTCCTGGCTAAATTCCCAAGCTGTCCCTCATACCATCACGGTCACCTAATCATCTCCAGCTTACAATTGGCTCATTCATCCCCCTCCTCTCCCCTGTAACTATTCCCCAGGTCATTGCTGTAAATGAGAATGTGTTCTCAGTCAACTTACCTGGAAAAATAACGGTTAAATAACGGTAAATGCTTCATATATTTATACATCCCTTCATACATAATTTATATTGTAGCTATGTTTTTTTAGTGAACCTTGTAGTTCTTATACTACAGTGTACATAGCACAGGAGGTTGGTTGCACCTTAATTGGGGAGGACGGGCTCATGGTAATCCCTGGAGGGGATTAGTGGAATGGTTTCCAGGTGTTTGACGCCATTCCATTTGCTCCGTTCCAGTCATTATTATGAGCCGTTCTCCCCTCAGCAGCCTCCACTAGTAAATACTGTACATACCGCATGTGGATTTGGTTAAAACTCTGCTTCTACATAAGTTGTGTGTATATCCTGTTTATTGTCTGTCTGTATATTCTTATTGTGGCAGCACCATTTTAGTCAAATTCCAGGACATGTAAATGTAAATGTATATATATATATATATATATATATATATATATATATATATATATATATATATATATATATATATATAGACAGTTGAAGTCAGAAGTTTACATAAACCTTAGCCAAATACATTTAAACTCAGTTATTCACAATTCCTGACATTTAATCAGAGAAAAAAATCCCTGTCTTAGATCAGTTAGGATCACCACTTTATTTTAAGAATGTGAAATGTCAGAATAATAGTAGAGAGAATGATTAATTTCAGCTTTTATTTCTTTCATCACATTCCCAGTGGGTCAGAAGTTTACATACACTCAATTAGTATTTGGTAGCATTGCCTTTACATTGTTTAACTTGGGTCAAATGTTTTGGGTAGCCTTCCACAAGCTTCCCACAATAAGTTGGGAGAATTTTGGCCAATTCCTCCTGACAGAGCTGGTGTAACTGAGTCAGGTTTGTAGGCCTCCTTGCTCGCACACGCTTTTTCAGTTCTGCCAACAAATTTTCTGTATGCTTGAGGTCAGGGCTTTGTGATGGCCACTCCAAGCTTGACTTTGTTTCCTTAAGCCATTTTGCCACAACTTTGGAAGTATGCTTGGGGTCATTGTCTATTTGGAAGACCCATTAGCGACCAAGCTTTAACTTCCTGACTGATGTCTTGAGATGTTGCTTCAATAGATCCACATAATTTTCCATCCTCATGATGCCATCTATTTTGTGAAATGCACCAGTCCCTCCTGCAGCAAAGCAGCCCCACAACATACTGCCACCCCTGTGCTTCACGGTTGGGATGGTGTTCTTCGGCTTGCAAGCCTCCCCCTTTATCCTCCAAACATAATGATGGTCATTATGGCCAAAAGAAGACATTTCTCCAAAAAGTACGATCTTTGTCACCATGTGCAGTTGCAAACCATAGTCTGGCTTTTTTATTGCGGTTTTGGAGCAGTGGCTTTTTCCTTGCTGAGCTGCCTTTCAGATTACATCGATACAGGACTCGTTTTACTGTGGATATAGATACTTTTGTACCTGTTTCCTCCAGCATCTCCACAAGGTCCTTTGCTGTTGTTCTGGGATTGATTTGCTCTTTTCGCACAAAAGTACATTCATCTCTATGAGACAGAACACGTCTCCTTCCTGAGCGGTATGACGGCTGCGTGGTCCCTTGGTGTTTATACTTGCATACTATTGTTTGTGCAGATGAACGTGGTACCTTCAGGCATTTAGAAATTGCTCCCAAGGATGAACCAGACTTGGCTGATTTCTTTTGATTTTCCCATGATGTCAAGCAAAGAGGCACTGAGTTTGAAGGTAGGCCTTGACATATATCCACAGGTACACCTCCAATTGACTCAAATGATTTCAATTAGCCTATCAGAAGCTTCTTAATTGAATTTTTCAATTAATGGCACAGTCAACTCAGTGTATGTACATTTCTGACCCACTGGAATTGTGATACAGTGAGTTATAAGTGAAATAATCTGTCTGTAAACAATTGTTTGAAAAATTACTTGTGTCACGCACAAAGTAGATGTCCTAACCGACTTGTCAAAACTATAGTTTGTTAACAAGAAATTTGTGGATATACATATCTTTAAAAAAAATATTTTCCTTTATTATTTCCCGCAAACCCTACCACCACTCCCCTACCTCACCTCGCTTAACTGGTCCCACCAGAGATGAAACCTCTCTCATCGTCACTCAACGCCTAGGTTTACCTCCACTGTACTCACATCCAACCTACCATACCCTTGTCTGTATATTTTGCCCTGAATCTATTCTACCATGCCCAGAAATCTGCTCCTTTTATTCTCTGTTCCAAACGCATTAGACAACCATTTCTAATAGCCTTTAGCCGTACCCTTATCCTACTCCTCCTCTGTTCCTCTAGTGATGTAGAGGTTAACCCAGGCCCTGTAGTCCCCAGTACCACATCTATTCCCCAGACGCTATCATTTGTTGACTTCTGTAACCGTTAAAGCCTTGCATGTTAACATCAGAAGCCTCCTCCCTAAGTTTGTTTTATTTACTGCTTTAGCACAATCCGCCAACCCTGATGTTCTAGCCGTGTCTGAATCCTGGCTTAGGAAGGCCACCAAAAATTCTGACATTTTCATCCCCAACTACAACCTTTTCCGCCAAGATAGAACTGCCAAAGGGGGCGGGGTCACAATCTACTGCAGAGATAGTCTGCAGAGTTCTGTCATGCTATCCAGGTCTGTGCCCAAATAGTTCGAGCTTCTACCTCGAAAAATCCACCTTTCCAGAAATAAGTCTCTCACTGTTGCCGCTTGCTATAGACCCCCCTCAGCCCCCAGTTGTGCACTGGACTCCATATGGGAATTGATTGCCCCCCATTTATCTTCAGAGTTCGTACTGTTAGGTGACCTAAACTGGGATATGCTTAACACCCCGGCCGTCCTACAATCTAAGCTAGATGCCCTCAATCTCACACAAATTATCAAGGAACCTACCAGGTATAACCCCAAATCCATAAACACGGGCACTATCATAGATATCATCCTGACCAACCTGAGCTCTAAATACACCTCTGCTGTCTTCAACAAAGATCTCAGCGATCACTGCCTCATTGCCTGCGTCCGTAATGGGTCCGCGGTCAAACGATCACCCCTCATCACTGTCAAACGCTCCCTAAAACACTTCAGCAAACAGGCCTTTCTAATCGACCTGGCCCAGGTATCCTGGAAGGATATTGACCTCATCCCGTCAGTAGAGGATGCCTGGTTATTCTTTAAATGTGCTTTCCTCACCATCTTAAATAAGCATGTCCCATTCAAAAATTGTAGAACTAAGACAGATATAGCCCTTGGTTCACTCCAGACTTGATTGCCCTTGACCAGCACAAAAACATCCTGTGGCGTACTGCATTAGCATTGAATGGCCCGCGACATGCAACTTTTCAGGGAAGTCTGGAACCAATATACACAGTTAGGATATGCTAGCTTTTTCAAATAGAAATTTGCATTCTGTAGCACAAACTGCAAAAAGTTCTGGGACACTGTAAAGTCCATGGAGAATAAGAGCACCTCCTTCCAGCTGCCCGCTGCACTGAGGCTAGGAAGCACTGTCACCACCGATAAATCTACGATAATCGAGAATTTCAAAAAGCATTTTTCTACGGCTCGCCATGCTTTCCACCTGGCTACCCCTACTCCGGCCAACAGCTCTGCACCCCCTGCAGCAACTTGCCCAAGCCCCCACCGCTTCTCCTTCACCAAAATTCAGATAGCTGATGTTCTGAAAGAGCTGCAAAATAAAAAAATAAAAAAATTCTAATATTATCCACCGCAATTGTTGCAACCCCTATTACTAGTCTGTTCAACCTCTCTTTCGTATCGTCTGAGATCCCTAAAGATTGGAATGCTGCCGCTGTCATCCCCCTCTTCAAAGGGGGAGACACTCTAGACCCAAACTGTTAAAGACCTATACCCATCCTGCCCTGCCTTTCTAAAGTCTTCGAAAGCCAAGTTAACAAACAGATCACCGACCATTTTGAATCCCACCGTACCTTCTCCGGTATGCAATCTGGTTTCCGAGCTGGTCATGGGTGCACCTCACCCACGCTCAAGGTCCTAAACGATATCATAACCGCCATCACTAAAAGACAGTACTGTGCAGCCATCTTCATCGACCTGGCCAAGGCTTTCGACTCTGCCAATCAGCACATTCTTATCGGCAGACTCAACAGCCTTGGTTTCTCAAATGACTGCCTCACCTGGTTCACCAACTATTTCTCAGATAGAGTTCAGTGTGTCAAATCCGGACCTCTGGCAGTCTCTATGGGGGTGCCGCAGTGTTCAATTCTCGGGCCGACTCTTTTCTCTGTATATATCAATGATGTCGCTCTTGCTGCTGGTGATTATCTGACCCACCTCTACGCAGACGACACCATTCTGTATACTCTGACACATCTTTGGACACTGTGTTAACAAACCTCCAGACGAGCTTCAATGCCATACAACACTCCTTCCGTGGCCTCCAACTGCTCTTAAATGCTAGTAAAACTAAATGCATGCTCTTCAATCGAGCACTGCCCGCACCTGCCCACCTGACTATCATCACCACACTGGACGGTTCGGACTTAGAATATGTGGACAACCACAAATACCTAGGTGTCTGGTTAGACTGTAAACTCTCCTTCCAGACTCACATTAAGCATCTCCATTCCAAAATTAAATCTAGAATCAGCTTCCTATTTCGCAACAAAGCATCTTTCACTCATGCTGCCAAACATACCCTCGTAAAACTGACTATCCTACCGATCCTTGACTTTGGCGAGGTCATTTACAAAATAGCCTCCAACAATCTACTCAGCAAATTGGATGTAATCTATCACAGTGCCATCCGTTTTGTCACCAAAGCCCCATATACTACCCACCACTGCGACCTGTATGCTCTCGTTTGCTGGCCCTCGCTTCATATTTGTCGCCAAACCTACTGGCTCCAGGTCATCTAAGTCGTTGCTAGGTAAAGCCCTGCCTTATCTCAGCTCATTGGTCACCATAGCAACACCCACCTGTACCACGCACTCCAGCAGGTTTATTTCACTGGTCATTTCCAAAGCCAACTCCTCTTTGGTCGCCTTTCCTTCCAGTTCTCTGCAGCCAATTTACTGTAAGGAATTGCAAAAATCACTGAAGCTGGAGACTCATATCTCCCTCACTAACTTTAACATCAGCTGCCAGAGCAGCTTACCAATCACTGCATCTGTACATAGCCCATCTGTAAATAGCCAACCCAACTACAACATCCCCACATTGTTATTTATTTTTGCTCTTTTGCACCCTAGTATCTCTGCTTGCACATTACCATCTGCACGTCTATCACTCCAGTGTTAGTGCTAAATTGTAATTATTTTGCCACTATGGCCTATTTATTGCCTTACCTCCCTAATCTTACTACATTTGCACACACTGTACAATATATAGATTTTTCTATTGTTTTATTGACTGTACGTTTGTTTAACCCATGTTTAACTCTGTGTTGTTGTTTTTGTCGCACTGCTTTGCTTTATCTTGGCCAGGTCGCAGTTGTAAATGAGAACTTGTTCTCAACTGGCCTACCTGGTTAAATAAAGGTTAAATAAAAATGAAATAAAAATACTTCCAGCTTATACATACTATATACATTTTACAGACACAATCTATTTGACAATAGTTTTATTTTGTTTGTTTTTAGTCCTGGCCTTCCTCTAACTTCCACCTCTCCCATATATTTCTGATGTCCATCCAGTTTGATATCTATTTGTCATATATTTTTAACTGTGCTATTTCACAAAAGTTCTGAGCCTATGTACATTTTGCAGACACAGTATATTTTACATTTGTTATCTTGTTATATTGTCATCTATGTGTTAACACCATCCATATTGGATTTATGTTTAGCCATATATTTTTCAACTGTGCTGTGATGCTTCAGAAAAGTTCCGAACCTTTCTATTCTCATAGTTTCTACAGATTGTAAATAAAGATAAACATGTACATTTATTTGGCAGTAAAAATTATTCCGATTTTTTTAAACGAATAACATCAATAAGGGTACTTTTGAAATATTCATATTAATATTAATATTGTTTAATTAAGTAATGTGAAGTATTTTCGCTCAGAATCTAGACATACTCCTTTTAAATCACACTATACGGAGTATAACGATACCAATATGTTGTCTGTGTCACATACGGTTCACGGATCATAGGGTCTTCCAAGGTCTAAAAGGGGCACTTTCATCATGATTTTCAAAAAAATGGTTTGTGATACAATTGTAAAAAGCATATCAAACATACTTTCTCCCAATGAAGTTTCTATGTGAGAAGGGTTAGGGTTAGAATACCCAAAATGTTTTCTGGCTGGTTGGACAACACTGATCAGTACATAGTGTTACATAATACATGTGTACATATTGTTACATAATACATGATTGCTATGTCTGTAACACATTATTATGATGTTGTGATACTTCTGTATCTGTCTTTTTGTTTGAAATAGTGGAGATACTGATCTGAATGAAGACCAAATAGGTCATTGTTTTCAATATTTAATGTTTCACATTTTCAACACTCACCAGCTGATTGACAGGGCTAAAATTGGTATCCAAGGTGATGACTCTAAAATGCACTGTAAGAAAACAAAGACAAGACTAAGACAAGCACTCAATGAGAATTTATAGTTACTCTGGATAAAATGTACAACCATTGGTAATATGGTCCCATTTAAATCAATTGCAGATAAAGGAGAACTGCATCGCGAGTTTGTTGAAATATTTACATTTTCGATATCCAATGATAATGTCCAGGAGAGGAACACCTTATAACATGTGGCATGTTGGTTCAAACTCCATTCCAGTGTAAATATGCTGAGTCAACACACAACAGATGTTTTCTTTATCTGCACCTGATGGTCCTGTTTGTGATGACAGAGCAAACCATCATAGAAACATGATACCACCTAATTGTCCTGTTTCTTAGCAAGCAGACTAATTGAGTACTGGCTCTGTGTAAAATTACCTGTGTGTCCCGGGTTGTAGATTGGTTTATCTGTTTGGACAAATGTCATCGGTTTGTAGGGTTTAATCATGACCTTTCTCTCCTCCGTGGATAGAAACGTTTCACCTTGAACCGTCACCTTAAAATGTTGCACTTTGTCACTCTCCACATGAGGGGCCTGTCAAGGAGACAGAGAGCAACACACTGATAAACTAATGTACCAATAACATATGATACCATACTGTGGTCCTGTGTGGCTCAGTTGGTAAGCCCATGCTGCTTGCAATGGCAAGGTTGGGGGTTCAATTTCTGCAGGGATCACATAGGCTATTGTGAGTTGCTTTGGATAAAAGTTTCTGCTAAGTGACATATACAGTTGAAGTCAGAAGTTTACATACACCTTAGCCAAATACATTTAAACTTAGTTTTTCACAATTCCTGACATTTAATCAGAGAAAAAAATCCCTGTCTTAGATCAGTTAGGATCACCACTTTATTTTAAGAATGTGAAATGTCAGAATAATAGTAGAGAGAATGATTTATTTCAGCTTTTATTTCTTTCATCACATTCCCAGTGGGTCAGAAGTTTACATACACTCAATTAGTATTTGGTAGCATTGTTTAACTTGGGTCAAACGTTTCAGGTAGCCTTCCACAAGCTTCCCACAATAAGTTGGGTGAATTTTGGCCCATTCCTCCTGACAGAGCTGTTGTAACTGAGTCAGGTTTGTAGTCCTCCTTGCTCGCACACGCTTTTTCAGTTCTGCCAACAAATTTTCTGTAGGATTGAAGACAGGGCTTTGTGATGGCCACTCCAATACCTTGACTTTGTTGTCCTTAAGCCATTTTGCCACAACTTTGGAAGTATGCTTGGGGTCATTGTCCATTTGGATGACCCATTTGCGACCAAGCTTTAACTTCCTGACTGATGTCTTGAGATGTTGTTTCAATATATCCACATAATTTTCCATACTCATGATGCCATCTATTTTGTGAAGTGCACCAGTCCCTCCTGCAGCAAAGCAGCCCCACAACATGCTGCCACCCCTGTGCTTCATGGTTGGGATGGTGTTCTTCGGCTTGCAAGCCTCCCCCTTTTTCCTCCAAACATAATGATGGTCATTATGGCCAAACAGTTCTATTTTTGTTTCACCAGACCAGGGGACATTTCTCCAAAAAGTACGATCTTTGTCCCAATGTGCAGTTGCAAACCATAGTCTGGCTTTTTTATTGCGGTTTTGGAGCAGTGGCTTCTTCCTTGCTGAGCGGCCTTTCAGGTTATGTTGATATAGGACTCGTTTTACTGTAGATATAGATACCTTTTGTACCTGTTTCCTCCAGCATCTCCACAAGGTCCTTTGCTGTTGTTCTGGGACTGATTTGCACTTTTCGCACCAAAGTACGGTCATCTCTAGGAGACAGAACGCGTCTCCTTCCTGAGCGGTGTGACAGCTGTGTGGTCCCATGGTGTTTATACTTGCGTACGATTGTTTGTACAGATGAACGTGGTACCTTCAGGCGTTTAGAAATTGCTCCCAAGGATGAACCAGACTTGTGGAGGTCTACAATTTTTTCCTGAGGTCTTGGCTGATTTCTTTTGATTTTCCCATGATGTCAAGCAAAGAGGCACTGAGTTTGAAGGTAGGCTTTGAAAATACATCCACAAGTACACCTCCTATTGACTTAAATTATATAAATTAGCCTATCGGAAACTTCTAAAGCCATGACATCATTTTCTGGAATTTTCCAAGCTATTTAATGGCACAGTCAACTTAGTGTATGTAAACTTCTGACCTACTGGAATTGTGATACAGGAAATTATAAGTGAAATAATCTGTCTGTAAACAATTGTTGGAAAAATTACTTGTGTCGTGCACAAAGTAGATGTCCTAACCGACTTTCCAAAACTATAGTTTGTTCACAAGAAATTTGTGGAGTGGTTGAAAACGAGTTTTAACTTCTTATGGCTAGGGGGCAGTTGAGTAGCTTGGATGAATAAGGTGCCCAGAGTAGACTCCCTGCTACTCAGGCCCAGAAGCTAATATATGCATATCATTAGTAGATTTGGATAGAAAACACTCTGGAGTTTCTAAAATTGTTTGAATGATGAATGTGAGTATAACAGAACTCATATGGCAGGCAAAAACCTGAGAAAAAAATCCAACTAGGAAGTGGGAAATCTGAGGTTTGTAGTTTTTCAACTCTTTGCCTATCCAAGATACAGTGTAAATTTGGTCCGATTGCACTTCCCAAGGCTTCCACTGGATGTCAACTGTCTTTAGAACCTTGTTTGAGGCTTCTACTGTGAAGGGGGAAAGAATGAGAGCTGTTTCAACCAGAGGTCTGGCAGAGTGCCATGAGCTCAGTCTCGCGCGTGCCCGTGAGAGTTAGCTGCGTTCCATTGCATTTCTAAAGACAAAGGAGTTCTCTGGTTGAAACATTATTGAAGATTTTTGTTAAAAACATCCTAAAGATTGATTCTATACATCGTTTGACATGTTTCTACGAACTGTAACGGAACTTTTTGACTTTTCGTCTGGACCTAGTGCTCGCGCCTCATGAATTTGACTTTGTGAACTAAACGAGCGAACAAAAAGGATGTATTTGGACATAAATTATGGACTTTATCGAACAAAACAAACATTTATTGTCGAACTGGGATTCCTGGGAGTGCATTCTGATGAAGATCATCAAAGGTAAGTGAATATTTATAATGCTATTTCTGACTTCTGTTGACTCCACAACATGGCGGGTACCTGTATGGCTTGTTTTTGTGTCTGAGCGCCATACTCAGATTATTGCATGGTGCGCTTTTTCCGAAAAGTAAAAAGAAAATCTGACACAGCGGTTGCATTAAGAGAAGTGGATCTATAATTCCGTGTATAACACTTGTATTTTCATCAACATTTATGATGAGTATTTCTGTAAATTGATGTGGCTCTGCAAAATCAACGGATGTTTTGGAAGTAAAACATTACTGAACATAACGCGCCAATGTAAACTGAGATTTTTGGATATAAATATTAACTTTATGGAACAACATACATGTATTGTGTAACATGCAGTCCTATGAGTGTCATCTGATGAAGATCAACAAAGGTTAGTGATTAATTTTATCTCTATTTCTGCTTTTTGTGACTCCTCTCTTTGGCTGGAAAAATGGCTGTGTTTTTCTGTGACTAGTTGCTGACCTAACATAATCGTTTGGTGTGCTTTCGTCATAAAGCCTTTTTAAAATCGGACACGGTGGTGGGATTAACAACAAGTATATCTTTAAAATGGTGTAAAATACTTGTATGTTTGAGGAATTTTATTATGAGATTTCTGTTTGAATTTGCGCCCTGCACTTTCACTGGCTGTTGTCATATCGATCCCGTTAGCGGGGTTTCAGCCGTAAGACGTTTTAATGATTCCAACCTAAGTGTATGTAAACTTCTGACTTCGACTGTATATTGTACATTGCATACTAGTATCTGACCAAAACTAGGTAAGAATTTCAGCCTGAATGCCGGAAAGGTTATTGTAAGCCACCACATTGATATTTCCTATGTAATAACCTGGTATTACATAGAAAATTAAGACATGCGTCACAAATCTGAGAACTACAGTACACTCTTATTGAATGGTTCTGGATGTCGACCAGTGCTGGGCTGACCTGAAACTGGAAGCAGCGGTGAAACTCTTGATCAGAACTCTCCTGGAGAAGTATTTTGTTCTGTCCATTGGCGATCAGAGATATGGTCATTACCAAGGTCTCATGGGGCTGCAGAAGGCTGGCACAAAGCTTGGCCTCAGAGCCTGCCTGGATTACTGCAGGAATGGCTACCATGTAAACTCTACAGAGAACATACACATTCACTTACACACCAACAAACACAAAGGAAAATCAGTACAAAATGAGAGGGTACATAGGTGCAATCGACAGAAGAAATATCTGCAGAAAGGATCGATGAAAAACAGCTCTTAATCTGCTCTCTGACTGAGAGAATGTTACACCAAGATGAGACGCCATAAATCTGATTACTCAATTCTAACTTTATGACTGTGCAGATTTACTTACGTCCTTGGAGTTTCTAGACAGACACAAAGCCAGGGAAAGCAAGCAAATAGTATCCATCTCCAAACCTGAAGCCCAGGAGGAACCATGACAAAAAGAGAAAAAAACAAGTCAGACTATATCCCAGTATTCCTACCTGCAATACTTCCTTACTGTATTGTGCAGAGGAACTGGTATCCAGGTTTAAATTATTGAAGTAAAAGCCCTGTGAATGATTGACCCATTTTTGTCAATAATAGTGCTTTGCAGTACAGTGATCCCTCGCCACTTCGCGGTTCACTTATCGCGGATTCGCTATTTCGCGGATTTTCAGAATGCATTTTTTTTTTTTTTGGTACATTGTGCTCTGCATTCTGATTCGCTAAAAACTCACTCCCGCTTCTTGTATCAAAACATGCTACGAATTGTGCTATCATTTTGTCGTCTCGTGCAGTTATGTGTACGTACATAAAACAGCTTGGCAAATTTACATTAAGTTGGCCAAATTATCTTGTAATTTCGAACATCTCCTAAACCCATAATGTCGACGAAACGCTCTGAAGAGCAGTGAAACGGCCTACACGTGAGTCACTGTATTTGTATACATGTAATAGTTGCTAATTGTAAAAAAAAAAAAAAAATCTATTTCGCGGATTTCACTTATCGCGGGTCATTTTCGGAACGTAACCCCCGCGATAAACGAGGGATTACTGTATTGTGATTGGCAGATTTCCTGGCTTTGGGACTACACGTGCACCGTCAATATAAAGGTAACTCCCAAAGCAAAGGAAATACCAACATAAAGTGTTCTAAATAACCATTGCAGTCAAAAACGTAATTTTCCTGTGTTTTATATACACTGTCTGTACAAAACACCTATGCTCTTTCCATGACATAAACTGACCAGGTAAATCCATGTGAAAGCTACAGAATGATCCTTTATTGATGTCACTTGTTAAATCCATTTCAGTCAGTGTAGATGAAGGGGAGGAGAAGTATTTTTAAGTCTTGAGACAATTGAGACATGGATTGTGTACTGTGTGGTAGTAGGTGCCAGGTGCACCGGTTTGAGTGAACAGCAAGAACTGCAACGCTGCTGAGTTTTTCCACACTCAACAGTTTCCCGTGTGTATCAAGAATGGTCAAATCGAATGAAATTGTATTTGTCACATGCACCGAATAAAACAGGTGTAGGCCTTACCATGAAATGCTTACTTACAAGCCCTTAACCAACAATGCAGTTTTAAGAAAATGGGAGTTAAGAAAATATTTACTAAATAAACTACAGTAAAAAAAGTAACACAATAAAAGAACAATAACGAGGCTATATACAGGTGGTACCAGTACAAAGTCAATGTGTGGGGGTACAGGTTAGTCAAATTAATTTAGATAATATGTACATGTAGGTAGGGCTAAAGTGACTATGCATAAATAATAATCAAAAGAAAGAGGGTGGGAGGGGATCGATGCAAATAGTCCAGGTAGCCATTTGATTAATTGTTCAGCAGTCTTATGGCTTGGGGTAGAAGCTGTTTAGAAGCCTTTTGGACCTAGACCCGGTGCTCCTGTACTGCTTGCCATGCGGTAGCAGAGAGAACAGTCTATGACTTGGGTGGCTGGAGTCTTTGGAGTTGCTCGGATCCCGAGCAGTTGCCATACCAGGTGGTAATGGAACCGGTCAGAATGCTCTCGATGGTGTAGCTGTAGAACTTTTTGAGGATCTGTGGACCCATGCCAAATCCTTTCCTGAGGAGGAATAGGTGTCCTTGTGTATTTGGACCAAGATAGTTTGGACAGCAAATAATTTGAAGTTCTCGACCCACTCCACTACAACCCGTCGATGTGAATGGGGGTGTGTTCGGCCCTCCTTCTCCTGTAGTCCACAATCAGCTCCTTTGTCTTGCTGGCGTTGAGGGTGAAGTTGTTGTCCTGGCACCACACTGCCAGGTCTCTGACCTCCTCACAATAGACTGTTTTATCATTGTCGGTTATCAGGCCTTGCACCGTTGTGGTGTCAGCAAACTTAATGATGGTGTTGGAGTCGTGCTTGGCCACGCAGTCGTGGGTGAACAGGGAGTACAGGAGGGGACTAAGTCAGCGTGGCAGATGTGTTGTTGCCTAACCTCACCACCTGGGGGGCGGCCCGTCAGAAAGTCCGTGATCCAGTTGCAGAGGGAGGTGTTTAGCCACACGGTCCTTAGCTTAGTGATAAGCTTTGTGGGTACTATGGTGTTGAACGTTGAGCTTTAGTCAATGAACAGCATAGTCACGTAAGTGTTCCTTTTGTCCAGGTGGGAAAGGGCAGTGTGGAGTGCAATTAAGATTGCATCATCTGTGGATCTGATGGGAATGTGTGCAAATTGGAGTGGGTCTAGGGTTTCAGGGATGATGGTGTTAATGTGAGCCATGACCAGCCTGTCAAAGCACTTTGTGGTTACACATGTGAGTGCTACGGGGGTAGTCATTTAGGCAGGTTACCTTGGCGTTCTTGGGCACAGGGACTATGGTGGTCTGCTTGAAACATGTAGGTATTACAGAGTCGGTCAGAGAGAGTTTGAAAATGGCATTGAAAATACTTGACAGTTGGTCCTTGCATGCAGTACACATCCTGGTAATTCGTCTGACCCTGCAGCCTTGTGAATGTTGACATGTTTAAAGGTCTTACTCACATCGGTTACAGAGCGCGTGATCACACAGTCGTCCGGAACAGCTGGTGCTTTCATGCATGCTTCAGTGTTGCTTGACACGAAGCCAGCATAAAAGGCATTTAGCTCGTCTGGTAGGCTCCCATCACTGGGCAGCTCGCGGCTGGGTTTCCCTTTATAGTCCATAATAGTTTGTAAGCCCTTTTACATCCGCCGAGCGTCAACGCCGGTGTAGTAGGATTCAATCTTAGTCCTGTATTGACACTTTGCCTGTTTGATAGATTGTCTGAGGGCATAGCGGGATTTCTTATAAGCATCCAGATTAGTGTCAAGCTCCTTGAAAGCGGCAGCTACAGCCTTTAGCTCGGTGCGGATGTTGCCTGTAATCCATGGCTTCTGGTTGGGATACGTACGTACAGTCACTATGGGGAAAACGTCATCGATGCACTTATTGATGAAGCCGATGGTATACTCCTCAATGTCTCTCCTTCCAGTTCTCTGCTGCCAATGACTGGAACAAACTACAAAAATCTCTGAAATTGGAAACACTTATCTCCCTCACTATTTATAGATGGGCTATGTACAGGTGCAGTGATCTGTGAGCTGCTCTGACAGCTGGTGCTTAAAGCTAGTGAGGGATATAAGTGTTTCCAGTTTCAGAGACTTTTGTAGTTCGTTCCAGTCATTGGCAGCAGAGAACTGGAAGGAGAGGCGGCCAAAGGAGGAATTGGCTTTGGGGGTGACAAGTAAGATATACCTGCTGGAACGCATGCTACGGGTGGGTGCAGCTATGGTGACCAGCGAGCAGAGATAAGGCGCGACTTTACCTAGCAGGGTCTTGTAGATGACTTGGAGCCAGTGGGTTTGGCGACGAGTATGAAGCGAGGGCCAGCCAACGAGAGCGTACAGGTCGCAGTGGTGGGTAGTATATGGGGCTTTGGTGACAAAACGGATGGCACTGTGATAGACTGCATCCAATTTGTTGAGTAGGGTGTTGGAGGGTATTTTGTAAATGACATCGCCAAAGTCGAGGATCGGTAAGATGGTCAGTTTTACAAGGGTATGTTTGGCAGCATGAGTGAAGGATGCTTTGTTGCGAAATAGGAAGCCAATTCTAGATTTAACTTTGGATTGGAGATGTTTTATGTGAGTCTGGAAGGAGAGTTTAGTCTAACCAGACACCTAGGTATTTGTAGTTGTCCACACATTCTAAGTCAGAACCGTCCAGAGTAGTAATGCTGGACGGGCGGGCAGGTGCAAGCAGCACTCGGTTGAAGAGCATGTATTTAGTTTTACTTGTATTTAAGAGCAGTTGGAGGCCACGGAAGGAGAGTTGTAGAGGTGCAACTCAATATTAGGAAGGTGTTCCTAATGTTTTGTACACTCATTGTATATCGTATATCTTATCCGGGGGCCTGTCATGCCAAATAGTGTCCCCACGGCCAAATAGTGCCCCTCTCTGCGTCACAATGGGATTCAATAAGTTCTAGCTTCTGTTGCTAGGGCTGTTGCTAGAACATGCAAAATTCTGACTGGATTACTTAATGAACCAAAGAGTCCGTTCTTATGCTGGTGGCTTGGCTCTATTTTAACTCGTAGCGGTCGCAAAGGAAGGAGGATGCTGGCAGCTCTAGTTCTATTTCACCGCATAAAAGCTGGCTCAGTCTGAGCAAATTTATTACCTCAGAATTTCTCTCCAAAGAGGGTGTTTTTGTTGGTCCCAACCTGCTGACTACCTGCTGCTTCAGACTGGAAAGAGAACACTCTTTACCATATATTTGTCTTCATATAAGTAAATATTGTTTAATCGGAATAAATAATTTAAGCTGTTTTCAGATTGACGTTGATAGCTACTGTAATTACTTACATCAGCCTGTCTAGTCAGCCAGCCAGCTAGCTAGCCAGACAATTTTATTTAGCTAACGTTAGCTGTAACTGTTATCGTAGCTTTCTGTTTGTATGTAGCTTGCACTTTAATGGCATCCCTCGGGGAGATTTTATTTTATCTTTCCAACCAGGCAAAGTACTATGAAGACACCACTGATCTCGACAAGAGGCGCAACATTCAGAGAAATTCACAATTCAGGGGGGAAAGGGGGGTAGGTGGGAAAATAGTGGAAGACAGACAGAGAGAGCGATGGAGAGAGAGAAACAGAGAGAGAAAGACAGCAGTGCAATTGCACTTAAACTTTAGTATTTCAACAACTCTTCTCTTCAAACTTGTTAGGCAATCATATCTATCTACGGGGAAGGATGGCCAGCCACACAGGAAGGGGATTTTTACTAAGGAGGAGAAAGAGGCCGTGTTGACCGAGATGCATGCTGGTCATTTCGGAGTGAAGCGCATGATTGCCAAAATCAACCTACGCTTCTTCTGACAGTGAATTGTCAAGGAAGTGGACAGCTGGGTAAGTGAAATAAACTTTTGTTTATCAATCACATTCCATATTATCTGAAATGATTAGGATTTCAATGAATGTCATATCAGAGAGCACACAATTTTTCAATTTGTCACTTTTTGCTTAAAGGTCAGTACCCTGTCTAGCCTGACAGAAGTATGAGAGGAAGACTGTGGCTGAGTTGAAGCCCATCAAAGTTGTTTCACCATGGCACATGATCGATATGCATCCCAGTTCAAATGTTGCTCTGATAAGTAATTTTGTAATGGTTGCTTTATTTGACCACAGCAGAATTCAATATTATATATATACAGTTGAAGTCTGAAGTTTACATACACCTTAGCCAAATACATTTAAACTCAGTTTTTCACAATTCCTGACATTTAATCAGAGAAAAAAATCCCTGTCTTAGATCAGTTAGGATCACCACTTTATTTTAAGAATGTGAAATGTCAGAATAATAGTAGAGAGAATTGGGTCAAACGTTTCGGCTAGCCATCCACAAGCTTCGCACAATAAGTTGGGTGAATTTTGTCCCATTCCTCCTGACAGAGCTGGTGTAACTGAATCAGGTTTGTAGTCCTCCTTGCTTGCACACACTTTTTCAGTTCTGCCAACAAATTTTCTGTAGGATTGAGATCAGGGATTTGTGATGGCTACTCCAAGCTTGACTTTGTTGTCCTTAAGCCATTTTGCCACAACTTTGGAAGTATGCTTGGGGTCATTGTCCATTTGGAAGACCCATTTGCGACCAAGCTTTAACTTCCTGACTGATGTCTTGAGATGTTGCTTCAATATATCCACATAATTTTCCATCCTCATGATGCCATCTATTTTGTGACGTGCACCAGTCCCTCCTGCAGCAAAGCAGCTCCACAACATAATGCTGCCGCCCCCGTGCTTCACGGTTGGGATGGTGTTCTTCGGCTTGCAAGCATCCCCCTTTTTCCTCCAAACATAACGATGGTCATTATGTCCAAACAGTTCTATTTTTGTTTCATCAGGCATTTCTCCAGAAAGTACCATCCTTGTCCCCATGTAAACCGTAGACTGGATTTTTAATGGCGGCCTTTCAGGTTATGTTGATATAGGACTCGATTTACTGTGGATATAGATACTTTTGTACCTGTTTCCTCCAGCATCTTCACAATGTCCTTTGCTGTTGTTCTGGGATTGATTTGCACTTTTCGCACCAAAGTACGTTCATCTCTAGGAGACAGAACGCATCTCCTTCCTGAGCGGTGTGACGGCTGCATGGTCCCATTGTGTTTATACTTGCATACTATTGTTTGTACAGATGAACATAGTACGTTCAGGTGTTTAGAAATTGCTTCCAAGGATGAACCAGACTTGTGGAGGTCTGCAATTTTTTTTCTTCTGAGGTCTTGGCTGATTTCTTTTGATGTTCCCATGATGTCAAGCAAAGAGGCACTGAGTTTGAAGGTAGGCCTTGAAATGCATCCACAGGTACACCTCCAATTGACTCAAATTATGTCAATTAGCCTATCAGAAGCTACTAAAGCCATGACATAATTTTCCTGGAATTTTCCAAGCTGTTTAATGGCACAGTCAACTTAGTGTATGTAAACTTCTGACCTTCTGAAATTGTGATACAGTGAATTATAAATGAAATAATCTGTCTGTAAACAATTGTTTGAAAAATGACTTGTGTCATGCACAAAGTAGATGTCCTAACATGACTTTCCAATACTATAGTTTGTTCACAAGAAATTTGTGGAGTGGTTGAAAAACGAGTTTTAATGACTCCAACTTAAGTGTATGTAAACTTCCGACTTCAACTGTATGTTTTTAACACCCATCTGAAGACCCACTCTAGTGAGAGCCCGGTTTTGCTGACTGAGTTCACCTTGACCACCCAGTCAGACAGGGAAAGGACTTGCAGGAGGATGTTCGAGGGCCTGGGCATCCCTGCATTGTACCTGGCCTCTCAGTCGCTCCTGGCCCTGCTGTCTTCAGGCAGGGTGACCGGTTATATGGTGGACTGTGGCTACAACGTCACCTATGCTGTCCCAGTGTTTCAAGGGCCACTGCCTCCCCCACGCTGTGCACCAGCTGGGCCAGGGAGAGCAGGGTGTCACGGCCCTCCTGACTCTGCTGCTGAAGGAGTCCGGAGCTCAGTTCTCCAGCGCCACACTTAAACATGACATTGTGACAAACATCAAAGAGCAGATGTGTTACGTATCCACTGATCCCTCCTCAGAGACAGCCACAACCATCATCAACAGTGCCGATGCGGACTACCAGCTCCCCAGCGGACAGATGCTGAGGATCGGCAGCTAGATCCTCTTCTCTCCTCAGACTGTCCGCATGGTGACACAAGGCATCCCCAGCCTTCTGGTGAGCTCTGTGTTGGAGAACGATGCAGATCTGCGGCAGCTGCTCCTAGACAACGTGGTCCTGACAGGGAGATCCAGCCTCCTTCCCGGGATGGGCCACAGACTGAGGGAGGCCTCAGCTCTGGCACTGCCAGGGGACTGCATGGGGCCAGTCCATGTGATGGATACTGCCTGGCTGTCGGGCTCCCTCATGTCCTCTTTCTCCATCTTTGGAGACATCTGCATCAGTGCCTTGGAGAACCAGGAGATGTGTCCATCACAAGTGATGGGTGGGTCCATCACAAGAGTGATGCCTGATGCCTTTCCCTGGCCTGCTCACCAGAGACAATTAAGTGAAACCCTGATTCTGATTAAAGGTATTTTTCGAAATGTTTTCAAAGGAGAATAAATAGCACAAAATAACTTGGATATAGCATAGGCTGCGAAGGGGCAGACATAGGTTGGAAAGAAAAACTCAAAAAGTAAAAACACATTGGCCTATGGGATTAAGAGCTCATGTTCGGTATTGAAATGAAATTATTTGATTCCATGCTAATAATAATTAGTTTTTTTTTTCTGTCACCATGGCATACAAAGCTGTCTGATTCCTTTGTGCATGTCTCCAGAAACCATTATGCACACTGCAACCGGGAAACTGACTACCATCCTACTCCACTGTCTGCTCCTACGGGAAACCCCAGATAAATAACGCTGATTGAACGACAGATTGATTACTTGTCAGGTCTCTTAGTTGAAGAGACTTGTGCAATGGAAAAGTCGATCAGAATTGATGAGGACGGATCTGTAACCTGTCTGTGACCTAATCGAGATGCTGAGCCCGAGGATAAACGACTGCCCGTAGACATCCCCGCCACACCATGTCCATAAATACTTATCCAGATTGTCTCAAGAGCGCATCGTAATCCGTCCCCTAGATAGGTCTACCGGGAATCACTGTTAAAATGCACTCAACTATCTGCCTCACCAATATGTCAATAGAGTTTGTTTGCTACTGAAATACTGGCGTTGAATGTATACATTTCCCTCAATGTATTGCCAGTGTTATCTACGTATCTATACCTCAGTTGTTGTAGATTACATTATGTATAGTTACGTAGAAAACAGTTTGCGGTTCATTGCATTATTGTTAACTGTGCCGTTTATTGAGCACTAGATGGCGGTACAGTATTAGGCAAAAACAAACGCTAGACATATTGAATTTTAAGAATCTGTCATCAGTGCACACACTTGTTGTTGGTTTGGATGTAATTTACTATAGCTGGGGTAAACCGTTTTAAGAATTTTAACACCTCCAATCCTAAATGATGTGTCAGGATGTACAAATAGTGATATGTATACACTTTCTATAGCAGAATGTCCACCAGTGCAGAAATTGTCCTTGCAAACCTTTGTGTCTTGCCTTTAGTAGGTCTAGGTCTATTCCATTTCCGTATCAGACATTAAGATACAGTAAATATATATATATACTTTTTAAAATAAACATTTACCTTGGAGAGAAGTGCAAATTATGTTACAGAAATTGCATGAAATGAATACAATCTCAACAAAAAGACAAATGGTTTGGGGAGAATATTTGGTTGCAGTGGTATAAGCTATATGTCAATGTGTCATTGCTCTTATTTGATTGCTGTGGATGCAGAGATGCACACATTGACACGCAAAGATATATTGTTTTGTTAAAGCACAAAACAGTATTTTGATACTGTAGCCTACAGTACTTAGATCAGTTCTACCTAATTTCCATCAACATTTTAAATGTGCAACCAGAGGGAAAACAATTCTAGATCACCTGTACCTGGAAGCACCAGTGACTCGATCTATAAAAAAAGTGGTCAGATGAAGCAGATGCTAAACTACAGGACTGTTCTGCTATCACAGACTGGAACATGTTCCGGGATTCTTCTGATGGCATTGAGGACTACACCACATCAGTCACTGGCTTTATCAATAAGTGCATCGAGGACGTCGTCCCACAGTGACTGTACGTACATACCACAACTATTAGCCATGGATTACAGGCAACATTCGCACTGAGCTAAATAGTAGAGCTGCCGCTTTCAAGGTGCGGGACTCTAACCCAGAAGCTTATAAGAAATCCTGCTGTGCCCTCAGACGAACCATCAAACAGGCAAAGCGTCAATACAGGGCTAAGATTGAATTGTACTACACCGACTCCGACGCTCGTCTTATGTGGCAGGGCTTGCAATCTATTACAAACTACAAAGGGAAGCACAGCCGCGAGCTGCCCAGTGACACGAGCCTACCAGATGAGCTAAATCACTTCCATGCTCGCTTTGAGGCAAGCAACACTGAGGCATGCATGAGAGCTTCAGCTGTTCCGGACGACTGTGTGAGCACGCTCTTCGTAGCCGACGTGAGTAAGACCTTTAAACAGGTCACCATTCACAAGGCTGCGGGGCCAGACGGTTTACCAGGACAAATGCTCCGTGCATGTGCTGACCAACTGGCAGGTGTCTTCACTGACATTTTCAACATGTCCCTGATTGAGTCTGTAATACCTACATGTTTCAAGCAGACCACCATAGTCCCTGTGCCCAAGAACACAAAGGCAACCTGCCTAAAAGACTACAGACCCGTAGCACTCAAGTCCGTAGCCCTGAAGTGCTTTGAAAGGCTAGTAATGTCTCACATCAACACCATTATCCCAGAAACCCTAGACCCACTCCAATTTGCATACCACCCAAACAGATCCACAGATGATGCAATCTCTATTGCACTCCACACTGCCCTTTCCCACCTGGACAAAAGGAACACCTATGTGAGAATGCTGTTCATTGACTACAGCTCAGCGTTCAACACCATAGTACCCTCAAAGATCATCACTAAGCTAAGGATCCTGGGACAAAATACCTCCCTCTGCAACTGGATCATGGACTTCCTGACAGGCCATCCCCAAGTGGTGAGGGTAGGTAGCAACACATCTGCCACACTGAAGCCCCCCAGGGGTGCATGCTCAGTCCCCTCCTGTACTCCCTGTTCACCCACGACTACATGGCCAGGCACGACTCCAACACCATCATTAAGTTTGCAGGCGACACAACAGCGGTAGGCCTGATCACCGACAACGACGAGACAGCCTATAGGGAGGAGAACAGAGACCTGGCCGGGTGGTGCCAGAATAACAACCTATCCCTCAACGTTACCAAGACTAAGGAGATGATTGTGGACTACAGGAAAAGGAGGACCGAGCACGCCCCCATTCTCATTGACGGGCTGTAGTGAAGCAGGTTGAGAGCTTCAAGTTCCTTTGTGTCCACATAACCAACAAACTAGAATGGTCCAAACACGCCAAGACAGTCGTGAAGAAGGCACGACAAAGCCTATTCCAACCTCAGGAAACTAAAAATTATTGGCATAGGTCCTCAGATCTTCAAAAGTTCTTCAGCTGCAACATCGAGAGCATCCTGACTGGTTGCATCACTGCCTGGTACAGCAATTGCTCGGCCTCCGACCGCAAGGCACTACAGAGGGTAGTGCGTACGGCCCAGTACATCACTGGGGCTAAGCTGCCTGCCATCCAGGACTTCTACACCAGGCGGTGTCAGAGGAAGGCCCTAAAAATTGTCAAAGACCCCAGTCATAGACTGTTCTCTCTACTACTGCATGGCAAGCAGTACCGGAGTGCCAAGTCTAGTACAAAAAGGCTTCTCAACAGTTTTTACCCCCAAGCCATAAGACTCTTGAACAGGTAATCAAATGGCTACCTGGACTATTTGCATTGTGTGCCTCCCCACCAACCCCTATTTTACGCTGCTGCTACTCTCTGTTTATCATATATGCATAGTCACTTTAACTATACATTCATGTACATACTACCTCAATTGGCCCGACCAACCAGTGCCCTCGCACATTGGCTAACCGGGCTATCTGCATTGTGTCCCGCCACCCACCACCTGCCAACCCCTCTTTTACGCTACTGCTACTCTCTGTTTATCATATATGCATAGTCACTTTAACGATATCTACATGTACATACTACCTCAATCAGCCCGACTAACCAGTGCCTGTATGTAGCCTCGCTACTGTTATTTTTCACTGTCTTTTTACTGTTGCATTTATTTATTTACTTACCTATTGTTCACCTAATACCTTTTTTGCACTGTTGGTTAGAGCCTGTAAGTAAGCATTTCACTAAATACACCTGTTGTATTCAGGGCACGTGACAAAAAACTTTGATTTGATTTGATTTACTTTGCACACTCTTGGTCTTCTCTTGACCAGCTTCATGAGGTGGTCACCTGGAATGCATTTCAATTAACAGGTGTGCCTTGTTAAAAGTTAATTGGCCAAATGTCTTTCCTTAATTAATACATTTGAGCGATTCAGTTGTGTTGTGACAAGGTAGGGGTGGTATACAGAAGATAACCCTATTTGGTAAAAGACCAAGTCCATATTATGGCAAGAACAGCTCAAATAAGCAAAGAGAAATGACAGTCCATCATTACTTTAAGACATGAAGGTCAATCAATACAGAAAATGTCAAGAACTTTGAAAGTTTCTTCAAGCGCAGTCGCAAAAGCCATCAAGTGCTATGATGAAACTGGCTCTCATGAGGACCACCACAGGAAAGGAAGACCCAGAGTTACCTCTGCTGCAAAGGATAAGTTCATTAGAGTTATCTGCACCTCAGATTTGGAAAGCCATAGTCAGTCAATAAATAATATAATAATACTCGTAGGAAAGGTTTTCATCTTTAGCTCACAATCTGTGGATACTATATGACTAGAAATGTTAGAAAATTATGTAAAACATCACGGCACAATGGAAAGATATATGGCACATGGAAACCAAACGAGGGTGGTCTATGATGATAGGTGGGATGGACTGAAAGTGGCTGAGGGTTGGGATTAAAGAGTTTATGTTTGGTAAAGTATTATTGTTATGTGACTGCTTTATATAAAAGTACCATCTATGTAAAATGTGTATACAAAATGTGTATACAAAATGTGTATGTAAAATGTATGTATATGTAGCAAAAAAATCTGTAAAAAAAACTAAAAGATATTTGTCCTCTGAAGAGGGGTAAATAATTGAAATATAATAATAATCTTTTTTTAACCAAATAAATGCTTCACAGAGTTCAAGTAACAGACAAATCAACTGTTCAGAGGAGACTGCGTGAATCAGGCCTTCATGGTCGAATTGTACTGTAAAATTAAGCATAATGATTATGACTCTAGTTTGCCGGAAAAGGCTGTTTCAGTTATTTGAAAAACGCAAAATTCTCAAATGTATGAATGGGGGCTCAGCCCCCCCTCCCGGTCCGCCCCCCGGGCATCCTCACATATTTTGTCCCCGCTACATTTTTCAGGTGCATTATAGCCCTGCTCATCAGCAAACGGTGGAAATATGAGCACCTCAATATCCAAGTAGCCACTTAACAGTGTAGCCTAATATTAATTTTGATCGAAAAGTAGAAGGCTATAGTGGATGCTTTTCAATGGAGTGGAAATCCAGGAGCGAACAGTTCCAGATTATTTATGTGTATCTCTACTCGAACGGAAAAGTCAGGCAGAAAGTTGGAGTTCCCCGTGGTGCTTTGGCCAGGCTTGCGGATGTAGATTATGTTGAATGTGTGTTGGTACCAGAGCTCACTGGTCGATATAGGTTAAAAAATACTCTCACTTCCCTCCACGGAGGGGCAGTGCTCACCGGGCACTAGCGTGCTCCACTCCCGGCCTTTTCGCAGGCTCACACTCCTTGCAAAGTTGTTTCCCACCAGGCATTATATGAATTATTACAAGTAAATAATAGCAGGAAATGATGGCAATGTGATTATACTCACTATAGGTAAAAATTGTTGGTGTAAAAACACAAGCAGTAAGGCATGATTATTCTAACACCCAGCACACGTTTTGGTCAAAAGCATACCATTTTGGTCAAAAGGCACAAGAACCAGATTCAAAAGCAGTTGCACATATAAGAGTTAAAAAACAAGTTATAATAATAACTATTATTATTAGGCTATTATTATTATTAAAAGTAATATTATAGTCTTTATTATATATATATATATATAATTATCGGCCTATTTAAAATTATTTTGTTATTAGTGTTATCATAATAAAAAGTATACGTTTCATAAATCAAAAGACTGCTCAGGCATAATTATTAGGCGCATACAATTGACTTGACAAATTATTATTTACATTTTTTGTGATGGGAGCATTTATACCGTATTATTATTTGTATATAATAGTATAGTCTACACGCTTTATCCTCGTGGTCCATCTCCAGATTTAATTTCAGAAACGTTTTGCCTGGGCATAGCATTGATATAATATCGCTGTTGATCACTTGATTGATTACCTTGCTCAAAGGTCACGCGAGTGCGCGGTCATTTCCTTGTGCCCGAGGCTCCCTTCTCACTTTTAGTCTGGCTTCGACAGCTCCTATTAAAATTATGTATTTATTTTAACACCTAAACAACCCCCCAAACATAACTAAATGCATTGAAATTAACAATCAATTACCCGATATTAACGTGCGTTCTTATTTTCTGCAGAAATGACGCAAGGAAACGCACTTAATTAGGTTAAAATAGGATCCAAACGTTGTGGAGTGCCCAACCACTTTTTTCGATTGGAATTAAATTCGAACAATGGGACAAGCAAGCTAATAATTTAGCTATACTTGCAAAGGTTCTTGAACCCAATGAATGTCTGATAATTACAACCCACTGGGCTGCACATATCTCTCCAGCGTTCCCTGGTCCTGCCATTCCGTGCCTCCGGGTCAGCGTGTCATAATAAAGTATGTATTCTGAAAGTGGTCTCGAGAACAGTGAGTTATTGCAATGAATGAAAACTGTTTCCATTTAGGCTAATTGAGGGCGCTGCCTAGAGCTGTAGCTATGGGTCTGAAAGGCTGCCTGCCTGCCTGCGTCTCAAGCCACACTCTCCAGCACACGGTGTACGTAATAGCTCCATTTATGTCATTACTTTGGGGCTAGGCTGAGGTATAACCACAATAAAGTACCTATATAAACCCTTCTTGACTTGGTAACTTAAATTACTTGGGGATTTCTCTAAACTGTAAGTATGTTGGATGAATAACTTGAGACAGTATTTCCTTAATGACACTTTTAACATATAGTTTGACTGCAAATGTATTTGACTTAATTGGATAACACACACGCACACACGCACGCACGCACACACACACCACGCACGTGTTCTATTGATACAGTGGTACTGACTCAATTGCCCACAGTTATCAAGGACATATCCGCCTTTACACTTGAATTCAGATTTCAGAGAGGTATATTAGCCTAAACGGGGTCCTACCTATAGGCGTATACTTGATTGGACTAATTTGCCATATTGAAAGGTATATTGGACATCGGCCAAAAGGATATCTTATTTTTGTCGTTTACAATTTATATGATGTCATTACTTAAATCAATTTCAACATACTTTGGAATCAATAAATCGAGTTCACAAGCCATTAAAGTGTTCACGTGCAAGATCAACATAACCTCATGCGGATCTAATTAATGAGCAATTACCTTAATTATACTCAGTTTTAATTAATAGACAAATACACCTTGCAGTTAATATCTCTCCACTACCACTACACTGCAATAGCCCAATAAGATTGTTGAGGTTTTCATTGGATCAGTCTTATGTTGATTTCATTGGATCAGTCTTATGTTGATACGGTTGTGCCCAAATCCGATGAGAGTGAAACAAAATAAACCATTCAATTGTGCAGCAGCCTCACCCAAAAGTTATAATAGACTATGCGAGTTCAACATTGATTTTGGTTATCAATTTGCATGCAAGCGATGGCATTTACGCGTGCACGCCAGCAGAAAGAGGTATTCGTTCAAAGTATTTAAAATATTAAGAATTGTCACCACTTCACAAAAAAAAGCCTCGGACAGCCTCATATTAGATCTGTCAGTCCAACTGCCCACATACCAGGGGAGGGGAGGAGGGGTTCATTCATTTCCTAGTGGTCGCTGTGATGGTCAAAACACAATTAAAACGTATAAAACATTTGATGAAAATGTTTCACATTAGTAATTTAGCCGAGCATTCATGAATGTGATTTCATTTAAGCACAATAGGTAGGCATGCATGTTGAAAGTTTGAGAATAATAGTTAATTATAATAAATGTGTCCGGCTCTCCGTAGATCCGGGGTCGTGGCGTCTCCATTTCTGACTCAGTGATCTTTAAAGATCTGACACGAAGGGATCTCTCTCCGATTGCCATCTAACTAGATCAGTCATATCAAGAGATAAATCGTTCGAAACTTTTTTGGCGGTGCTGGTAGTTTTGTTATGCGCATGTGCGAAGGTGTCCAAACTGACAATGCTGGAGAGATAGCGAGTCTGGATTGAGAAACACAGAGAAAAGGACAGAGAAAAAAGAAAAAGGAGGAAAAGATCCAAGAAAAAATCTAACAAACCCACGCCGAAAGACTGGCATCATGAGGTCCAAAGGCAGGGCACGGAAACTGGCCACAAGTAGGTGCAATATCCCTTTCTTTGCCTTTTGAAACTGCCATCTTGTAAATGTGTAGTTATATCTCAGTTATCAATGCTGTTTCGCATCTACAAATGAGGTACAATATATTGTATCTTGTTACATGAGTGTCAGTAGAAAATATCTCCCACTCACGACTGAGCAGCGGTACAGTTTGGAGAAGTTTGGTTCAGCGGTTTCGAGTTGATGCTGTCAGTGCCAGTTCATTTCGCGAATTATGAAAAATTAAATTGGCGTTATAAGTAATACAAAGTTGTGCAAACGGGAGAGGCACTTCCCAGAGAACGAACTACTATCGTTATTGCGTTGTGCTTTGTATAGTGGGCGCTACAGCGTTGGCCAACTCTCGTCCCGTCCTGCGACGCTGTTGTTGCACGCGCTTGGTTTCTGGCCACTTCAATTTGCAGGAGCGAATTTGAAAAGGCAGGTTGGCTCATTCAGATTTAGGAAACGAAAGATCCAGAATGAAAGACTTATGCATTTAAATATAATCAGGTACCATTACTGGCGCAACGACAAATGCCAAAAACATATATTTTTGCCCTGTCTGATGTATCATAGAATAAATGCTTATGGGGTGTTCGCTCTAACTATTATTACGTTATAGCCTTGGGTTATTGCGCTGTATTGTATCTTTATTATGGTGCATTTAGTTTGAGCAACAAGTAAATCATATTTGTTATAGAATTAATGTTACGGTTTGGGTACAAAACGTGTTTACGTTTTTATGTTATGCAGAAATGTAATGCCAGTTCTTTATCAACTATTGCCTCCCGCACCTTAATAAGTTGAAGTTATTTGTATTTTACCACTGCACATTGAGGGGCACCGAGGTTTTGAACACCAATATTGAGTAGCCTAATAAACTATTTTTGTAATTGTGAATTGGTTAAATTATTAGTCTGAGTTCTGGAAGCAATTCAACCCCCTTGGAGCAACACACTGATTTGGGTAAAAAGTGTTTACTCCAATAAACTGTTATTGTGGTCTACAGCAATCTACCAAAATGCACAACTATGTTTATATAAAATCTAGGCCTATCAGCAAAATGGCAAGCGGATGCAGTAGCTATAATCATTATTTACATTCCTTCAGGTAGTTTAGGATACACAAGTATAAACGTTTTCGATAATTATTTCAAATTGTGTATAGGCAATTTAATTGCATTTTCTGAGTCACTAACATCTCCAATTGTGTTTAACTTCTATGAATGTGTATAGCCTGTTGTCTAAGTTTTTACAGTATTTTTCAGAGAGAAAAAAACGTTATAATTTTTAAGTATATCATTTGAATGTTTTGAATGCTAGTTTCCTCATGTCTGGACAACAGTGTAGTCATAGGTCAACATCGGTAGGTTGCAGTCCTGGAGACAGGGGTTCGCGGGTGTTATTCTTTCAATAAACGTCCGCGAGACCTGACAGTCATCTTATTGTGTGTGTTTGTGTGTGTGTGCGTCACTTTCTGTCTATATATTTCTGCTACACGTGGATCATTTCTCTGGACCTTTCTGGAGCTCAGACAGAGGAGAAAGGACCTAAAAACCCTTTCCTCTTTAGGATGTTAGCCTACTTGATTTAGGCCTACACACTACACTCAGTGGATGACACTCATCCAACCTGCAGTTTTATTTAGAAAATCGAATTGTGAGTGTTTTGTTAGTTCAAACAATTCTGGGCATCGTTTCCTCGTTGCGATGTAATTTAACGATAATCGTACCAGATGCATCTTTATTTACGAGCCAACCTTTTAAGTGTTTCCCAAACAAGCACGTAGGGAGAACGTTCGCTAAGTGCATGGTTAGACCATGTGTCGATGCTGATAGGATTGGAAGAAAAGCAGAGCTCCTCTCGGATCAGCTTTCTCCATTCAAATCAACATTAACATTATATTTATTCCTTAATACTGACGATGGATCAGTTTCTAATCTAGAGAGATGTTATCACCTATGGCTACAAATAGGCTATTGAGGCGGCTCATTATGCGTACCCAATAATAATGATCTAAATCACAGATTGGGGCACATCATTGCCCACATGTTGTCACACATGAAATACATTTTGCCAAAAATCACAGACAGTAGCCTTGTCGCAAAATATAACTAAAATAGATCAAATATATTGTACATATGGACTATATAGATAGGCATGTAGCTTATGTATCTTTTAATGCAGTCATCTCTGTTCTCATTTGAAGCATCAACTTCATACTGAAGTTATCTGCAGTCACCAGGTCCGGCCCAAGACTTTTGGGGGCCCTATGCGAAATGTTGTTGCAATTTCCTGCAATTCTACACATTATGCCATGGGGTGCAGAGATAATGTTGCAGTTTTAAAGTAACTTTGCTGCAATTCTACACATTTTGCCATGGGTTGCAGAGATAATGTTGCAGTTTTAAAGTAACTTTGCTGCAATTCTACACATTTTGCAATTGGGCAGAGAGAAGACTTTACAGTTAAAAATAATAATAATAATAATAATGCAATTCTAGAAATTTTGCCATGGTGTGGATAGAAAAATGTGCAGTTACAGCTATTTTCCTACACATTTTTTACTTATGCCATGTTAATATGATATTTGAGTGAGAGTGACTTACAAAATCAATAGGGGCCCTGGAGGTCAGGGCCCCTGGCCAAGTGCCCTTCATGCCCGGTCCATAATTCGACCATGATTACTACAAGTTTAGATAGCTGGCTATACTAATTTACCAATCTAAAACTGGTTAACTGACATTGGCTAATTGAGTGACTGTCAGTGACTGACATAACAAGAGAAGTACTTCTGATGGACATCCAAATATAACAATTTTACCTTGTCTATTCTACTATTCTAACTCTCAACAGTAAGTTGACACCCCAACTGAGTTCCCTCAAAAATAATATATATCGAATATACAGTACCAGTCAAAAGTTTGCACACACCTACTCATTCAAAGGTATTTTCTCAATTTTTACTATTTTCTACATTGTAGAATAATAGTGAAGACATCAAAACTATTAAATAACACATATGGAATCATAGTAACCAAAAGAGTGTTGAACAAATCAACATATATGTTAGAGTTTAGATACTTCAAAGTAGCCACTCTTTGCCTTGATGACAGCTTTGCACACTTTTGGCATTCTCTCAACCAGCTTCACCTGGAATGCTTTTTCAACAGTCTTGAAGGAGTTCCCACATATGCTGAGCACTTGTTAGTTGCTTTTCCTTGGACTCTGCGGTGCAACTCATACCAAACCATCTCAACTGGGTTGAGGTCAGGTAATTGTGGAGGCGAGGTCATCTGATACAGCACCCCATCACTCTCCTTCTTGGTCAAATAGCTCTTTAACATCCTGGAGGTGTGTTTTGGGTCATTGTCCTGTTGAAAAACAAATGATAGTCCCACTAAGCGCAAACCAGATGGGATGACGTATTGCTGTAGAATGCTGTGGTAGCCATGCTGGTTCAGTGTGCCTTGAATTATAAATTAATCACATACAGTGTCACCAGCAAAGCACCCCCACACCATCACACATCCTCCTCTATGCTTCACGGTGGGAGCCACACATGCAGAGATCATCCGTTCACCTACTCTGCATCTCAGAAAGACACGACGGTTGGAACCAAAAATCTCAAATTTGGACTCATCAGACCAAAGGACATATTTCCATTGCTCGTGTTTCTTGGCCCAAGCAAGTCTCTTCTTCTCATTGGTATCCTTAAGTAGTGGTTTCTTTGCAGAAATTCGACCATTAAGGTCTGATTCACGTAGTCTCCTCTGAACAGTTGATGTTGAGAGGTGTCTGTTACTTGAACTCTGTGAAGCATTTATTTAGGCTGCAATCTGAGGTGCAGTTAACTTTAATTAACTTATCCTCTGCAGCAGAGGTAACTCTGGGTCTTCCTTTCCTGTGACGGTCCTCATGAGAGACAGTTTCATCATAGCGCTTGATGGTTTTTGCGACTGCACTTGAAGAAACTTTCGAAGTTCTTGAAATTTTCCACTTTGACTGACCTCCATGTCTTAAAGTAATGATGGACTGTCATTTCCCTTTGCTTATGTGCGCTGTTCTTGTCATAATATGGACTTGGTCTTTTACCAAATAGGGTTATCTTCTGCATACCACCCCTACCATGTCACAACACAACTGATTGGCTCAAAGGCATTAAGAAGGAAAGAAATTCCACAAATGAACTTTTAACAAGGCACACCTGTTAATTGAAATGCCTTCCAGGTGACTACCTCATGAAGCTGGTTGAGATAAGGCCAAGAGTGTGCAAAGCTGCCATCAAGGTAAAGGGTGGCTACTTTGAAGAATCTCAAATATAAGTGTTTTTTCATCATTTTGATGTCTTCACTATTATTCTACAATATAAAAAATTGTGAAAATCAAGAAAAACCTTTGCATGAGTAAGTGTGTCCAAACTTTTGACAGGTACTGTATATCTTTTACAATTTTTTGGTCTGGTGCCCTCTATCATCGGGCCCTAAGCGACTGCTTATTTATGCCTAGAGCCGACCCTGGTAGTCACAGTCAGACAGATAGCCTAAACATCTTGATTCTATGTTTAGCGGCGATCTTATGTGAGTAAAGTGATGCAGAAGGGCAAAACAAATCTGATATTGCTCTTTGGCTGCTCTAGGAGGGGTCTGGATCACTTATAGATGTGCAAAGGTTTTTTAAGAGCCATGTCACTTACGAATGCTCTGGGTAACACCTCGCCTAGTAAAGATACATTGTAAGACGGTTCTAACGATGATTTTAACGCTACGAAGGCTCTGGGAAAGGAGGCCCTGACTCAAAGATATATGTGTTATTCATGTAGAACCCCCCCCCCCCCCCCCCCCCCCCCCCCCCAGGGATTATGCGAGTATTTGTGGATTTTGTTCAGTGCAAGATACTAAATAAATTAGATACATTTTTCACATCTGTTTTTATCAATTTTGGTTGGAAATTATATTGTCAGTGTGTTTCAAAATGCTCACCAAAATAATATTCAGAAGGGAAATTATTGGACAATTAGATTTGACGTTCAAAATACACTTAAATGAGTCACATTGATTTGACAACAGCAATGCGAGTCGAAGAGCTTTATAACCATAGGCCTACTTTTAATATGAAAAGTTTGTCAGGAAGAACTTTAAGAGCTACAATATACAGACTGGGACACTCATTATTTATTTCCTGTGCTTCATGGATTTGTCTCGTGAACTTCGGTGTCATTGAGGTGCCTTTGGCCTTTGGCACCGAGGATCGGTCAAGACGGTATGAAATAAACCCAGCAGACAGTCCGCTCTCATCAGGATCTCTTACAGACTGTTGTTTATGGCAACATGGCCCAGTATTGGCATATTTACAGAATATACTTGAAAAGCAAACGATATGCATATTTTTCTGGGATCACTGACCAGGCAAAGGGCACGCACGCACGCATGCACACACACACACACACACACACACACACACACACACACACACACACACACACACACACACACACACACACACACACACACACACACACACACACACACACACACACACACACACACACACACACACACACACACACATCAACAATGGTTTTGTAGTGCATTTAGTACTGGTGTTGGCGCCTGCTGCAATCGGCCTAAATATTAACAGTCCTTTGAAAGAATGCGCCAGGGTACAGCACCAGCCGGTCCGCACTTCCAGTTCCAAGCATAGTTCTAAATAATTTCTTACAATCTGAGAATAGGGGGGATAATTTGAGCGATATTTAAATATGATTATTTACTCAAGATGTAAGAGGAGGATTTCTAGGCTACCTATTAAGTCAGAGGTAGAGAATGTGAACGTTCTAATAGCTCGTTCTGGCCTGTAGCCAGCTCTGCACAATGTCAACAGTGAATATTTAAATTCCCAGACTCCCCATAAGAGGTCTGCGGGTAAATGTGTTCAGTGTGCGGCCTGTCCGGATAAGTTCTGTTCAGAGACATGTAGGTCTCGTCGCTCAACAGGGAGTGTTTGTGCTCGATCTCGATTGATGTGCGCATGGCAGGCAGATGATAAAACATAGTGGAGTGAGTTAATGGAGGGGGAGTTGGTACACAGTAAAAAAGGGGTTGTAAAAATTACAGTGTTGACTTATTTTAACCCAGGATGAGTATTTTCAACATTATGAGGAGTCAATGAGCTCCAGTGTCGGAATTAAATTGGAATGTAAAATTATGCAGGTATTGCAGTGTAAATTCAACTCAATTCAGTGATTAAATAACACTGGAGAGTGTAACTAAACCAGTGTTAAATATTATTACACATTTATGTGTGAATTTTAAGTCAAAGACCAGTTTGTGTCAAATTATCTCTGAAAATGTGACACTACCTGTAGAGTAACTTTAATACTATGTAGACTGGGACCAAATGTTTTCTGAAACAGTGTTGAATGTGTAGGTGGAGAGGTGGTAATAGAAGTGTATTTGTTGGGGGAAAATTAGTTCAAACTCACCCCTCGTGCCGCCCCCCCAAAAAATTATCTCAGCTGGGACTATAGGCTTAAGGTAACTCCATGTTACCAAAATTGCCTCTCAACTAAAGGCTCAGGGAGTAGTGTGAGATGTCTGACCCATGGTGCACCACTTGTAATATCCTCAAAACGAAGATATAAGATTCATATGAATGCTGAATTGGATTGTAATTTTCCAATGCACACCCATGTATTTAAAACAAAATACTTTTGCTTTATTCACACATATATGAACGACATAGGTTTGAAACAATGAGAGGATATTAGGCATGCTCATGCCGCACTTCTAAATTCTATGTACCCATCGAAATAGTGTTAAACTAACACTTTTCCAAGTGTTCACAAACTAACACCCTAGAGTGTTTTGTAAAGCATTATTTGCATATTTCCCAGCATGTGAACGTGAACGTGAGCAATACCCACCCATGACTGTGTTTGTTAGTGACAGAGACATGCTTATTACATTCAATACATTTGAGTCCTGAAGCCTTCATCAAATGATTGCCTAAATGAATGTGTTTGAATTAAAAAGTTAGCCCATGGTGATCATATATGATGTATTTCAAAAGGCCTTTGGTTATGGTCTAGATATCCTCAACATTGTGACTTGATAAACTTGGCTCATGGTCCACACCAGACCTGCAAGTCACAATTAAACAATTTTTGAAGTGATTACTAATTCGAATCAGAATGAAGCCCGAAGGAGAATATCCCAAAATTGGAACCTTTTAAAACCCACCACAACCTGCATTTAGAAAGAATGGTAGGGTGAAAAGATTTGCTAACTAAGACTACCTAAACCATCTAAAGTGGAACAACCATCTCAGTAACGGGGAAAATAAGTCCAACCCCTTACATATGGGATTTGTTTTGGAAAATGTAAGTTATTTATCTGTGTATAGTACAAGATCAATGGATCAATCAATGTGCATGCAGAAACATAGATATTAAAACAAACTATTCTAAAACTCAACCTCCAACAAAGCATTCTGGGAAGAATGATAATGTGCCCCTCCCACATCTTTTTCACTCTGAGAGAACTCAACACAGTCCAGTAACAACACCATGCAGTGTTGATTCAAATGTGATTCAAATAACACTTCATTTATTCACCACATGTGGTGTCAATTTCAATCCCACTGGTGTTAACCCCACCAGAGTCAACACTCACAACACTCACAACACTTTAAACCTTATCACCGAGATTTTAACACTTGCAAATTTGCTGTGTGTGTGTGTCAGTTTATGTGAATAGTCCATAAATCAATGTCTCGCCATAGACCCTTGCACTGCATTTGAAATTGTATTAAATGTATTTGACATTTCTAAATAAAAACGTAGAAAAACATTTGTTTTATTTTGATTATTAGGTTATTTTTTTGTTCCATAATTGCTTTGGTGGCTTAGTATTCCCTCAGAGGCAGGAGTGAAGACTAGCTAAAGCTGATTGGGATAAGATATAATAGTTTTAAGATTGCAGGTTGACTCTGTGTGTTGAGGACGTGCTATTGAGAACTGGGGAAAATTTAGTCACTATACCTTACTCATCAATGTAAAGTGGGTGTCTGTGTGTGTGTGTGTGTGTGTATATACAGTGCATTCGGAAAAGTATTCAGACTGCTTGACACATTCCACATTTGGTTACGTTACAGCCTTATTTGAACATTTATTAAATTGTTGTTTTCCCCCCCCCTCATCAATCTTTGCACAATAACCCATCTTGACAAAGCAAAAACAGCTTTTTAGACATTTTTGCAAATGTATAAACATATATTTTTTTAAGTATCACATTTACATAAGTATTCAGACCATTTACTCAGTACTTTGTTGATGCACTTTTGGCAGCGATTACAGCCTTGAGTCTTCTTGGGTATGACACTACAAGCTTGGCACACCTGTATTTGGGGAGTTTCTCCTATTCTTCTCTGCAGATCCTCTCAAGCTGTTGGGTTGGATGGGGAGCATCGATGCAAGCTATTTTCAGGTATCTCCAGAGATGTTCAATCAGGTTCAAGTCCAGGCACTGGTTGGGCCACTCAAGGACATTCAGAGACTTGTCCCAAAGCCTCTCCTGCATTGTCTTGGCTGTGTGCTTAGGGTCGTTGTTCTGTTGGAAGGTGAACCTTCGTCCCAGTCTGAGGTCCTGAGTTCTCTGGAGCAGGTTTTCATTAAGGACCTCTGTACTTTTCTCCGTTCATCTTTCCCTCGATCCTAAGTAGTCTCACAGTCCCTGTTCTTGAAAAACATCCCCACAGCATGATGCTGCCACCACCATGCTTCACAGTAAGAAATGTGCTATGAGACTCAATTTCGAGTCTCATAGTAAAGGTTCTGAATAGGTATGTAAATAAGGTATTTCTGTTTTTTATTTTAAATACATTTGCAAACATTTCTACAAACCTGTTTTCACTTTTTCATGATGGGGTATTGTGTGTAGATTAATGAGGAAACATTTTATTTAATCCATTTTAGAATAAGGCTTTAAACATAACAAAAAGTGGAAAAGTCAAGGTGTCTGAATACTTTCCGAATGCACTGTGTGTGTATATATATATAGAGAGAGAGAGAGAAAGAGAGAGAGAGAGAGAGAGAGAGAGAGAGAGAGAGAGAGAGAGAGAGAGAGAGAGAGAGAGAGAGAGAGAGAGATGTGTGTGTGTGTGCGTGCGTGCGTGCGTGCATGTAGGCTGGCCTAAAAGCCCATTTATGTTTGATCCGAAATGTGGACAGAGGAACTGTATGCACGGTGTGACGCAATTCATCTGGAGGCATGCAGGCAAAATTAAACTCTGTACCGCATCGCTGTGTGCCTATCAAATGTAACAATGTGGAGGGCTCAGTATAGCTCCACATTGACATGATTGGTGGTTTATGGTAGGTTAGGGCGCGAGGTCCTGTGTAAACATAAACTAACTTCCTTGACAGCTTCCTTCACAATAGCAAGAAGTATACATTCCCTGACTTCTCCAGAGTCCGTATCACCGTAAATGCTGTACGGCCAATGCAGATGTCGGATTGGCCACGTGAAAGAGTAGGCATTGCATGGTGAAAGTGACCGTACAGCATCTAATGCGATGCAGCCTCCGCAGACATCAGGGCTTTCATACGTATTGTGCTTACGGAGCAAAGCTATTGTGAAGGAAGTTGTCAAGGAAGTAAGTTTGTGTAACGCCCCCACCTACCGTCAACTCGCGCCAATAAATTAGCTTTAATTCTGCGTTCGTACGTGCATGTGTGTGTTGGTGTGAAAGCGCGCGGCGCATTCTGCCTGTCAGCGCTTCCTCCTTGCCGACGAGTGCTTCCTCCTTGCATTGTGCAATGGGCATCTCTCGTTTGTCTGGCGGACCTCATTAAAAGGGTTAATGTATCGTGCCATTTAAAAGGTGAGAGGAAGTGGGTGCGAGCTGAAAGACCCTGTTAAATAGTCGTTGTCCCCTCGCAGCACTCTTTGCATGCACTCCCGCTCCGTTTAGATCCAAAGTTCGGTAAACAAATGTTCCGTATCTCCCTGCGCAATGATCCGTCTCAACTCGTCATATTTCATGCGCACTGTGAACGAGAATATGTTTATATTATCTCCCGCTTCAGCTCCTGAAAGTATAGGCCTAAAGTCTAAAATTGGATACATTACGTTGTTCATTCATAGGCCTAAATATTTCTTCCAAATGTATAGGTCTGATTTTAATATAGACCTTTATTATTCTCAACCCAATTAGTAGGCTGTCTTTTTTGGGACAAAGTGGGGGCTGCATGGTGTGGTAGCTTAAGGAAAACCTTTAACTTTTGAGGGGAAATACACCAGGGAACAAACCAGTCCTATCCCACCAAAATGTTGGCTACTTTTAGATGTTGAAATGGTCAAGAAATCCATCTGTCAGAAAAGAGTGGTAGGCTACTGTATTTGCCTGTCTCAGTAGTCAGTCATCTCAGTGTATGGTTGTTGTAACATGACCATTTTGTGCTTGTGTAGTATGTGCACAAAAAACATGCATCACTCTGTGTGTGTGTTTGCGCATGCCTATGTTTAAATGTGGTAACGTGTAGGCCTATTGGGTCCTGGGGGTGCAGGGGGACAGTTCCCCTCATCCATCAACGCCCCCGTCTGCATGAGTCGCCCGTCCACTTTCCTCACCCACTGTGTCTCTCTAAACCCCCCCCCAGGTCTCTGATGTTAATGACACTGTGACCATGCCACTATGCTGTAAACAGTTAGGCCTAGTCACTAGGTTAGTGGTTTGTTTATGTGTTGTTGTCAGGGCGATGAAGGATGGCCCTGTCAGTGGGCTTCAGGAGCCCCTCGTCCCCCGGGTTGGTCCCTGGGGGCCCGGCTCAGTGGGTAGCCCTAGGGAACCGTGTCACAACATCCCCTCCTCTCACTCTATCTACACTGCAGAGTCTGGCATCTCCAATCACTGTTTAAAGAAAGACAAATAAACCTATATGTTTGTGAGTGTGTGTTTGTACGGCTTTTTATATATTGAAGTGGAAGCTAAAAAAGTGAGTGTATTTGTAGCATCAAGTGATGTGCTCTGTGTGTGTGTGTGTGTGTGTGTGTGTGTGTGTGTGTGTGTGTGTGTGTGTGTGTGTGTGTGTGTCTGTGTGCGCGGCACTGTGCTGTGATGGGTGAGGTGGGAGGGAGGAGGTCTATGGCACGTCGACCCAGAGTGTGGGAACACCAAGGGAGGAGGCTGGGGGGATGGAGGAGGAGGCACCATGTCAAGCCTGGGAACCAGTGTGTTTACCGCAGGGAAACTGTACCAACACAGAACAATGAGCTAACCTTACCCCCTTCTAAATAAAAAAGTCATTTCTGCTTTCTTCCCAAAGGTCAGTGAGTTAGAGATAGGGAGGTTAACACAAAAGGCTACAGTCTGCCCGGCGACTACAGTCTGGGCCACTCGGGTGCCAAGGCTGAGGTCATTATCAACAGCAGGCCCAAGCTAAGCATATTTTTATAGATGTGTGTGTGTGTGTGTGTTAGAGAGAGAGAAAGAGAGGAAGATACAGAGAGTGAAAGAGAGGGAGATAAAGAAACATAAAAAAACATGTCCTCTTATATACAAAAAGCATGTACCGTGTGTTTATGTGCACAATTTTTCCAATAGATTCCATTCCTGTTTGTTCCCCAAACATCTGATTGATTTGTGTGTCTGAGTGCAGTAGTTATTGCGTGGACACATTGCTGATGGTGCAGCCCCTTTCCCCTCAATTAATGAGGCAATATGATTGGTTGGTACGTGTGGAGAAACGAGGTCCCTTAGCTAATTAAAGGGCTTCAATCATGTAACTGCTCCAATCCATTACCTGGAGCAGGTATCAGCTCGCCTGGATCCCAGATCTGTTTGTGCCGCCTTGCCAACTCCTTGTCATTACAGATGGGACCCAGGCTAGGTATCAGCTAGCGTCACCACCATGCTAGCACAATCCCTCACAGTCACAGTCACACCAAACTCTCACACTACTACAGGCACTCTGGTCTGGGGAGGGTTGTAGCATTGGGCGGATGTGGTGCGAGTGGGTTAAGTAAAGGTTCTTCCATCTATTTTATGACAATCAAAGACAACCTGGTGCTTCTACGAGTGTTATATACACCTGTACTCTTTTGTAACGGTGTACTGCATTGTTGAGGGAGCTAGCACGTAAGCATTTCGCGGCAACTTTTATACCTGCTGTAAACGGCACATGTGACGAATACATTTGCCATAAGAATATAGAACATTTGGAAAGTATTCAGACCCCTTCACCTTTTCCACATTTTGTTATGCTATAGACTTATTCTAAAATTGATTAAATAGTTGTTTTTCCTCATCAATCTATATACAATTCCCCATAGTGACAAAGCAAAAACAGGTTTTTAGAAATGTTTGCCAATGTATTAAAAATATTATATTTACATAAGTATTCAGACCCTTTACTCAGTATATTGCTGAAGCACCTTTGACAGCGATTACAGCCTCAAGTATTTTTTATTTTTTTTATTTATTTCACCTTTATTTAACCAGGTAGGCTAGTTGAGAACAAGTTCTCATTTGCAACTGTGACCTGGCCAAGATAAAGCATAGCAGTGTGAACAGACAACAACACAGAGTTACACATGGAGTAAACAATAGACAAGTCAATAACATGGTAGAAAAAAGAGAATCTATATACAATGTGTGCAAAAGGCATGAGGTAGGCAATAAATCGAATAATTACAATTTAGCAGATTAACACTGGAGTGATAAATCATCAGATGATCATGTGCAAGAAGAGATACTGGTGTGCAAAAGAGCAGAAAAGTAAATAAATAAAAGCAGTATGGGGGTGAGGTAGGTAAATTGGGAGGGTAGTTTACAGATGGACTATGTACAGCTGCAGCGATCGGTTAGCTGCTCGGATAGCAGATTTTTAAAGTTGTTGAGGGAGATAAAAGTCTCCAACTTCAGAGATTTTTGCAATTCGTTCCAGTCGCAGGCAGCAGAGAACTGGAAGGAAAGGCGTCCAAATGAGGTTTTGGCTTTAGGGATGATCAGTGAGATACACCTGCTGGAGCGCGTGCTACGGGTGGGTGTAGCCATCGTGACCAGTGAACTGAGATAATGCGGCACTTTGCCTAGCATAGCCTTGTAGATGACCTGGAGCCAGTGGGTCTGACGACGAACATGTAGCGAGGGCCAGCCGACTAGGGCATACAGGTCGCAGTGGTGGGTCGTATAAGGTGCTTTAGTAACAAAACGGATGGCACTGTGATAAACTGCATCCAGTTTGCTGAGTAGAGTATTGGAAGCTATTTTGTAGATGACATCGCCGAAGTCGAGGATCGGTAGGATAGTCAGTTTTACTAGGGTAAGTTTGGCGGCGTGAGTGAAGGAGGCTTTGTTCCGGAATAGAAAGCCGACTCTAGATTTGATTTTGGATTGGAGATGTTTGATATGAGTCTGGAAGGAGAGTTTGCTGTCTAGCCAGACACCTAGGTACTTATAGATGTCCACATATTCTAGGTCGGAACCGTCCAGGGTGGTGATGCTAGTCGGGCGTGCGGGTGCAGGCAGCGAACGGTTGAAAAGCATGCATTTGGTTTTACTAGCGCTTAAGAGCAGTTGGAGGCCACGGAAGGAGTGTTGTATGGCACTGAAGCTCGTTTGGAGGTTAGATAGCACAGTGTCCAGGGAAGGGCCGGAAGTATACAGAATGGTGTCGTCTGCGTAGAGGTGAATCAGGGAATCGCCCGCAGCAAGAGCAACATCATCATTGATGTATACATGACTCTACAAGCTTGGCACACCTGTATTTGTCTCTGCAGATCCTTTCAAGCGCTGTCAGGTTGGATGGGGAGCGTCACTGCATCGTTCATATTTCCCATGATCATGACTAGTCACACAGTCCCTGCCGCTGAAAAACATCCCCACAGCATGATGCTGCCACCACCATGCTTCACTGTGGGGATGGTATTGGCCAGGTGATGAGTGGTGCCTGGTTTCCTCCAGACATGACGCTTGGCATTCAGGCCAAAGAGTTTAATCTTGGTTTCATCAGACCAGATAATCTTGTTTCTCATGGTCTGAGAGTCATTAGGTGCCTTTTGGCAAACTCCAAGTGGGCTTTCATGTGCCTTTTACTGAGGAATGGCTTCCGTCTGGCCACTCTACCATAAAGGGGTGATTGGTGGAGTGCTACAGAGATGGTTGTCCTTCTGGTAGGTTCTCCCATCTCCACAGAGGAACTGGAGCTCTGTCAGAGTCACCATTAGGTTCTTGGTCACCTCCCTGACCATGGCCCTTCTCCCCTGATTGCTCAGTTTGTCTGGGCGGCCAGCTCTAGGAAGAGTCTTGGTGGTTTCAAACATCTTCCATTTAAGAATGATGGAGGCCACTGTGTTCTTGGGGACCTTCAATGCTGCAGAAATGTTTTGGTACCCTTCCCCAGATTTGTGCCTCGACACAATCCTGTCTCAAAGCTCTACAGACAATTCCTTCGACCTCATGGTTTGAATCTTTCTCTGACATGCACTGTCAACTGTAGGACCTTATATAGACAGGTTTGTGCCTTTCCAAATCATGTTCAATCAATTGAATTTACCACAGGTGGACTCTAATCAAGTTGTAGAAACATCTCAAGGATGATCAATGGAAACATGATGCATCTGAGCTCAATTTAGTCTCATAGCAAAGGGTCTGAATGCTTACATAAATAAGGTACTTCTGTTTTTCTTTCATAAAAAAAAAATGTCTAAAAACAGTTTTTGCTTTGTCATTATGGGGTATTGTGATGTCATTATGGGGTATTGTGATGTCATTATGGGGTATTGTGTGTAGATTGTTGAGGAAAAAAGTTTCTTTAATCCATTTTAGAATAAGGCTGTAACGTAACAAAATGTGGAAAAAGTGAAGGGGTCTGAATATCCAAATGCACTGTATGTGAGCTTGTTCATGTGTGGACAACAAGTGAACTCTCTCTCTCACTCCCTCTACAGTACAGTAGGCTACATCCCTCATATATATAGGGTTTGGCTGGTGTGCTAAGGTGTGTACGGCCAGACAGTGTGTATGATGTGGGTGTGCATGCTTACAACAGTGTGTGTGCTTGCATATGTCTCCGTTTGTCTGCGTTTTTGTATGTTGTTCTTAATAATGTCTCTGTTGTGAAATATTGGGAGTTCTGCCGACAGAGCGGGTCCTTTCTTTCTCATACCGGATTGGATCACAGCCACAAACAGGAATTATCCAACAATCGCTTTGTGAGAACGCCGATAACAGTGTTCCAGCGCAGTGGGATCTCCCGACAGGCGGGGACGGATTTGAGGGCGGGTATTGGGGAGCGCTCCAGGGCTGCAGCTGGAGGCACTCCATTATGATTAACTCAGGGGAGGAAAGAAAGAGGGAGAAAAAGAGATCAGGTCATGCCCATCTGTAGCTGAGAAGGAATGGTGAGAGGGAGGATGAGGGGGGGCTGTAGTGTACACTTTTCTTCTTAGCCACACCAAGCCCCCACTATCCAGCCTGGAACCTCATTAACCAGTGACCTCTGACCCCTCAGGGCAGGAGAGATGAGGGGAGGAAGACGTGATCAAAGCCCGGGTCGTTTCTGATGGAAGCTTTACCTGATTGTTGCCGATAGCCTCTGTCTTGTCAGTGTTGGAATGGCGATATGTTGATGAATGCTCCAGATGTTTTGTGACGTGAAGAACTTCCACATGGTAGTCTGGCACCCCTCGACGCCCTCAGGTGTGAGGGACGGGAACATGTAGTCCCCCTGTCCTCTGAGATGTGTCTGCATCATTTCCTCCTCCTGTGTGTGTGTGTGTGTGTGTGTGTGTGTGTGTGTGTGTGTGTGTGTGTGTGTGTGTGTGTGTGTGTGTGTGTGTGTGTGTGTGTGTGTGTGTGTGTGTGTGTGTGTGTGTGTGTGTGTTGACGGTCGGCCAGGGTCGCAGTGGGGGGAAAGAATGTGCTTGTTGAATGGAATGCGGGGCTGGCTGATTAGCGCTGTGTATGTACCTGGCGGTTTACTGGACATCCCGCGGCAATGCAGCAATGTGATTGGGATGATGAGACTGAGGGAAAAATTGGAGAACAATAGAGACAGTGGATATTCCTTTCCGAGGCGCATTCCAGCCAAACGCGTGGCCGTTGGCCCCCGCTCGGTGCTTTGATGAGCCTCTCTCTGTGCTTCCTGGGATTGTCGCCCATCCACAAACACAAAAACAAAGCCAGCGGTAGAGCGAACCTACCCGTCCTCCTTAGGATGTCCTGTTTTGATTAACGTTAGCATCCCTCCCGGCCCTGTGGCAATATTATTCTAACACTGCTTGGAAAGCTGCAGCTAACTGACACAGACACTGTTTTCCACTCGGTGAACCCAAAGGTCAGATCGTTGACAATGAGCTGGGAAGAAAAGGTGTGCTCTTTTAAGAGGTCTGTCTTTAAAGGGGATGTCATGTGATGTGAGTGGATCGAGGCCTTGGTGTGGTGTGAGTGGAGAAGCTTGGTGCTTAGGCTACAGATCAACTTGCTCTCACAGTCTCACCTCACAATTAGACGTTCAGCCATGTTTCTCAAACTTCACATTTCGAAGTTTTTGCAAACATCAAATTGCGACGTTTTTAACCTTAAAGTGTGGGTATCAACTCAAATCTTAAGGTTGAGCATTAACTTTGCATGTTTAAGATAAGGGTTAAGGTTTGGGATAGGCTTAAAACAAAAATGTTTTTCTGTCGTTGGATTTTATCTTGCAACCTTTGGATTTAGAGGCACATGCTTACACCCATCCACCATTCCTGTCCACAACACTTTAGCAGAACGGAAACCTACTTGAAAGTAACTGCGCTCAATGTTGCCCCTGATGGCCGATTTCTACATTATCTCTCATGGTTGACCTGGCTGTACAGATCGGGGAACAGTTGCAGCTTTGGGTCGAGTAGAGAGGGATTGTGGACTACAGTTCTGGAACAGACACACAGGCCCAACTCCCTTTCCCTTTCTCCTCCTCCTCCCTGTTTAAACTCTGATTCTAACTGACACAAGCCAGTCAACACTTTTTCTCTATCTCTATCTCTCCCTCTCTCTCTCTCCCCATCCTCTGTCCCCCATCTCTCTCTCTCTCCCCATCCTCTATCCCCCCATCTCTCCCGGAATCAGAGAGCAGTGAAGTGGTGAGGTAATGTGTTTCTTCTTTGCTTGGGGGCTCAGTTTGACAGGAGGGGACCACTTGTTCACCCCAGCGTCCACAGAACCAGGAGACAGTGGGCCCGTAGGGGCCTCTGGAGGCCCCAGGCCTGGATGTCTCTGTCAGGGCCCAGGCTGGACCAGGACCCCCTGTGTTCACCGGGTCACTGGAGAAGCTAATCGATTTTATCTCTGGCTCACATACCCAACCCAAACCCTTACACCGGGGACATTCACATGTTTCCCTCTGCTCAGAAGACTATTATTCTTCAAAAGCCTGCACTCATTCTCAGCCTCTTTCCCCCCCTATCTCTGTTTCTCTCTGTTTCCCTCTGTTTCTCTCTCTCTCTCTCTCTCTCTCTCTCTCTCTCTCTCTCTCTCTCTCTCTCTCTCTCTCTCTCTCTCTCTCTCTCTCACTCTCTCTTGCTGTTTCATTCTGTGTCTCTTTCAAACCAAATCAAATCAAATGTATTTATATAGCCCTTCTTACATCAGCTAATATCTCAAAGTGCTGTACAGAAACCCAGCCTAAAACCCCAAACAGCAAGCAATGCAGGTGTAGAAGCACGGTGGCTAGGAAAAACTCCCTAGAAAGGCCAAAACCTAGGAAGAAACCTAGAGAGGAACCAGGCTATGAGGGGTGGCCAGTCCTCTTCTGGCTGTGCCGGGTGGAGATTATAACAGAACATGGCCAAGATGTTCAAATGTTCATAAATGACCAGCATGGTCAAATAATAATAATCACAGGAGTTGTCGAGGGTGCAGCAAGTCAGCACCTCAGGAGTAAATGTCAGTTGGCTTTTCATAGCTGATCATTAAGAGTATCTCTACCGCTCCTGCTGTCTCTAGAGAGTTGAAAACAGCAGGTCTGGGACAGGTAGCACGTCCGGTGAACAGGTCAGGGTTCCATAGCCGCAGGCAGAACAGTTGAAACTGGAGCAGCAGCACGGCTCCTCCTCTGTCTCTCTGTCTCCAAGGGCCAGTTTAAATTTAACCCCCGTCCCGCTTCAGTCTGGGCCCTGGCCCCTAAGGGACGCTGGCAGGGCGTAGGAGACCTTGTTTTCTTGCCCGTTCCCGTGGATGAAGTGTCTGAATGGGGGAGTGGAGGCTTTGGGAACGGCCTGGAAACTTCCCATTCATCAGTGTAAAGAGATACTGCGCTGACAGTTAGCAAACCGCCAGCCAAGCACAACACGGGGCCGCCGCGTGAGCGCTCAACTCAACCCAGCCCACAGACTGGAGGCTGGCCTAGCCTAGCTGCTCATCCCACCACTGTCCCAAGACAACACATATGCAGGCATGCACACTCACACACAGGCAAGCTCATACACTTTTAATTTTACCACCTCTCTCTTTCTGTACATTCTTCCTCATTTTGTTACTACAATATCTCACCAGCTTGCTCCTCCCCTTTCCACTCTCAATTTCCAGCTCTACTTGTTCTCCCTCCCTCCGTTTCCTCCCTCTCCCAGACTGAGGGTCGCAGTGGGGAGGATCGCCGTAGGCCTGGGTTGGGTTGGGTTGGGGTGGGAGGGAGGGAGGGAGGCAGTAATAATGGGGTTGTTGGGGTGAAGGCCTGGCATGGCTCATCACACACCTACGGTTTGTCAGGGTAAGTCGGGGTAGGGCCGAGCATGGCAGGGCTGGGCAGGGCATGCTTTAGCAGTACAGGTTTAAGCATAGCAGGAATGGGCAGTGCAGAGCTGGGCAGGGTGGAGTGCTGCAGGTGGCGTGTCTGCCCACGGACCCTCTGCCCACCCATCAATTGCCGACAGCTGACAGTTTAATCTGTGCGACCGAGCATGTCATTACTGAGCATGTGGGCAGCCAATCGCATCAGCGATCAATGACAAAGGCTGCTACGGGTACCAGGAAGAGAGGGAGGGAGGGAGAGAGGGAGGAGAGAGCAGGAGAGAAGAGGTAGTTATGGAACTGAAGGTCAGTTCTGGGGAGGTTGTCAGGCACTGAGAGATGGAGGTATTCCTCGGGCGCTGTGCTCTGAGAAATATTCCCCCCCCCAGACACACACACACTGTTGTGCACAATGAAATACTGCCCATCCTCACACACACATACACACCACACAGACACATTCACACTCTGGTTTGATTGAGAACCCTATTGGATAATTTAATGCTGGCATTGTTTTTTAAATTCCATGTACAAGGCTTTGGCAGTGGGGAAGGCGGCTCGCTTTGGTGGGCAGTGGGGAAAAACGCAGCCGTGAAAATAATCACCACTTATGAATATAAAGTCTGTTTATGAAAACGCCACAGCTCCCAGGACGCCGTGTCCCCTAGTGCCCTACAGGTTACCACGGGAACGGACGCGGTGAGGTCCAGCCATGTTGACACAGCCCCCAGAAATAAAACACAGACTCGCTAACAGAAGGAATTCCACAAGCTTTACGACTGTTTCATAACCCAATTAATGTCATTTTCACCTCTTCCCCCACACGTCGTGTTTTCCTAAAGTTTTTGGAACGTTGACGAGCAATTTGATGGCCGTGCGACAGTTTTGGCTCTAGCCAGAGATAAAACAACAGTGCTTTTCCCTGGGGGCGATATCCCAGCAGAACACGTCAATTTATCCTGCTGCTATCTCTCAGCACATCCACTAGGTCCCGTCTCTGTTTGTCTCCCTCCGCTATATCCCCAGCTGCCCCAACATGGACGCCACTGACTGATGATGACTCATGACGACATGTCCGACCCCTGACCCCTATGATGTGGACGTCGATTAAGGCAGCACCCCAAACCTCTCTGATTCAGAAGGGTTGGGTTAAATGCGGCAGACACATTTGGGTTGAATGCATTCAGTTGTACAACTGACTAGATATCCCCCCTTTCCCTTCCCTCCCATCCCCCTATACAGTCTTCATGGATCTGTCTCTCTGGCACCCATGGTGCCAAGTTGGCCTTATGTCTGTCTGTCCCTCAGGACCGGTCCTCCATCTTCTCTCCGTCTCTCTAAAGCTTCACAGCCCAGTTCATCCCAGTCACCTCTGCTTCAGCTGTTTGTTTTTAAGGGAGCCATGTAAAAGCTCCTCTCACCTCCCATCACCCGACCTTCAACCTAGTTCAGCTATATGCATTTTAAGATTTTTGTTTTGTCAGCAATTAAAGTTGATGTGCTGTAATGCTAGTAGTCAAACCAAACTAGTAGCCTGGCTGTGTGCCTGTATCATACTGCCCAGTTAACCTCCACCCTCTCACAGAACACACTGGTACTGCCCACCTCATCCATGTTTGGGAGAATGACATGCTAACATCGACATTTTGTATTTCTGACTGCCAGGTATGTTGACTGATGAGTTTACAGACTGAATTTCCCCCCACTTCCACCCTTGCATACAACACTTGTAATTGCTCAGTGCACAGAGGCACACCGGTGAGTGAAAGGCAGGAGTAACAACGGTCCGATTAGATTTTCTGCACGTCTTCCTTTTTTATTTGATGTTTCTGTGCTAATCCAATCTTGTACCGGGGGTATTCCGCCCGGATCCAGGTGTTCGCATTCGATCGTCCCGCCAATAAAATCTAATTCCTTGGATGTGATTTGATCAGTCTCGGGAAGGCATGTAAACCTTCCAGACAAAGACTTAAATGTTTAAAGAGGCGAGGGGGTGCGTCTGCGGGGGCGAGGGGTGGGGGTTGGGGGGGATTCTATTACAGGTGTCCCCTGTTCCGTTGAGGGCCTTCTGGCTCTAATGAAATGCTCTGCTGCTGCTAGTGTAATTGTCATTACCTTTGGGCATGCAGCCCTGCGGACGGTGGCCCTGTGGGGACACATAGGACTGATACAGTGGGGAGAAGTAGCCAGCGGATAGCGTGGGTGGAAGGCTACATGGGGATCAGGCTCAGTGGGAGCAGACCTGTAAGGCCATGAGGCTCCTGGGGTTCAGGGCCCCTGGGGGCCCCTGCTCTGATAGCTATCACATGTTCAGACTGCCCCCACCCCCCCCACACCCACTGTGATCAAGACCAGCTATATGATTTATGACGGTTGTCTTGCGATCCTTCAGGATGTGTCAGTCTGCCATGTATTGATTCTGTGGAGCTGGACACAAACTACACGTCACTTTCACTGTGTCTGCTCTCCCTACATGTGTAGGGGTGGGTTGGCTAGGCTAGGGGGTCATCAGGAACGCAATTTAAATGTCTATATAAAACGAGCAGTCTCGACTGCTTAATTGTGTTTGTGTGTCCAGAGACAGGATGTCTGTCTGTCAGTCCGTC